>NC_089220.1:13253533-13568120 GCF_963924675.1 Phocoena phocoena
GAATGGGATGTTCACAGAGAGTGAAGAGGGAGCCGAACCACTGACCTTTCACCTTTGTAAAAGTGAAAGCAGAACTTAAAAATGTGACATTTGAAATACTATCTGAATCTGTAAGTTACACATTCACTCCCATAGTTGCTGACACACAGGCAGGACATAAATAATTCTTATGTGGGACAGTGCCACCATTTTTTTAACCCAAGTTCTGGCATTGTCGATGGAGACGTGAGATGGGAGAGCCGGCAGTTCCTCGGGCTCCCGTCAGCTTTCCCGTGGGTTCCAGAGCACGAGTGAACTCCTCTCACTCCCTGGCAGAGGGCTGAGGGCAGTGGGAGAGAAGCAGCAGCTTCTCAGCTTCTCAGCAGCTATAAAAAAAACTTGAAGTCTGATTTCCTTCTAAGGCACCATGAGTCACGGGACGCTCCGGCCCTCAGTGCCCTGGGAAGTTCAGCTCAAGTCGGAAATGTGTGCATGTGTTTTTCTTCCTGAACCAAAACTGCTGAAAAACTAGATGACGTCACCTGGACTGAATCTCCCGCAGGCAGTGAATGGTAGCTTCCTACTTCTGTACTGCCAGGAGGATGGAAGTCACTTCATGATCAGTTTCCTTGACCCCCGTGCCAGTATTACATCACAGTGTTAAGAGCAAGCTTACCCTCCGCTCCACCCCCAACAGGGAGCTGCTGAGACTTTTAAAATGCCATTTGTCATCTCCAAGTGTACAGCATAGCTACACTCTTTTGCCTCCCACCCTTTAGGCTGCAATTTCAATTTAAACACCAAGTGACGCCAAGCTGGGTTGGTCACAATACTAGAAAGCCACAGGTAGAACGTACCTCGTCCAATAATCTGACTTTAACTGAGGTGTAGAGAGGTAAAGAACCTGTCCATGGCTACAGAAGGACAGAAGCAAAACTAGGAGCAGGGCCTAAAGTCTCAGCAGAGGGCTCTGTCCCCACGGTGGTGTCTCCATCCTTGTAGACGAGGGGCTGGCTGTGTCTCAAGCCCTCTGGCCAAAGCAGGCGCTTACACTCTGATCATTCCCGTTCCTCTCAGCCCTCTTGTGCTTCTGTGCAGTGGGAAGAAAGGAAATGGGCAAGGCAGTCTGGGGAAGATCCTTCTGGAAACACAGGTGGCAGCCAGGAGATGGCCTTTCCTGCTAGAGAACCTTGTCTAGAAACCAGGGTCTGGGATGGCACTGATTAAGGGCAAGGTTTCAACTCCAAGGTTCTGCATGGAAGCTGTAGCCTCCACTGCCCTGCTCTGGACGTGGGCAGAGACGTGCGCTTATGTAATGTTAAATTCCCATCTAGTATCTAAATTCCCATCTAATGTTTAAAGTGTACTTCTTCACACAATTCCTAAAGAGACTTAGATTAACCTTGAAGTTAAAGAGGAATGAATCTTTTTACGGTGTGAATTTTCCACATAAGGCAAACACGGATACATTAATATGCCAAGAGATTGTGTTAAAACGTCAGCTATTGACACCTAAACTTTAAAACCAGGGTAAGGCCGTAGTGGGATGTGTCTGTGGTGTTTCTGGTCCCTCCCCTACCACGCTAGGGCCCAGGTGGAATCACATCTGAGGGCAGGTGTAGCTTGTTCATTGAGCAAAAAGGAATGGAAAGGATTGCGAGCTAAAAACCTACAGAGTTCGCAGTTAGAGATGAAAGGCTGCAGAAATGTTTATTGAATACAGCGCCAGGTTTATAAATAGAACTTATTTACAATTTCCATAGAGTTGGTCCCCCATCAGAGAGGTGGTTAAATCTCCAAACAGTTCATCTCACGATTTACAGAAACGTTCAAGTACATCTCCTTTGCAAATCGCCACGGTGAAGGGTGACTTCGGTAACAAAAGAACTACCACCATCTTTGCTACAGACATGTTTAATGAACATTGTAATAGATTTGGAGAAAGAACACACACTCCACCCATGCCACTACCTTCTCACTCTGAGGAATACAGACAGCAAAGAATTTCTGTCTCCTACAGGGTAACTTCAAGGGATCAAAAAAGATAATAGTAACCGCCAGCTGAAGGGATAGATTAAGACACATTCGTGGAATCTAGTCACTGCCAAAAGGATAAATGTATTTAGGATATACAATAATTAATTCAAATGTTAAAAATAATTGAATGAACCAAGAGCAGACTTGACCAAATTTACATTCTTTGTTTAGGAAGAAGTTCCCAGTATGCTGAGGGGCTGCTAATATGCTGCTACTCCGACGGGGCCACAGCAGCACGAGGCCTACTGGGCGGCCACGTGTTACAATATGGTTACAAGTACAGTCAGACATGCATTTATAAAGAGAATATAAAAATATGTACAGTAGCTAATTTTCAATGTTTTAAGTTGCCGAAAGACACCAATTTAAAGTGTGCAAAAATTCGTTTGTCAAAAAACCAGAAAAAAACCTTCCTTGGCAACAGTACATCAAAAGTCCATCTGAAATATCAAGATACATTTACCTTGCTTGACACCTACCCCGAACAGATGGAGAACAAAACTATGAAAGTATATGCCAAGGACTCAGCAGTATTTTATGGCAAGTCTCAGGCTCCTGCGGGATGCCAGTTAAACTAGTCACTTTATATATGTGTGTGTATATATATATATATTTATAGAGCAGTTAGAAGTAGGGCAAGAGTTTACAGGAAGGTGCTGACCAACTTTCACAGTACTGCCACCTCATCCAGCTATTTCCTCTCACAAACTCCTGCAGACTGCAAACACTCAACCCCTGGGCTGGTCGTCCCCCTCAAAGGCCAGAGAGAAAGGCTACAGTGGACTGAGTTCCCTGTGCACCAAAGTGGAACTCAGCATCCCCTGGGGGAAAGGTTTCTGGTTCCCGTACAGGATCCGGGCCATTCAAGAGTAGTCTTTTAGGAAAGACTGCAGGATCACTAACATGGAGTCCACCCAGCTTCTAGGAAAAAACTCGGTGAAAGGGTAAGACAGAAGGCAAAGTTTCCGAAAAACAAGCCAAATCGCCCTCAACCCTTTTTAAAACTACCAGGAGGTCATTGGCCACAGGCCTGAGAGTGGGTCAACAGTCAGGCTACTCGACCTCCCTGCAAGAAACATCCAGGTTATTAACTTACTCGAAGGAGAAACCCCAGTCCTGTCTCACCAGAAGAAAACCCCCGAGGTATTCTGAGATGTTCCTTCCGGATTCAAGGAGTTGTGAAAGCCAAGCCCAGCTCATGACGTCAACCTCTCTTCTTCCAACCACCGGGTCTAAGGACCAGCAGGAAAGGCAGATGGGCAGGCTCCTCTCCACCGCTCTGACCCACCCCTCTGGCGGGAACACTAAAGAGCTGCAAAGTGCCAGAGAGACAAGAAGTAGGAGAGGGAGAAGCTGAGGGTCTCCATAAAACAGCCCCGAATGCACCCATTTGGCTGCCAAGAGCTTCTCACTGCCTCCCTAGCAGCCTGCTGCTGTTCCCTGGCAAAGTAAAACTTCTCACAGAAACACTCAAAATCCAAATCTCCTCGC
This sequence comes from Phocoena phocoena, assembly GCF_963924675.1. Classification (NCBI taxonomy): domain Eukaryota; kingdom Metazoa; phylum Chordata; class Mammalia; order Artiodactyla; family Phocoenidae; genus Phocoena; species Phocoena phocoena. The sequence goes on from NC_089220.1 coordinate 13,257,041, forward strand.
TAATAAAATACAACCAAGTTAACACCCTGAAAAATGCATATCCAGCCTTCACTTCAAAAAGAGGTCTGCACTAAATCCAAACGCCTTTTAAGGGAGCTTTTAAGCAAACCAATCCCACCGCAAAGACCAGTACCAGCATCTCTGAGTTTTGGTTACAGGTTTATAAAGAAACACAAAATTCCCTCTGGGCTGGGAGTTTTACTTTCAAGTTGGGAGCTAGCATTAGTTCTACTTGGGGGGTGGGGAAGCAAAGTCAAGTCAACCTAAAAAAAAAAAAAAGAAAAAAAGTAAAAGGAGTCTAAGGTAAGTATAATCTTAAATTAAAAACTGTGAATCAAAAGGTGACTGGTAGTGTCTTTTAGGCATGAAAAGCCTGGCTTAGAAAAGTGACTGCTTCTACCACACACAGCGAGGATTGAATTACAGACACACTAAATCATGTCTTTTGCACAGATGGTCTCAAGTAGTTACATAAAACAGGTAATCAGCAGCACAATTGATAAGAACCCCTAAATACATGCTTGAGAGAAAGTGGTTTTTTTCCTTCATTTAGAGCTCTACTGCCTGAATAATCATTAAGTTACCATAATTCACTTTCCCCCCTCCCCCCCCACCAGTGAAAATACAAGTAGACCTACATGTCCATAAATAAGATGAAGCAATCGGTATCTGCTTGGTTTTAGGCAAGGTCTCAGGCTCAGCAGTTGGTGCTGGGATTTCAGGAGGGAGGGAGGGAGGGAAACCCAATGCTGGGCTGTGGGCATTTAAAGGTACACTTGCCTCCCCTCCAACTGCCTTGTCCCCGTTTAGATCTCAGCTTTACAAAGCATTTAACACCACTTTAAGTTAATGGTCTTTTTATTGGAAAAAAAAAAAAAACTAGCATTTACAACTTGGAATGGACGTAAATTGTAATTTCTTGAACAGCAATGTTGATGCTTGTGCTGAAGTCCACAGCCACAGCCTACTCTGCTGGCTCCAAGTCATGGTTCGGAAGGTTTTAAAAACAGAGAGTCCAAAGATGCTCCCTTGATAAAGGTTTTTAAAAATTTGTATGAATGGTGATAGCCTGACACCCACTCCGCTCTAGCACAATGCAGACAAGGCTAAACCAACACACGTGGGCATGCCACCAGGGTGTGTCCCGGTCACGACACGTAGGAGCACGGGGAAGTTACAAGAGGGCCATCCTGCCAGTGGGGCTATGCCTGGACAGTTTCTCTTCCACGGCATCCTGAGGTAAACCAATCTTCAATGTCTGTTTTCAGTAAACCAGCTATGACGATTTACGGTAACAAATTGAACTAGAGCCCCTTTGAACAGGCTTTGAATTTGTTTTTTTGTTTTTCGTTTTTAATACAAACGCCTGACTGTGCTCGTCAAGCTGCATGCATGAAAAACTGGCCAGCCCAAACAGTGTGTTAACCGTGAGCGGCGGACCTGCCAGGAGTCCACTAAGTGCTTCCTTATCATTAAGGTAGGACAAGTATTTATATCGGAAAACTGATGTAGCTTGATCTTTAGGGGACAGGACCACCAATCGATACATGCAGATTTTGTGTGTGTGTGGACAGAAGGTACTCTTGACATTCAGTTTTGCTATATAGAAACAGAATGAGTAAATGAATTTTTTTTTTTTTTTTTTTGCAAGAGGTAAGTAAAAGATCAATTTGATTCTTCTAGAGGGGGGAGAAAAGGAGTTGAAAGTAGGTCTTCATTTTGCAGTCATCATCTGTACGAACTCTGAAAAGACAAATAATCATAACTTTCGGTTATCTTCAAAAGCAGCTTTAATGAACATAACATCTCTACTCTGCATAAGGAAAAAAAAAAAAAAATCTAGTTCAAGTAGTTAACTTGTTTATAGATCCTAAAGGGAAAACTTAAAAACTAAGCTAAAGAAGCTTGGTGTGTTACCTTCGTAGTTGACTTGTCCATCTCCATCAATATCTGCTTCTCTGATCATTTCATCTACTTCTTCATCTGTTAGTTTTTCTCCTAAGTTTGTCATGACGTGACGTAGTTCTGCAGCACTGATGTAACCATTGCCATCCTGTGAACATTCAGCAACTGTTACTGGTAGGGACTCCTAGTGGTTCGGTGTGGGCAAGTAGGCCTTTGACTTAATTAAGCCCCTCAAGTTACTGCCAACTGTGTGTATGTCGGCAATTCTCCATCTCCAGTTCCCACTTCTACCTACTAAACACATCCAGTCAGCCAATGCAGACACTGCAGGGGCTTTTGAAAAGCAAACAGAAATTGAAAGTCACAATCAAGAAACTTGGTTCAAAATTTCTCTACTATTTATTATGTTTACTCTCATCTGATAAGGTTACTACAATAAGTCAGGATATCTGAAAATGAGATTACAGAGGCTCAGGCAGTTAGGTAAGTGTTCTAACTAGAACAGAACGTTAAAGCTTTTAGAAATGACAGCCAGAAAGCCATATTTAAGTACAGTCTGCAATGCAGACGCAGGGTTACCTTGTCAAAGACTCGGAATGCCTCGCGGATTTCTTCTTCACTGTCTGTATCTTTCATTTTTCTAGCCATCATAGTCAAAAATTCTGGGAAATCAATGGTGCCATTACCTCAAATAGAAAAACAAAAGCTCATGTAAAATAAGCGCTCCGGTGACGCTACCCTGGAGTGATAGTTTTAGAACCACTTTATAGAACAGTAAGCATTCGCTAGGACAAACTGGTAAATTGTTTTATTATGTTGAGCCATCTTAGGCTTAAACTATTCAAATACTTCACAGGGCAATTTCATGTGACTCACATAATTCAAACCAGTGATCAGTGCCCAGGATAGCATTTAATGATGCAAAGGAAAATGTGCATACAGACTCTTGGCCACTGAAGGTTTTGTACAGTTCAAGAGGAAAAAAAGCCCATAGCAGTGCAAGCTGGATCTTTCTACTCCCAAGGGAGGCACCTGAGTTTGCCTTCCCCAGAGTTAGGGAGGTCACTCGGATCTAGCTCTGCCTGCACTAGCGATGCTGGTGAAGGTCCATAATTGGGCCACCAGGAGTACACAATGTTTTTAGGAAAGAAAAGGATTATGAGCGGGAAAAAAGTTGACTTTGTTATGCCAGGCACCATAAAGTGTTGCGAAGTCTTCTCCAGGAGGCATTTCTCAGCCACATTATGGTAAGTCACCTAATCATTTTCTCCCCAACTCAGTATCTTTATTTCCCATTAAGGGCAAGGCTCAAAAGTGTTTTCTCAGCTCAGACTATTAACATTCAGGAAACTGTCAGAAGAATCTGTTTTATGGCCAGTATTCCAAACAACTCCTCCTTCTCGACGAACACCCCAAAGGCAAGTCACCAGATCAACAGTGTTACTTGAACTAAACAGAAACAAAAGTTAAATTAGAAGAAAAAAGCCTTACGTTAAGTCACTCATTTTCACCAGTACCTTTAAATCAAAATAATAATTCAGAGATTCCTTCAAATCTATTTAGCCTCCAAAATTTTTAAGCATTATTGACATTCACGGAAGACAAAATTATTTGAAATGCTCTCTTACAGCCACACGGCGATGTCCTTAGGCATCATATTTATTCATTGTGAGTACCAGATTCTATACCTTGAGACAACTTTCCCCACCTTGTTCCATAAAACCCGAGGGCCTAATACACTTTGCCAGTCCCCAAGCACAGTTTCCCCGGGGCTTACACAAAACATGAGAGCGCCACCCCACGTTCCCAGATGGCTGATCACCCTTAGCAGTCAAACGAGACGGAACTATGAAAAACCTCTTTTTCCAAATTACTAAGGATGAAAACAGTCTTTAGAAGTAGTTCAAATGGGGTAAAACCATTGTTAAAGAGCTGACCCAAAACCCCTGCTTCTAAATGTATACGACCAGAGAAGTGTAATTCCATTTTATCACCTTATGATATCATATTTTTAAATGGCTACTATCATGCCAATCATCAAGAAAGTAGTCTAGATCCAAATTGTTTATTCCTAGCTCTTTTCAAAATTTACTAATGTTCTACAATGTCTGTAGATTTGATTAATTTACTTCAGTTTATTAAATAAATTAAAATTATTAATTTAATTGATATTATTTCCAAAAAACGTGTTTTCTTTGTGGGGGGGTGATCAAAAACGACTTACTGATATAAGTGCCCAATAAAAGGTCTACTGTCCACTGTTCTGGAGTCCAGAGGAACGAACAACAAAATGGTGACCAACTGCTGGAGGGGTTACTGCTTGTCCCTTCTGGCTCCACATCCTTCTACTAGCTTCTATAAATCTACTCCCTACAATCATCATGCACCCCACCTCCAAGCCTCAATGATCCTCAAAACCCTCTTCAATAAACACACTGACAGGGCTTCCCCGGTGGCGCAGTGGTTGAGAGTCCGCCTGCCGATGCAGGGGACACGGGTTCGTGCCCCGGTCCGGGAAGATCCCACATGCCGCGGAGCGGCTGGGACCGTGAGCCATGGCCGCTGAGCCTGCGCGTCCGGAGCCTGTGCTCCGCAACGGGAGAGGCCTCAACAGTGAGAGGCCCGCGTACCGCAAAAAAACAAAAAAAAACCCAACCACACTGCCAGCTCACACTGTACTCACTTCCACATGTTAACATCTGAGAATGCTCCTCCCCTACCTCACTTGGGTTTTTTCTCCTCTTAGAGACAATAAGCTTTTTTAAAAGGTCTACAGCTATTTATTTTTACTTTCCCCATAGGACTCAGTGCAGACTCATGGGCCAGTTGATAAAAGACTGAGCTGCAGGTCATGGCGAGTGGAAAAGAACAATACTGCGATCCGATCCAGGAAATATTCTAGACAGTGAGCAGGGCGACAGGCAGGCCCGTAATCTTCTATTTTAACTGTCAGTGGCTGTAAGGAAACCACAGAAAGGATCTTTGCACGTTTGCCTTGATCTGGGGACCTGAAAGACAATCTTTAATGTCTGAACTTGAATTACACAACGCTGGCATTCGTTCATAGTTCTAAAGCCCTTACCATCAGCGTCCACTTCGTTGATCATATCCTGCAATTCGGCTTCTGTTGGGTTCTGACCCAGTGACCTCATGACAGTTCCAAGTTCCTTTGTTGTGATGGTGCCATCGCCATCTTTGTCAAATAGGGAGAAAGCTTCCTTGAATTCTGAAAACAAAAGTTTACCTTTTAGAATGAATGTCTTCACCCAACCCAGCCACAGCACGCCCTTTCCTTAACTTGCCAAAGCAAGCCATCCAAGTTGTGCAAGTTAAGAGAAACTGCCTGCTCTTTATCTGCTGAAACAAAGATCACAGCAGTTCTGATGGACTGGCCTTCACACAGTAGTCCATAGAGCAAACGTCATTCCTGGTAACCAGTTCCATAAAGCCACAATATTCTCACATAAAGAAGGCTAAGCTTCAACACTTAATTTAGTCCTAAGTCCAATCTGACAAGTGAAGATTGGTCCACATGTTCCTTTATGGTCCCTTCCTGTTAAATTTCTACAGCCACAAGAACTCCCCGTTTCACAGCCGTAGGAAGAGGTGGTTACCAGAAATGTACAATCCCACGTAACCAGTGTGTTCTCTCTACATGGCATTCAGAGTATTTCAAAGGCATTCCTGGTTTCCTAAAGAGAAACCATCTCAAAAAAGTCCTCCTGGGGCTTCCCTGGTGGCGCAGTGGTTGAGAGTCCGCCTGCCGATGCAGGGGACACGGGTTCGTGCCCCGGTCCGGGAAGATCCCACATGCCGCGGAGCGGCTGGGCCCGTGAGCCATGGCCGCTGAGCCTGTGCTCCGCAATGGGAGAGGCCACAACAGTAAGAGGACTGCGTACCGCAAAAAAAAAAAAAAAGTTCTCCAGGGAATATTAAAAGCTAAAATCTAAACTAAATCATTCCCTTCCCAATTATTACAGTGGTCCTGACACTTATTTCCACCCGTTCCCATTTAGAATAGCAAGTACAAGCTTTCATGGTGAATTACTAAAAGACCTATGGCATAAGAATTCTAAACTACATTTTTGCTACATTTTTGTAGCAGCCTCCATGTAATCTCATTATATACAAAGCCTGGCACACCGTGAAGCATAGTCAAATACTCCAGAGTATAATAAGTGGGTATTCTTAGTTCTACTTCCTTTCTCATTATCTCCAAAATGCTGACAAGGAGTAACACTTGACCTAAATATCTCTGCTTATTGTTTTCATTTAAGTAAATTCTTAGAAACCTGCTCAGACTATAGGGGGAGGGGACAGAGGAGTCACCAGAACTGAGTCTGCCTAGTTCCGGTCTACTGAAACTCCCTGAAGTCATCAACTTACCAGCAATCTGTTCTTCGGTCAGCTGATCAGCCTACATAGAAAAAGAAAAGGTTATAATTCAATCCACCAGAGTTTGATCGAGGTCAACATGGTTTTTCCAATTACACTTTTAATAGTGATCTTTCAAAAATCAATCTCAAAAAAAAAATCAGCTGTTTGAAAACTTCAGCAAAGTCATTTAATAAAAACAATTAGAATAAAGGGAACCCTTTACACTATTTTAAAAACAAAGGATGGCAAAGGAAGTGACAACATCTCATTTCGGGTTTTCTTCTCTGGGCCTATGGCTATACGCTCTGCAGTCTAACTAGGAAGGGTCAGTTCATAGTTTGAAAAATGGCACCTCTAGTGGCAAAAGGCCCACTGCATCGGCTGCAGGGGCAGGCTCTGAGAAAGAAGAGCGCCACCTACTGCACCAGGGGTGCCACAGTCCCCGCTTCCATCCAAGAAGGGACCCAGCCTGCTGCTGCTGTCACCGCAGCCAGGATTGGGTCCAGGGGCAGACTTTTAGTGCACCTTGCGCATTGCTGCAGGCTCCAAATCTCCAAACTGGCGTTACATAATGTCATTGGGTTGGATTAACAGGCTTTTATATCTATTTTATGAGATACAATTCAATGGAAAAAAATATACAGCAATGGGTTATCCTACCAACTTCATTTCCATGTAACAAGTGCTTTCCAATCATTTAAATTAGGCAGCTATTTGTTAAAAGCCTAAAACTTAGAACAGCTAAATGCCCTTGGTCAAATTATCCTGATTCAGGAGGCAGGAAAAAATGGAACTGTCCTACAGCTGAGCTGTTAGAAAACTGCAAAAATTAAGTACAAAGAAGCTACATAATAATTATGAGACTGTGCCCTCCCTTTTTTGGAGAGGAACTATTAACTTTGTTAGAGAATATTTACCTACTTTATGGATGACGTAAGAGCTGCTCATAATAGAAATACTTGACTAGAGGTGGTAACGGCCACGAAGGTAATTCTCACTTGCATTATTTGGCCTCGGCAACACTGAACCTGTGCCTCCAGCCAGGGGAATTCGAGATCTCAAGGAGAGCTAATATGTATTTTTATATTAACGAAGGACGCCTAATGAAGCCAGTTCCAGAATAAGTCCTATTAGAAAGCTGACGGCATTAAGTTTATTCTAATTCATAAGTGAAAACTTTCACAATAGGAATGATGTTCCAATATACTGATTTATATCAGACACTTATGTTTTCAAATTAGAACTGGGTCTTCCTTCCTTTCGAACCCAGACATAGCACGTTGGTCTTCTTTATACCGAATGAAGGAGACACGATGATTTACGTAATGCCAGGGCAACGTCTGTCTTGCACAACAGGAAGCGCTGCCACACCTCGCAAGAGAAGCTGTCACCTCACCGTGGAGACAGTCTCACCTCGCCGCAAAATTCTCGCATTAGAGTAGTTATCGAGAGCATCAGCCTTCCTCAACAAAGAAATACACGCCGACCACCGGACCGCGCTGGCCTTGGGGGCGAAGGTGCGCTGAACCTGCCGGGAGCCACCTCCCTACCCCGCCAAGCCAGAAAACGCTGTGGGTGATGTCAGCCCTGCCCGCCGAGAGAGGAAAGGGGCTATGGAAAACACCCAGCGAGGCGCACAGCCGCATCTGGCAATCTAGAGGCTGGAGAGAAAGCGGAAACGTGGAGGGCATCTCCCTTCGGACTGGGAAGTGGCGCGGGGCGGAGAAAACGCCGGGCGAAGGGCCGGGCAGGGGAGCGGGCCCCGAGTGCAGGCGGGTTCAAGGGGGCGCCGCCCTCCCAGGCCAGGGAGACCCCCACTCCCACCCCCAACCCCACCCACCGGCTGCGCGGCAGGCGGAGGCCCAGTCCGCCCCGCGCCCCCCACCCGCTTCTGCTCCCCGAGGCGGCGAGCCCGCCGCGCCGCCACCGCCTCCCAGAGCAGAAACTTTGCGTCTCTGCTGGAAGCCGAGCCGCGCGCCAGCTCCCTCCTCCCCCGCCTGTCCCCCGCCCCAATTAGCGCGAGCCGAGCGCCTCCCTCGGGAAGGGACCTCCTGGTGTACCGAGGCTCACGCACGCCTTTACTGCCGCACAGGGTGGGGGGCTGCAGGGGGGCGAACCCGGGAGACACGAGCCCCGGCCACACCGCAGGGCCCCGCCCGAGTTCAGGGCGGCCGGCCCGCCGCTTCCGCCCTCTCCGCCCCCCACCCCGCGCCTTCCTGCCCCCACCCCACCCTTCCCCGGCTCCTTCCTTCCCAGCCCACGCCCGCGCCGCGCCCCCCGGGAGGGAGGAGGAAAGAGCGCCGGGAGAGAGCGCCCAGCGGGGACAGCAGTGTTGGGGGAAGGCTGACGGCGCCCCCCACATCCCGGCAGGAGCAACGTGCGCCACCGGCTCGCTTCGGCCCATTCATTCTCCGCTGCCCGCCCGCCCTGCTGCCTGCGAGCCAGGGTCTAGTGCCCGGCCCCGCCCGGCTCCCCCGCCCCCCGGGGCAGAGGCGAAGCGCTGCGGGCAGCCCGGGTGCGGCGCGCTGGATGCAGTGGTGCGGACTGGGGGAGGGGGGTGGATGCAGATGGCTCCGATTCAGCTGGGGCCAGAGCCCCTGCCCGCGGACAGCCCACGGCCAATCCCAGCTCCAAGACGCACCAAAATTTAAATGAGGATCCCTGGCCAAGGAAACCGAGATGCAAATCCGGAATGCATCCTAAACCGCACCTGCTGCGTAACACCCATAAAAGAAAAAAAACCCAACAAAGAAAAGAAAAAGAGGAGAAAAAAATAGGCTGAACTAAAAATTGGGGAAGAAATCATGGGCCGGCAGCTGCTACGCCGGCGTTTGCCACTCCCGACCTACCATGGTGCGAGCGAACGGAGGAAGAGCAGAGAGAACAAGGGTGGCTGCACCTGCGCCGGGGCTGTGACCGCAGGGGTGCCTCTGCTACTACTGCTGCTGCTGCTGCTGCTGCTGCTAAGGCGCTGTGAGCGCTGAGCGCTATGCCACCGCCACCGCCGCCACCGCCGCCGCCGCCGCCCAACTGCGAGTAACGGCTCCGCGTCCGCGAGACTCCCAGCACCACTGTCGAAGTGCGAGCCTGAGCTCCGCCATATATATACGGCGCTCGGTATCCCTCCGCCTCAGCCGCGGCCGCCTCGTTCTGAGCTGCGCTGCGAGGGCCGGGCCTTGGCCACTCGGCCCCGCCCCCAGGCGCGTCCGGCCTCCCGCCGGCCCCTGCGCGCCTGCCGCGGCGGGCCGGGGCTGGAGACTCACACGCGAAGGGTGAGGGGAGAGGCGCAGGGTCGCGGGACAGGTGCGGGGAAGAGTCCCCGGAGATGCCCACCGGGGCCGGGGCGAGGACAGAACGTCAGCATAGCCCCGACTTGGGGCGGCCCTGGGCTTCAGAAGCCCAAGGCCCCCTCACCCCAGCCCCACCCCCACCTGTGGGCCCCCCCCTCCTACCCCCACCTCACATCTCCTACCGCTCCGCTGGGGCACCCGGGTGCCCCTGGCCCCTGGCCTCGTCGTCCCCAGCTGGCCGCCTCCGTTGGGGAGCTGCGGGCGGTCCTAGGGTAGGGGGCGGCCGCGGGGAGCTGGGGACAGGAATTGACTGCTCTCCTGCTGCCGGGGAGAGGGGTCTGGAAGGGGAAGGGGCAGTGTGCCTCGTGCAAGAAATTGGTCAGACGTTTGCTTTTGAAAATTTGAAGTAATATCAGAGACAAATTAATATATGCTCAGTTGCTAAATCTGTGTCGTGTTCATATGCTTAGCCAGTCTTATTTTAATGTTTTTACGTTTCCACTGAATTTTTATGCCTGAATAATCTCCCTCTCCTACTGTTTGGTTCTCTTTTTCCTGTGGAAAATACTATTCATCCTGACCCCAGTCTTACTGAAATTAATGTATCTGTGCATCTTCTATAGACTTTAAAACACATGCTTTAATTTTTTTGTTTGTTTGGTTTTGGTTTTTTTGTTAATTACCTGGTCCTGAGAGAGATCAGATCTTTACTCATACACCCGTACAAACAAAGAAGGAGAAAAATAGATACATAGAATCCCCTAGATTAGAGCTAGAACACACAGCTGACTGACTCTACTATGGAGCTAGACCATTCTTTAATGTACAATCTTAATTATATGCTTTTTCAGGTAGTTTAATCTTTAAATTTACTAATGTTTTCAATTTTCTGTATACTAGAGAAACGACAGTACCAGTTGTAAATTTGAAGCCCAGAACTTTGTAAAAATCTTGACAAAATGCTGCAGTTTCTTTTTTGGCCAAGGCAGAGCACAGAATTTGATCTTTTGTTTACAGGGCCTGAGCAACAGTTGCAAGTTATCATTTGCTTACTGTTTCAGAGAATGTGGCAAAGTGTGCGATTGACAAGCTCTGCTTGAAAGGGCTTTGCTTGGTTGTGTTTGTTTCTGGCTTTGACAAAGTCTGCAGAAAGATGTTTTAAAACAATGGAAAACGTTCAGGCACATTGTAGATGCCCCAGGACTTCTGTGATAACCTCAGACAAGCATCTGTGGAACTGGTCTTACTGATATTCCTTCTGGAATGCTGCAGAAAGGGTGAACCTGCTGTACGATTTAAAGAGAAAGCTGTAGCAGCAAGCCAGGGAATGGTACTGCCTTCCCTCTGCAGATGAGAAAGACATCATCCAGTTAACACATCTACCAATCACTGTCATTGTCATCGCCATCGTCATCGTCATCATCTTGTGCTCACAGGGGTATCCTGAGTGGGAATAAAATGTATGTATATATATATTTTTAAATGTATATATTAATAGGAGAGTTGGAAATAGGGGGAAAGGGACTAATATAAAGTCAGTTAAAAGAATATTCAGAAATACAGTGAGTTACAGTCTAAATGGCTAAACACACTAAGGGCATTTGTATTCTTTTGCCAGGTTTTCATACAGTAGTTAGTTAAATACATTTTAAAACTTGGCATACATTGTGTAGGTAGGGGGAAATAGTGGCCTAGAAATGAAATGTGTTTGTTAAGGGTTTATTACCTTCTAATAGTCTTCCATGCCTTATAATTAAGTTGCTACAATCTATGGTTTTGAAAAACAGGCATTTTCTAAAATAATATTTCTTCCTCTATCATTTAACCTATTTCACCCAAATAAAACACTTTGAAACTTTTTCATGATTTTACTTGCTAAAAACTGTATTTCAGAATCATTTTACTTATTATAGTAAAATTCATTATTGTGATTCTTCATATTTTACCAGCTAGAGTTCCCTTTTGGTAATTCTTTAATGTATCAAATCACATCTTAGCTTTCACGTCTAATTGGATTTATAATGAGGTCATGCTTTACTCAGTTTTACGGCCAGTTTGACACATTGAAATATAAGAAGGTCAAGTGACTTGCCCAAGATCTTGCTCAGGGGCTCTAATATTAGATTATATATTAGTGAAATTAAAACCTGAAATTTTTAAAGGTACCGTGTGAAGATTTACCTGTTTCCTGAAGCAGGTTCTTCTGACCACCTAGATGATCACTGGGTGTTCATTAAAGATTTCTTTAAGTGAATAAACTTCCTAATTTATGAAAAGAATCAAGAAAATAAGCCACATTATTATGAAGTCATAATTTACTGAGAACCAAAAAACTATGGAATATTTCATAATATTGATAGAAAATGGTTATTATTATTTATATAAAGTAATGTTAAATTGAAGAAAAATAGAAAGAATGCAACCCCAAGTCAGGAATCTCAAGTTCGAATATCATTTCTGTCACTAACCTGATTGCCTATCTGAGTCTAACAGAAAGAATACAAATGTAATAATTTTACATACTCAGGGGTAAAACAAGAGGTTTGGATTTAATCTAAAAATTCCTTCCAGCTGTAAAACGCTGTGCCTGAGATTATAATATACGTTATTATAAAATATACATGTATAATATATATTATACATTATTTCATATATGCGTGTATACACACAAATATACATATACTGAAGATGAAGAGGACAAATGGAGAAATGGGAATGGCTTAAAAATTAACGTTTGCTGAGAATTGGCTATGGCCAGGCTCTGTGCTAACTGTATTATTTCATCTTCCTGCCCATCCTGTGAGGCCAGTGTCATTATTATCCTTATGTAGAAATCAAGGCACTGAGAGATTCAGTGATTTGCCTAATTTAAGTGGTGGAACCCAAAAATCTATTTCAGAGGACCAAACATGTAAGCATTACACTATATCTCTTGTAATTTAATAGAATTTTTAATAGAATTTATTTTTAATTTTTTTGGAAGGAGCACAAAGAATAAGGTTCAAATTTGGTTGTTAAAGAGATACTTCTTACCCAAGGATTTAAAACTAAAACAAGATCATAGGAATGTAGTAATAACTGTATCTCCCACACAAGGAGTAGAATGCATAAGAAAAAGCAAAACTTTTACTTTGTGATGCTTCCTAGTTGGAGGACATTTCTCATTTTGCAGAGGAGACCTAAAGAGGTGAGGAGACTTGCTCACTGTCAAACATTTAGTTGACTATATGCTTTCGTTGAAAGAGATAGTCAAGGACTCCCTAATCCCAGTCCTATTCCATGCTGTATCTTTGGGAGTTGGTATTTTATTTAATTTTATTTATTAAATTTTTTTTTTGCGATATGCAGGCCTCTCGCTGTTGTGGCCTCTCCCTTTGCAGAGCACAGGCTCCGGACGCGCAGGCTCAGCGGCCATGGCTCACGGGCCCAGCCGCTCCGCGGCATGTGGGATCTTCCCGGACCGGGGCACGAACCCGTGTCCCCTGCATCGGCAGGCAGACTCTCAACCACTGCGCCACCAGGGAAGCCCTGGGAGTTGGTATTCTAAATTAAACACAGAGAGAGATGGATGATTGGTTGGATGGATAGATAGATAGGTAGATAGATAGATACATAGATACATAGATAGATCTCCTAGCCTTCATGGAGCTTACAGTCTTTTGAGAAAATGACTGTGTGTGTGTGTGTGTGTGAGAGAGAGAGAGAAAAAAAGAGGTGAATGGTTGGTTTGATGGTTTTTACAAAGTAACCAGTCTAAATTCATTCACTGAATATAACCATAGTCTATTGTGTCTTCATGGATGGATTATCTAGTTAGAGGATTTTCCTTAAGGAATTTGTAAGCTGTCTCACAGGAAAGAAATCTTGTCTTCTACTTCTCCACCATCCCCAGCTCCCTCCTTCTCTGCCCCATAGTCCAATATAATTTGATGATGATCCATCATTTGGGATTGTCTTCCTCATTAATCATCTCCAATAACCAGAACAGGTTCCTGCTGTTTGTGTGTGGATTTACATTTCATTAAATGTTATACAGGATTATTACACAAGCTTTACTATCCCCATCAATGACAAAATACCTCATTATTTTTCCATATAAAATTTTGCTATTATCTTTTTTTTTGCTATTATATTTTATGAATGACTCTTAGATAGGTAAAGAATACAGGGAAAATTCTAACATTACATTCAAACTTGAAATGTGTTACCATTGTAACAAAATAAGCAGGTGTTAGGCCATGACTTATTACCATGAGAAAAACATTATCAATTTTAGCATATGTCTATTTAGTGTCCCAGAATTTTAAGTGAATCATAACCAGACCACTACATGCCCTACTGTGTGTTCCAGCTTGCAGGGTTCATCAGTATATTTAGTTAATGATCTAAAGTGAAATATTTCCAAATAGCACCATTCACCTTGCATATGTGCCCAATTCTTGTTTGTTTTTTAAACACTTTCTTTTGTATAGTAGAGGATACATCTTGCCCTCCATTCACAGGGCTTGTGCTTCTTTTGCTAGTAGCTGTGGTCATGGATTTGCACTATTCCCTCTCTGGCTTGGTCCACCCTTGTGACCAAGGTCATGAATATGCAACACAACAAGTGTGAGAACAGAGCAAAATAATTGACCATTAATGAGACTGGACCCATGACTTGGGCCTCGTTAGGTCTGTGCTTTAATGGACTGAATTTTAAGTCACAGGCAGCCAACAGTTATACAGACTTAAGGACCAAGTATCTGAATTCAGATTCTAAAATGCCCAATGGGATAAGATCATAGTTTTTGTGCTTTAGGTGTTTACACTAAATTTAAACTTTTTTTAAAAACAATGCAGCTGGGGCTTCCCTGGTGGCGCAGTGGTTGAGAGTCCGCCTGCCGATGCAGGGGACACGGGTTCGTGCCCCGGTCCGGGAAGATCCCACATGCCGCGGAGCGGCTGGGCCCGTGAGCCATGGCCGCTGGGCCTGCGCGTCCGGAGCCTGTGCTCCACAACGCGAGAGGCCACAACAGTGAGAGGCCCACATACAGCAAAAAAAAAAAAAAAAAAAAAAAAAAAACAATGCAGCTGACCTACTGAGCAATGTATTCTCTAAGCCATATTATTTTGGAAATTCCTGAGTCACCATTTTCCCCATTAATCCAAAAGTCAAGTGCAAAAGTAGCTTTAATCAACATCCAAACAGTAACCAGCAACTTCTCATTTCTACCACATGTGCTACAGTGGGGGTCATACCAGAGAGCAGGTCTAAGACATCCATGCAACAATAGGCATTTAGCAGCTTATAGATGATTTAACAACTAGTCATCTGAGGGCTGTGTAGCCACAGTGGTAAGCTGGAATGGCAGGTTTTGGGGTGACTCAGTTTGCCTGAAGGGCAGAGCCAGTGATCCGCACAAACTGGTACTTTCACTGAGGTTTTGATATGCAGAAAACTGGGCCATAGTGATAAATTAGAGAAACTGATGCTGACTGTGGATTATACCAAAGAATGGGCCTCACCAATTGCAACAGAATTAAGATTTATTTTGGTAACTGTGTGGTTTGGTTTTGAATCATAATGAAGTCTTTATCCTGCCTTCTGGAGCCATGATGTTCAATACAGTAGCCACTAGCTACGTGTGGCTATTTAACTCAAAATAATTAAAATTTTAAAATGTAGTTCCTTCGTTTCACTAGCCACAGTCAAGTACTCAGTAGGCCCCCATAGCTAGTGGTTACCGTGTTGGACAGCACAGAACATTTCCATCATCACAAAAGTTTTATTGGACAGCACCATTCTAGAGATTTAAAAAAAGGAAGGAGCAGCATGTTTGCCTGGATCAAGAATCCTGAGGGTTCCAAACTTTT
Organism: Phocoena phocoena; assembly: GCF_963924675.1. Lineage (NCBI taxonomy): Eukaryota > Metazoa > Chordata > Mammalia > Artiodactyla > Phocoenidae > Phocoena > Phocoena phocoena. The sequence goes on from NC_089220.1 coordinate 13,272,466, forward strand.
AGTACCACGTCCATTATTCTTTGTTCATCCCAATTAGTTTGTTCCCTTCTGATACATGCAGCACACAGTCACCCAAATTACCTTCATCCTGTCACTTCTCTGCTCAGAAACTTTCAGAGGCTCCCCAATGCCTGCAGGAGATAAAATGCAAAGTCCTTGTGCCTAGCATTCAAAGCCCTTCAACAGCCTGTTGATCTACTTTTTCAGCATTACTTTTGTTATTCTACAAATATGAATTCTCTGCCTCAGACAAATTGGTTTACTCTCTGACCCCTGAATACTCATTCTGCCCTCCCAACTCACTGCCTTTTCCATGCCATTCTCAGTGTCCAGATCCTCAACACCAATCTAAATCCTACCAGTCCTTCATGTCCTCTTTAAATCACACATCTTTCAAACTTTCCCAATTATCATAGCTCTGAATGATACTTCCTCTCTTCTGAATTCCTACACCTCTTACCCATTTCTACTTGATATTATCTTTTCATGTATTTCATCTCCTCAACCAGGTAGTAGCAGAAGCTACCATCTTATACTCTGAGCTCAGCACAGCACCTGATAATAAATATCAATAGATTATTTAATTGATTAGTGGTGAGCTCAGTTCACTACTGGGCCAGAGAGGATATGAGAAGTGAATTTTCCAAAGCAGAGAGAAAAGGAAAAGGAAGTCTTTTGCTTTAATACTACCACTGGAACTACCACCAGAAATGAGTCTCCCTAGATTTGGTGGCAGATCATACTTCCTCAGGAACAGGCCAGACTGTTCCTGCTTTGATCCTGACCTGTACCCTTCTACAGCCCTGAGCACATATGGACCTGGGCTGATCCTTCCTCCTTCTGCAATTCTTTCCCCACTTTCACATGACTGGATCCATTCCCTGCTTCCTATATGGAGAAAATACGGCCAAAGGCAAGTTGTAGTTGAACAGAAAAACTGGAACTATCTCTGTCTAAGTCCAGTGAAGATGCTTCTTGAGTCTTATTCATCCTAAGTAGAGACTCCGAGTCGTTGGCTAATAAACCAACTCTAGGCATCACAACAAGATGACTGGATCATTTGGTCCCTGAAAAGGTTTGCCTTCAGGAGAGTTTTTAAGCTGTACAACTGAGTAGTGGTGTGCCCCCTTTCTTCTCACATCCTCCTCTATAAACCAAAACGAAAGAAATTTTGTCTTATTTCAGCGAAAAGCTTGGTTATTTTTATTGTTTTGACAAAGAAAACAGTTATTTCCCAAGAAGAGGATAATATTGTGGCATATTATTTGCCAGGTTAAATGACTATTTCCTTGGCCAGTTAACCACACAGACTCGGCCATCTCATCTGTAAAATGGGTGTAATAACAAAACCTCAAAGCCTTGTGTGAGGGTTACATGCGAGAAAAGAATGTCGAATTCGTTTGTAAACAATAAATACCTAGCTAGACAAATACAAGTTGTGGTTGTTTGTAATATCCAAAACATCAATCAGCTAAACATGGCAAAGGTCAGATAGAGGGCGATTCAGAACCAGTCAGGGAATCTGAAGCAGTCTAACAGTTCAGCAGTGGGAAGATCCAAGGTCTCCCATCTTTCCACGCCCCCAACAGGCTGGTGCCCAGGGCAACACGCCCTCGCAGACTCATTCCCTCCACCATGCCAGTGGAATGCTGCTGAGTCATCACTGTCTTCTAGAGCCGCCGAAGAGATTTGTGACTCAGAGAACTGATTTATAGTTTCACGTTTCACTGCTCTAGCTCTTCTCTGCCACACAAAGTTTCCTAGTTGCACCTGTTTCACACAACGTTTGAAACCTAGGAAATGACCTCAAAACCAAATAGCAGCAAAATATAGAAGCCATGTCTTAAATGGCCTATTGACATAGTGATTCTAACAGAGGTATTTCTGACTTTCAAATCCTAAAGAAAGGTTGAGAACTGAACAGAGCCGTTCAGGACTTTGTATACACCTGTGGGAACTTTGTATTTTGGGGTCCTTTGAGACTAGAGCATGCATTTCAACCTATGCTTTGTATGGTGATACCACAGGCTGCCACCGAGCCATTTTTACTTTCTAAACTCTGCTGCTTGTAACATTTGCTAGGTAGCCAGCTGGGTTGGGGGTTAGGTGCTGCAAAAGTCATGGAACAAGTTTTTCTTTCTGTGAAAGAGCACCATATGCTGAACAAGTCCATTCATACCTGTTTTAATCAGCTGAAGAAAAGAACCAAATTTTTAGGAACGAGCCTAAAAGTTGCACAGTGAGAAATGAAGATATATCCATGATTATTCTTTATTAGCATTTTGCAATACCCTAAAAAATACTTTGGAATGATATGAAAAAATTATAATTGTATAACTACTTACCCTTTCATTTGTTTGTAACTCATCTCAAAAAATTAGCTTCTTTGGGATTTCCCTGGTGGTCCAGCCGTTAAGACTCCATACTCCCAATGCAGAGGGCCCGGGTTCAATCCCTGGTCAGGGAACTAGATCCCGCATGCTGCAACTAAGAGCCTGCATGCTGCAACTAAAAGATCCTGCATGCCACAATGAAGATCCTGCACGTGGCAGTGACCTGGCGCGGCCAAATACATAAATAAATTTTTTTTTAAATTAGCTTCTTTGCACTACATTGTAAATAAACTACACTTCAGTTAAAAAAAATTCTTTTTAAAAATTAGCTTCTCTGAGCTCTTTTGGGAATAAGAAAGGGAACCACTGCTAGCCTGAAGAAGACGTAAGTAAAGAAACTATGATAAGGCTTAACAACAGGAAAGTGTCAGCAATTTAAAGGAAGGTCAAAGATTTTAAACAAGCTGTATAGATAAGGCCTAGCACAGGGAACAATTCAGGACAGCCAATCCCTAAATGGAATCACAAAGTCCAAAGCAAAGTCATCTAGAGATTTTCCACAGTCACTCGGAGGCCTTGTAAATGATAACATACCTCTGATCCCCTTAATATGATTAATCTTTCATTAAAATGTTTTCAAAGGTCAAAGGAAAGATCGGTCTAGTAAGACCCTAAAGGCAGCTCTGTCCTGAACTTGTACTTCTTGGAACTTAGTTTTCTTATCTGAAAAATGGGAAAGGGGACCCAGATGGACTTTCTCTGGTGCATCCCTGATTTAGAATTTTATGATTCTAAATATTTTGCTTGTGAAATTTGTGAGGAACTTGTGCAGAATTCCCTAGTAACTAGGAGACCCCTGGAGATGTGAATGTAAATAGAGCTAAGGTCATAGGGGACTTGACTCAAGAGTTACATCTTTTTATAAATGGTAAAAATTCAGATCATTATAGAGTTCCTACTTTGTTGAATGATACTCAGTTAAAATACTTAGAACAGACTAGGCCATGCCTACTCCCACTGACAGATCAATCCTGGACATTTATTTCCAAAAAGAGCCAAAAATGATCAAAAGCTGGGAAGAGGACATGATCTCTTTACAAAGACCAGAAAAGCAACAATAAAAGGGGAAAGTGAGCAATTTTGAGTGTCACATTTTTTAAAAAAACATTTTCTTCTAAATATTTATATTCTTCAAAGAACATGATAGAATACATATAAAGGAAAGCTTGAAGATAAGCCCTGCTATTTCAAAAGATTAATGTCCCATAATGACGATATTTCCGTAATTTAAAAATAAAAAGTGAAGACAATTCAAATGGAAAAAAAATTGTGGTGTTGAAAAAAGAAACTATACCTTCTACACTGTAGACTCTCCATAAGTATTGGTTGATTGATTTTCTTGGAACTCAAAAGACCCCTTCACATCCAAGTTCTTCTTTCTACCTCTGTCCTAATTATTGTTCATTCATTCCTTCAATAAACTTTTATTGAGCTCATGGAAATGAAATTCACTAAACACTGTGAATATGAAGATAAATTTGATAGGCCCCGTCCTTGAGGAGCTCACAATTTAGTGAGCTACTTTTCTGACCACCAAAAGTAGCAGGTTTGGTATGTACTAGGACTGAAGTAAACTCAGAGGAATATTTTGTGGCACACTGATTCACATTAAGATAAACCTGGGATACACTTTACAGTAAACCTAACTTCTTGGTAAATGGGGACTCTCCCTCCAGCATGAAAATAAATGTAAAAGTGACTTTAAAAGCTTAAAGCAGGGCTTCCCTGGTGGCGCAGTGGTTGAGAGTTCGCCTGCCGATGCAGGGAACACGGGTTCGTGCCCCGGTCCGGGAAGATCCCACGTGCCGCGGAGCGGCTGGTCCGGTGAGCCATGGCCGCTGAGCCTGCGCGTCCGGAGCCCGTGCTCTGCAACGGGAGAGGCCACAACAGTGAGAGGCCCGCGTACGGCAAAAAAAAAAAAAAAAAAAAAAAAAAAGCTTAAAGCACTGCATGCAGAAGCAGGTAAGCCTAAATATAACGACACAGCTATGTTATGGTCTAACTTCTTTGCAGCAGAATCAAATATTAGAGCTGAAAGGAAATCTGGAAATCATCTAATTCAATCCTCTCATTCGACAGAATAGAAAACTGAGGTCCAGGGAACAGAGGGGCTTAGCCAAGAATTTCCAATTTGTTAGTGGCACAGCCAGAGCTCTTATCTCACATTATGATCTGACTTGACACCAAGAAGTCATCGTACATATTTCCTATGCCATACACATTGCAAAAGAAATATGATGTACTATTTCTTTGAGTAGGTATTTTTATAATGAGTTGCTCATTTGGAAGTTCAGATATTTGCTCATTTGGTAAACACCTTTAGAGATGACTACTAGCCGCCTACAGAAAGAAAACCACAGGGCTTCCCTGGTGGCGCAGTGGTTGAGACTCTGCCTGCTAATGCAGGGGAGACGGGTTCGAGCCCTGGTCTGGGAGGATCCCACATGCTGCGGAGCAACTAGGCCCGTGAGCCACAACTACTAAGCCTGCACGTCTGGAGCCTGTGCTCCGCAATAAGAGAGGCCGCGATAGTGAGTGGCCCCTGCTTGCCACAACTAGAGAAAGCACTCGCACAGAAACGAAGACCCAACACAGCAAAAATAAACTAATAAACTCCTACGCCCAACATCTTCAAACAAAAAAGAAAACCCCAGCTTTTCTCCTTTTTGATCAAGGCTTTGAGTAAAAGCCTAAGAAGCAGCAATAAACAGCAACTGACAACTATAGCCTTAGATCAGAGAACAACTTTTACACTGGTACAGAGCAGACACCACTACAAGTTGTAAAACCTCAGGAAAGACCATTAATAGCATAATCTTGGAAACAGGAATATACAGTAGTTCAATCACAAAAATCATTAGATCATCCAAGTCATATTGTGTCAAAATCAGAGAGGATAAAATCACATTTAAATGAAATGGCAGTTCTAAGAAATCCAGAGGAATTCATTTTCTTAGCTAGATTCTTACAGGAGTGAGAATAACCAAGTAACATTTCTTCTCTGCTAACTTTCTCTGTAGGACACTAATGGAAAATTATGTTCAGAGACAACGTAGTTCCCTTAATTCCTATACCTTCCTTCAATTATACAATAAAGCTCCCCAAATGCTTGAGCCATCTCACACTACAGCATCAGCTCCAGAAGATGAGGTATTACTATAGCAGAAAAACGCGGGCTTGGGAGACAGACAACCTAGATTCTGTTCTGTGCTCTGCTCCTCAGTTGCTGTGTGACTGCAGGAGGGTCCATTGACCCTCCTGGATCTCAGACTGTTTCACTGTACAGTGAGGGATTAGAGAAACCCAGGCAGACTACACACTAGGCAGACTATGGTACCAGGTCTGGCACGTTTGACAGGTTATTTCACTAAGCCTTCTCCTCCATCTAGGAGAGTCTTTCCTCAGGACACAAGAAGCTCCCCGTCGGTCTACCAGGAGCTAACCATTGGCTCTCAGCTCACTGCCTGTTAAGTTACCCTCGTCTGTCCCGTATCCCCCAGGCCGGCTCCTGGCGCGTCCCCCTCAGGCCCCTCCTGCTCGGCCGCGGCGGAAAACCCGAGCCCGCGGGACCACAGGAGCGAAATGGAAAAGGGCCCTTCTAAAACAAAAGTGCCCACAAGGATGCTTGTCGGGCGGCTGGGCCTCAGCTCGTAAACAGGAAGGGTCGTCTCGGAGGCGGATCGAGTCAGGTTTTGGAGATAAGGGGAGGTTTTTCTTATTTCACCAGTGGCAACCGTTTCTCACAACGTGCCGGATGAACCGTAACGAGCGCGGCCTCAACAGGCCAGGAGGCAGGGCGAGAGTGGTTTGAGATCGCCCCTCGGAATGCCACGTGCCACGGCAAAGGAACTCAGTATTGTTCTTAGAGCAACTCCTTGCTTCCCGTGCCTCCGAGGGGAAGAGAATAGGCGAGCCTCAAGCCTAAGCTTTTCAAGCGCGCGCGGGCAGGCGGGGCGGGGCGTGGGCCGAGGGCACTATATCTCCCGGCGGAGGAGCACACAGCAGCTCTTGCCTTCCACGCCCCAAAACGCGCTGCTCTGGAGCCGGTTGTTTAGTTGGCGCTGCCGAGGCTGCTTTCCTCATTCAGTTTGACAAGGATGCTCTGATTGGCCAGCGCGACCCTGCAGTAGTTGGCCGGAAAGAGTCGAGGCGCCTGATTGGCCGCGCCGCACCTGCAATGCGTCAAGCCGCAGTGGGCGTGAATGCCCGTGGCTGGAGGGGCGGCCGGCCGCCTTTGGGAGGGAGCGGCTCCGCCTATGGCCGCCATCTTTACTAGTGGCAACCGGGACGTCCCGGACGCAAAGGGGTTTTACACGGCGCTTTTGGGCCGGTAGAAAAAGGCTTTGCGACAGAAGTTTTGTGGAGGGGGGTTCTTTTCCTTTTTTCCACTGAGGTGGGTTGTGTCGGTTTTGCTCAGGTGCCAGGGAGGTGGTGGGGGTAGAATTCGAGGGCTCACGGCTCAGGGCCGAGTGGCCATCTAGGAAGGAGGGGGTCTGACAGGACGTTTAGCCGCCGCTTCCCGAAGACCGCTGGGTCTGCGTTCTGTCGGCGAGCGCGGGGAGTGTGATTTGACTCCTCTCCATTTCTAGAAGCAAAAGGGAGATTTGCTTCCTGGGCATCTTGCTCGGGCTGGAAAGCAGTTCTGGAAAGCTCTCCCGAATACGTCATGGTTCTTGCTCATGCTGTGCGCCTGCAGGGAATGCGTTTTTTGTGTTTTAGAGCTGGAAGTCCAGTAGCCGTCTTGGAAACTATTTACCGGCTCCAGGGACAGTGGCCTGCAGGAGCAAAACGGAGCTTGCCTGACAGACATGCTACGAGATGTTGGCTGAAAATTATTTTGATCTTATCAGTTTAGTTGCCTTTTTAGGCAGCTAGTGTGTGTGTGTGTGTACGCGCGCGCGCGCATCCGGCTTTCATTCGTCTCTGATATCCACACCCGCAAAAAAGAGAAAAACCCTCTTATCTTTTACTGCAGCAGAAGTGGTCGTTGTTCAGGACTCTCTTCAGTGGATATGGGTGAAAAGAAAGACTATGTTCCCTGGGTGAATTGGAGCTGGAGAAACGGGAAAAGGCCATGGTTGTCTTGGTTTAGCGGGAGTGATGTCTCTGTTGGTTTTATTTGAGCTGCGTAGGTGCAAATTCGGTGCAGTGTGGGTATCCAAAGGTGAATTCTGGAGCTGCCTTGGTGTGGGTGTTGCCATGGCTACAGGGAGAGGTAGTTGGTGAGTTACGGGGGCCAATAAACCCAGCAAGGCCAGGCCTCTCCCTTGAATGAAACCTTAGTATTAACTATCCAAGTTTATGTATCCTGGCTTTCACCATTCCCATCCCGGTCCAAGATTCCTGGACTGATCGTTACAGGCACACGAGGGTCTTGTATTGATTCCTATATTGACTAATACAGGCGCAGTCACTGCTTTGTATGGGTTTTGTAATTAGAGGCTGCATGCGGGAGCATAGTTTTGGAACCATTGGCCATACAATTTGATGTGTAAGTTATTGCTTCTCTTACCTCATCATACCGAGTTTGAACATTTAATCATTGGCTTTTTATGCCTTTTCCCATAGGCAAACCATCACTTTACTTTAGGGTCCTTTCTGCCTAAAACTTACACTCCATTTTACTGTGTATCAACATAATACCGGAGCACTGAGTTCATGGACATTGCAAAAGAAAGACAGTTGCAGCTTTGCATAATCGCCATATAGCAACAACCACTCGTGCCTTTGTGGAACACGCAGTAATTCAGTGTTCTTTGTCAGCTGCAGTGCTGGGAGTCCGCCACTTGGCTTGCTGTGTGAGGCAGAGCAAAGGACTACATCTTCCAGAGTCTTGGTTTCTTCTGTAGTATGAAGAGAATCAAGTCTGTTTCCCAGTCCTTGTGACGATTGCATGAGATGGGAATGTGCCAGCACTATGTAAATTGTAGAACTATTGACATAATGATATTCAGTTACTAAAGCATTTATTGAGTGCCAATAACTGTCTGACATTGTGAGAGGAAGATTTTCCTTCAGTATTTTCTGCTTTGTGGGGTGAACAGATTGACAAACTCAGATCTAAAATAAACCTTAAATGGCATAGTTTTTTTCTTAATTGAAGGCATAGTATTATTGTAGCCTTATTAGCATGCAGGCCAGATTTGAGGGCCCTTGGGGTGACTAGCACATCAGTTTGCCTTGGTCTTTCCTGGTTTTAGCATCAAAGGCCCATGTCCTAGAAAGCCCCTCTGTCCCAGGCAAACCAGGACATTTGGTCACCCTTGGACTGTTTTCATTCCCACAAGATGGGAGGATGAACAGAATAGGAAATGAAGATTCCTACTATGTAGAGGCGATTAGGTTTCCCTGCAGCTGGAGGCTACTGGGCTCAAGAAAAGGGATGTCCTTGTGTAAGGTAAGTGTGGGCTGACGCCTGAAACTCAGCATGTCCAAATTCAAACATAACTTTATCCATCTTTATTGTCCTTCCTTCTCTCAGTCCCCACACAGGGCCTGCCTGCCTGCCTGCCTGCCTGCCTTCCTTCCTTCCTCTCTTCCTCTGTTTTCTTTCTTTCCTATCTTTCTGTTTCGGAATTTTCTTATTCAGTTCTAATCTTTATCTCTGGTAAAGGCTCTCCTAACGATTTCGTCACTTTGGAGCACAGAAATTCTTTTTTATGCCATGGACCCCTTTGTCAGTCTGATGAAGCCTAATGCTGCTATGGTTCATTGCTGTATTCATAACTGAAGGCAAGCTACATTTCACTTAGAGGTTAGTGAAAAGAGATGTTCTACTTTTCCATCCAAGTTCATGGACCTGAATTGTCTCCATGTAGGCCAGGTTCAGAACCCCACTCCTTCTCCATTGCTCCATTGTAGTTCTCTTTCCACCCTGTCCTCTTTTATTCTCTTTCACCTTTTTTTTTTTTTTAAATAAATAAATTTATTTCTTTTGGTTTTGTTGCGTCTTCGTTGCTGCGTGCGGGCTTTCTCTAGTCGCGGTGTGCGGGCTTCTCATTGCAGTGTCTTCTCTTTGCTGCAGAGCACGGGCTCTAGGCACGCGGGCTTCAGTAGCTGTGGTGTGTGGGCTCTATAGCGCAGGCTCAGTAGTTGTGGCGCATAGGCTTAGTTGCTGCACGGCATGTGGGATCTTCCTGGACCAGGGCTCGAACCCGTGTCCCCTGCAATGGCAGGCGGATTCTTAACCACTGCACCAGCAGGGAAGTCCTACCTTTACATTCTTGCCATTATATGTCACCACCATAGTTCAAGACACTGTGGCTGTTTTCCTAACTATTGCAAAAATTGTTCTCCCACCCCTAGTTCCATCTTACACCCAGCTGATGGAGTAGTTTTTCTAAAGCACATATATGACTATATAATTTCCCTCCTCAACCTCCCATGGCTTCCTATGGCCTCTAGCCTTAAGTGCAGTTTCCTTAGGAATTCCTTCAGGGCCCTCCATAATCTGATCTTTCAGTCTTAATAATCTGCTACCCTTTGCAACTCCTAAATTTTGGCCGTACGAACTGTTCTTTAATCTTTGTGCTTTTTCCCCTCCATCTTACATTCACATTGCTCTCTGGGCCTCGATTTCGGATTTCCATCATCTCTGCGTAGCAGAGTTCTAACATCCTTAAAGACTTCAAATGCAAAGTTAGCTAAGATAACCTCTTCCTCCGCTGGACTCCCTCAGTGCTTTATTTTACCCTCTTCTGTTCTTACTGTCTACTTTATTATGAGTATTTGATTACTCATTCCATAAATGTTTTTCAAGTATCTGTTGTGAGTGTGGCCCTGTAGTAGGGGCCATGCGGATATAAAATAAAACTGATTCAAACCTTGGTTTTTAAAGGACTTGTATTTTGGGTTGGGAGGTAATGGTGAACCTAAGTAACATTTTTTTCAAGGTAAAAGAAAACAAGTATTTCAGGCATCCAGAGGGAGAACTCACTTTGCTAGAGGGATGAGAGAAAGCTTTGTGGAGGAGGTGGCATCCAAGATAGCTTGGAGGATCAGCGACTTATATGGATGTACATGGGGAAGGCATTCAACACAGAGGGAATACCAGGAACAAAGCTACCAAGCTGAAAAGAGAAGGGTATGTTAGGGAAGGGGAAGAAGTTTCATCTGTTATTAAGGGGCCTCTTGGGAGACAGGCTGGTGGCAGGTTGGTTAAGGCTAGATAGAGAATGGCCACACATTCCCGGCCAGAAGATAAGATGATGCAGTTGCATGGAATCCATTGAAGAGTTTTGACAAGAGACTGACACAATCGTAGGTGAGTTCAGAATAATTATGTGGCAGCGAAGTGGGAGGTGAATTTTACAGTGATACTGTACACAGGGAGACTAATGAAAGCGATAAGAATAACGGCATATATTTATTGAGCCCTTACAAAATGCCGTGCAATATCCTTCCTTGCAATATCTCATTTATAGCTCACGAAAACCTTATTATTCACTCCTTTTCACAAATAAGGAAATTTAGGTTAGAGAGGAATAACTAACCTCTAAGTTACAAGAGGTTAGTTATAATAACTAAGTTATAAGAATAACTTATCCAACTTCACCCATGGTGACAGAGTTGGAAGTTGAACCCATTTACTGTATGCAGTAGTTGGTCCATGAATTACCCTTAATCTGAAAGTGTTAGCAGTGGAATTAGAGGAGAAGATCCAAGAAATGATATATATATTTTGAATTGTCTTTATTATGTTTTGGCTGCATCAGGTCTTAGCTGTGGCATGCGGGATCTTTTGTTGCGGTGTGGGTTTTCTCTCTCTAGTTGTGGTGTGCAGGCTCCAGGGCACGTGGGCTCTGTACTTTGTGGCACGCGGGCTCTCTTGTTGAGGTGTGCGAGCTCAGTAGTTGTGGTGTGCGGGCTTAGTTGCCCTGCAGCATGTGGGATCTTAGTTCCCCGACCAGGGATCGAACCCGCATCCCCTGAACTGGAAGGTGGATTCTTCACCACTGGACCACCAGGGAAGTCCCCGATACTTCTTAAATTATAGTATTTTATGTACTTTAAGTTTGAAGTGAAGAATGAAAAAGCAACAAATATCACTGTGGTTGGGCTGAACTCCTGGACTGTCTTGTCCAACGTTGGTTTCATCATGTATCTCCTACGTATTTTTCTATATGAAGGAAATAAGACCAGTAAGCAAAATATGTTGCTACAGTTTTGCCTCACTTTACAAAAGCTCATGATATCAAAATGGGGAAAGGATATAGATGCTAGTTGGGCTTGGCCTTCTACTTGGACTCCTCAGAAACCTCATAGAGGAAAAGTGCCAACAGCAGTGGCCTGAAGGTGTACCAAGTTATGCTTCCAAATATTCCTGTTGATTGGGCATGTTTCTGAATGTGAACTAGAATTTTTCAGTGCATTTGCCTTAGGGTGAAAGACCTTGGGTAGTACCTGCTTAAAGATATTTAATGGTTTCAGAGCACTGGAGGAGTGATTTTCCTATTCTCTGGTCAAGTCAGCATCCCCCTGGACCCCCACCGTGCCCCTCCAAAAAATACACTAGCAATAAGGAGGAAGAGCGTCAAGAACAATTGCCCTTCAAGAACCACTGGATTATTTTGTGTTTCCCTTGGTACCGTCTTCCCAATCACCAAAGACCATAAAAAGAAGAGTATTTATTCCAATCCCTTCTATTCCACCTCTCGCTACCCTTTATACTTCTGGTCTTTTCCTGATTATAGATGGCAAAATTATACGCTGTATATGTCAAAGATCCTTCAAACCTAGGAAAGGCTTTTCATCGTCAGTAGTTCTAGTATACATTTTGTAATACACTGACTACCTTTTTCCCTTTTGCTAATGTTCTTACATCATTTTGTGTGTTTTTTTCATTCTAATTAGATCATAAGTTCCTTAAAAACAGAAATTACCTTAAAAAAAATTCCCATCACCTGCACCGTTATCCTGCATATAGTAATCACTCAGTCTTGATTTGTCATTTTTCTCCCCTTTTTTTCTGATTTTTCTAGTCAACACTTATCTCTGATGACAGCACTGAAAAGTTTAATGATACTCTAGAAAAAGGATATTCATTCAAGATTCATTCAACAATGTTTATTAAATTCATTCTGGATGTCAGATACCCTTGAATGTGAATGCTTATTACCCTGTCCTGGGGTCATGGTTATTAGTGGTTTGGGGGTCATCAACACCTTTGGGTGTCTAATAAAAGCCATAGAAACCTCCCAGAAAAACATACACAAAATAATTCTGCAACTCTTGTCATAGAGTCTAGACTTTCAGACTCGATCAAAACCAAAACATTTAAAATCTAAAAATCCTCTTCAGTGGGATGTGTTTAGGCCTTACCACTGTATGATCACGTATGATCTATCTATGTAGATAACTATATCCGTAGGCATTCATATGTAGTTTAGTTGATCAACTGTATACGTAGCACTAAGGGAACTATTGCAATACTCGAACTGATTGTTGTTAATAATCATAAGACTTTAAAGCAAAAAATGGCCATCTTTTTGCTACTGGAATTTGGGAGGCAAAATACATTATAGCATTGTTTTTTTCATTAAGGTAAGAGTTGTAATTCGTCACTTATGCAAGCATTTTTCAAATTATAATATGCCATATTGGTAAATCTAGTCTTTGAAGTTTTTAAGTTCTGGTCTCTCATTTGTTTTAAAGTCTGTACAACCTGAAATATATACAATTAAAGTCAGCTAAGACCTGGAGTACGTAAATAAGATTTTTCACAGAACATTTTCCTGTGAGATTTAGTACAATTGATGTTTTGATCAAAGTTTGTTTATTATCTTGAAAAAGTGTTTTCATTGAAGAGAATGAGTGGTGGTTGCCTGAGTTATTTTCAGAACAGTTTACCAGTGGGTTTTTTGGTATTACTTCCCTTGTGCTGCTCTTCCTAATTAACATCAGGTTTGCTAAATTTTATTGCAGAAAGACTGATAAAGAGAAACCCTGTCATCTGGAACCTGAGATTTATGAATTTGTGTAAAACTTGTATGTTTAAAAGGTGCAGAGAGGGAACACAAGCTGTCGTTTGAGAGTTCTTCTCTGTGTGAATAATTAATGATGGTATAACTGGATACCAAACAAAATTTACGAGTGTCTACAACTCTTTACCTCTACCTGGAAACTTGTTGCGATGATTATTATTTCAGGAAGACAAGGTTGCTGAGATTTCCCAAAAGGATGCAATTCCAAGTGGCCTTTAGGAATCCAGTATGACAGATTTCTTTGTTGCTGGATGAAGCCTATTTTAAATGGTAAAATGATCTGATTACAACATAAAGAATCTTCTACCCATAAAAAAGATCTATAGGTGGTGCAAGCATCATCAATATCATCAGTGAACATTATTGAGGTTCTTACCTGGGCAAGGCACTCTGGGAGTACCGAGCTTGCAAAGAATTACACATAGCTCTGCCCTTTACATTCTCACAACTAAACTATAACCCACATGCAGGCAGGGACCATAGTTTTATTTAGTTAGTTATTTAGTTAGTTACACTTACGTTTGCTTATACCCTCAATACTTACAACCAAGTCTGGCATATAATAGTTGCTAAATAAATGTATGTTGAACATCTGAATCAATAACTATTAAAATAGTTGGAGAGGAAAAAAGTTAAATGAAAGAAGAAAAGCTTCTATTTTGTAATGTAGCTTTTAAAAGGGAAAATACTACATATGTTCTTCTAAAACACCTTTATTATGTGATATTTGATACATATAAAATAATATATATAGTAAATGTAAATTATTAAGCGTATTAAAATAAGCCCCAGTGAATTCACCACCTATTCAAATAATTAGAAAATTACCAATACTGTGGAAAATAACTTGTGTACCTCCCGATGTCATCTTCCTGCCTCTCCCTCAGCCCAAACTGCATTCTCAATTCAGGGGTATTTTAACTTTGAGATGGATAAATCAGAAACAAGGATTTACAGAAGACAAATCTATGTGATTCTTTATTAAGAATTAATACAGGGCTTCCCTGGTGGCGCAGTGGTTGAGAGTCCGCCTGCCGATGCAGGGGACGCGGGTTCGTGCTGCGGTCCGGGAAGATCCCACATGCCGCGGAGTGGCTAGGTCCGTGAGCCATGGTCGCTAAGCCTGCGCGTCCGGAGCCTTAGGCTCCGCAACGGGAGAGGCCACAACAGTGAGAGGCCCACGTACCGCAAAAAAAAAAAAAGAATTAATACATTCAGTAAGTGATTGAAAAATACATTTGTTAATAATCATATGGAAGATAATTTATTACAGGCTCTTTGAATACCATAAAAAAGTAGTAAGGGTTACTTCTGTGTGCTAAATCCTGGGGACATCAGAACAGCTTACCTATGCACTCAGAGAAGGCATATATTAGAGTTCACTTTTTTGTTTTGTTTGTTTTGCCTTTCCTTCCCTCTTATGGGGTAAAGTAAATTTTGAAATATCATTTTTTGGGGGAAATTTACTTTAAATTGCTTTTCTATTTTTCATGTATGGTTTCTATTTCATAGTCTCAAAACTGTCTTTAATCACTTGGGGTATGTTTTTACATCGATTCTTAGTGAAACTCTTCCTGTGAGTTGTCTGTGAAGAGATTTTAAGTTATAACACTGGTAAAGATTTACTAAAGCAGAACATAAAAGTAAAGAAGCAAGCCACAAACAGAATGGCATTATAGAAACATTTATCTTATCAAATAAGAATCCTTACACCAATGTTTACTAGGAGCATCCTTTTCTACAATACATAGTATAGTGTATTATGTCTAGTATCATAAACTCAAATTCCAGAGAAATATAGTATTGTAAATGAATAGGATTTCTTTCCAGAACAATTTTCCCTTCTCATTAATCTTTCTACATCTGGTTTCCATTGTAGTTCTATATGCAGCCATCAAACAAGTTGTCTTTCTGATTTCTTTTAATTTTTTTACATTAATTAATTTATTTTTGGCTGCGTTGGGTCTTCCTTGCTGCCTGCAGGCTTTCTCTATTTGCGGCGAGCGGGGGCTACTCTTTGTTACAGTGCGCAGGCTTCTCATTGCAGTGGCTTCTCTTGTGGAGCACAAGCTCTAGGCGCACAGGCTTCAGTAGTTGCGGCTCACAGGCTCAGTCGTTGTGGTGCACGGGCTTCGTTGCTCCGCGGCATGTGGGATCTTCCCGGACCAGGGCTTGAACTCGTGTTCCCTGCATTGCAGGCGGATTCTTAACCACTGCGCCACCAGGGAAGTCCCTCTTTTAATTTTTTACTTGACATAATTTCAGACTTACAGAAAAGTTCCAAGAATTGTACAAAGAATCCCCATGTACCCTTTATTTCCCAAATGGTAACATTTATCACATTGGCACATTCATACCTGTTCTCTTGTGCTCCCTCTTTCTTGTGGCAGGCATGATAGCCCTTTGTCCCTAAACATTTCAGTGTATAATTCTAGAAATAAGGTCATTCTATTACATGTTGCATAGCTATAGTAAAATTATCAAAATCAGGAAAAGGACATAATAACATTGTCCAATATTGTCCAACCTACAGTCTTCATTCAAAATTTGCAAATTGTCCCACTGCTGTTCTTTATAGAAAAGTAAAATCCCAGATCATGCATTGCATTCAAGTGTCATGTCTCTAGTGTCACGTAATCTGGAATCCTTCCTCAGTCTGTCTGTGTTTTTCACAAGATGGACTAGTTTACAGATTTCTAACCCATGAATATGCTGAGAATTTTTAAGGAAGTAAGTATATTTCAAGTAACTGAATTAATCACTGTCAGGATATATAGAAAAAAGGTTTAGGCACTAATTATTTTATGTTACATTCATTAAAAAATTATGCCAAAGAGATGGTAGAGCAAAAGATGAGAAAAAGCAATTTAAAATTCTAGACATTTTCCCCCCTTCCTAATCCAATTCACTCTTTTTTACAGATGAGAAAATAGAAAGCAGACCAAGACAGATTAGGTAATTGGTCAAAAGTCCTCTAGCTCACCTTCTTGGATCTCCGTACTTTTCTCTATAGCATATAATGCTTAATGGAAAAAACTCAGTATAAAACTCTAAAAGTAGTACATTGGTTTATTTTTATTAATTCCATCTACTGTGTTTGGTTTGCCCATAAGAATTCTGCCAACCAGTTGTCTCTATCTATTAAATATGTATCCCATACGATAGTTGTATAATAGTTGATATTTGATTTCTATTATAATGTTTATAATATAATGTTTTGTCACATAGAAGTTAAATTTATCTTAGGACCATTTACACAGTATTTAGGCAGTAGTGTGATAGTTTGTCTAGGACACAAGTGTAACATGACCTTAGGTACTTCACAGAAGACAGGGTGGGCTCCAGGCTGTGCTCTTAAGGAAAGGAACCTTTTAACCAGGTTCAGTCACCCTTGGTATGTGAGGGGGTTTGGTTCCAGGATCCCTGAGGATGCCAAAATCTGCAGATGCTCGAGTCCCTTATACAAAATGGCGTGATCTTTGCATATGACCTATGCATATCCTCCAATATACTTAAAATCATCTTTCGATTACTTATAGGACCTAATACAATGTAAATGCTGTGTAACTAGTTGCTAGTGCACAGCAAATTCAAGTTTTGCTTTTTTTGAACTTTCTGGAATTTTTTTTTTCCCCAAATATTTTCAATCTACAGTTGGTTGAATCCACCGATAACAGAACCTGAGGGCCAACTGTACAGCTGTAAGCTTTTCACCAGAGTATCCCTGACAGGATAGGGAACAGAAGAGATTTATTGCTGCGGGCCTGAGCTAGTCTACCCAATGCTACACATTTTGTTGAAACTTCATGGATTTCATGTTTAAAATTTATACATATTTCATTTCTTTCAATTAAGAAGATGTTGCACCTCCAAAACCTGTCTAAGAGATAGGACTTAACTACTCCCGTAGCTTCAAATACCACTCCATATCACCACACCCCAGTTTGAGAAACACACGAACAAATTTATGAAGAGAGTTGTGGAATTCCATGCTTGGGGGCCAGGCAGAACAGAGTGGTAACTCATGAGAGACGCTTTGACAAGTAAAAGGCAGTCTGTGCAGAAGTGCAGAAGTGGAGTTCGAGAGCAGTGAGATAGGGCAGAGCAGTTATATGGCCTTTGATGCCACCATGAGGAGCTGAAGAAATACAAGGAACGTTAGGATTAATGCCAATTGGGGTGAAGAAAACCAGGATTCTGGGTCTCTCTCTGCTATTCCCTATGCCCTGTGACATTGGGCAATCTGGATTCTGGTTTCCTTATATGGAGAAAGGCAAGACTAAAATAGGTGATCGTGAGTTTTCTTCTGGCTGTAGTATTTTGTGATTCATTATGAGCTAATAGAATGCATTAGCTTGTTAATAGTTCCCATGCTTCATAATTTCCAAATTTAATCTGATAGATGCCCTTAATATTATTACTAGCCACACACTGCTGATAATATGCAATATTTATTTCAAGGCAACCAGTATACTTATACTTTTAAGGATATCACTATGAAATCTAGGCCTGCCATCTTATGGATCCTAAATGGTACTACCAAAATACAGAGTGGTATATCTGTTAGTGTCAGATGATTTTTGAACAGATCAAGAGAACACCTACTTATGTATGTGTAGCTTACTGCCAAAGGAGTTTATACAGTATTTTGAAATTTATTTTCTTTGATAATTCTTAATTTAACTTCCTAAGAAAGAATCCAAGTAAATCTAAGTATCCCCTACCTCCAATTTTAATTGTTTATTGATCCCAATAATTATTTTCTAGACAGCATTTCATTTTCTAAATGGCTATAGGTAGTTCCTTTGCTTTTGAAATTGTTTGGAACAAGAGAATGGTTCTTTGAAGTGATTGTGGGGAAGTGCTTGCATGCGTATTGTATGAAAGCTGTGATCAGCTACTCCTCCGTGGTTGGGAAGTGTAACAGTCTCCCTTTTTTCTTTTTATATAGCTATAAATTATTAGAGTTGCTGGTTTCACATTGCAGCTAGGCTGAGTGTTTGTGGAATTCACTCCTTCTATCTCCTGCTGATGGACCTTAGCATTTATCTTCTGTCGTGTAAAGGATCCAAAACACAGAACTTTTATCCACAGAGAACATGGGAGAGTTAGTAGGAAACATTTTTCAGCTCTTTCAAAACTGTAACTTTAAAATATTGTAAATAAAAAAACCAAGGAAAAAGGACTGTGCTTCCTAAGTGAATTATGGAATTTGTCTCTAATTAAACTTTCTTTTGTCCAAAACAGATCCAAATAAAATTGTTATGCCTCTCTTCCCACTAACATATTTTGAGACACTGAAAATAGTCTAAGGATTGCTTTTGAAGTCCGTTCTGAAATTTTATCTGGGGCACAAGTCGTAATTCTTCTGTTTAATGTTGCTGATGAAGCTTTTTAAACCACACTCTATTTCCCACTGGTTTTCAATTTATTTTCAGTATGCTTCAGTATTTGTGGAGGTTTTAATCCCTTTCAAGTTGAAACGTGATTATTACAGTATAGAAGGCAGCATTTGAACATGGCTGACAGTACAAGCAATTGCTATAACTAATTTTCATCGGTATGAGTCCTTACAACTGAATCAAACAGCAGCAGCCCCTATCAGTTACAGAGAACAGTAGGGGAGATCTAGCTAAGTCATTTCAGTTTCTCGGGGCTCTCTTTTTTGCTGAATAGAGATGTTGGCTGAGATTACCTTCTTCCTGCTGCCTCTTGGAAGGTAAATGCTTTTGCTAATCATCTCATGATTTAATTATCAGATCTCCTTTCTTTAGAATTTTCTCTCTTGTTTTGACTAAGTCCTATTAATGACTTTCAGGAAAGAGTGTAAATTGTTATTTCCACGTTGAGCCCAATCAGAGAAGCCTGTGACCTCTGTATTTTTCTGCTTATTTTGGTTATATATTTTGAGATTTTTATGAACATTTAAAATGTTTTAAAATTCTGCTCAAAGTTAAAAGTTTTCTTTTTAGTCTGACTCTAATGGTTTATTTAAAACATATTTGAGAAAGCTTTTGGTTTTTACTTCCAGTTGCTCAATTTATGTTTCAGAATTTCTAAATCATCTATATTTGCTTTTACTCTTAAAATGTACTGTCATTATAAAATTAAATGACTATACCACGTGCCAACAATATATTTTATAGAAATGAAATTGTTCACAAAAATGAGTCACTGTAGGAAAGATACCTCACAAATGACTGTTTTGTGAAGTTCAAGTTTCACTAAAAAAGGTAAAGATTGAAAACACTCTAATGCTTAAAGCTGGTTTTGGGGAAAGACTGCAAATGTGTAATGTACATGTTGAAACTTGTGTTAGATTTCAAAATTTAGCTTAATTTTACACCTGCCACAGGAATATTCCAGAGGTCATAAGTGCAAAAATAAAATCATTGCCAATTTTGTGCCTTTCACTTAAATATTCAATTAAGAAATTTTTTAGGCAATTACTTTTGGAAGAATAAGGTACCAGCGTAAAATTTAAATGGAGCCAGCTGGTTTTATAGAGTTCCATGTAATAAGATATATTAAAAAAAGCTTAAGTAGAATTGCTTAGTAATGGAATAATTTGGCTAGAAAAGAAGTAAAATAGATCATTGTTCCCATGAAAACTCAAGCATAAGTTGAGGTCACTGTTGGAAATTTTGTAGAATATATTTTTTCACTGGAGGGAGGTTGGATCAGACATACTCAAAGATCCCTTTTAACTCTAAAAGTCTAAGATTTCAGTAAACTTTAGACTAATCCTTTATATAACTAACGTTAACAATTTCAGAGAGTATGATAGGAGGCATTTTGAGGGGTGTTTAATCATTATTCTGGAAATATATCTGAGTTGAGGCAATGAAGAAAAATCTGTTTCCCTTTTTGCTGCCATTGAAGGCATGTTGACAGTAGAGGAAAAAAAAAAAAAAAGAACTCCTGTAGCTCTAAAAACGTTTTATAAAAGCAACTATTGGGGCTTCCCTGGTGGTGCAGTGGTTGAGAGTCCGCCTGCCGATGAAGGGGACGCGGGTTCGTGCCCCGGTCCGGGAAGATCCCACATGCCGCGGAGCGGCTGGGTCTGTGAGCCATGGCCGCTGAGCCTGTGCTCCGCAACGGGAGAGGCCACAACAGTGAGAGGCCCGCGTACCACAAAAAAAAACACAACTTTCTCTTCTATTTCTGCTGATCTTCAGCAAATCCTTTTTAATAAAATGTGAGGATCATTTCCTGTCATTATTGGGTTCTAAAGTTTGATCTCCCCAAAAAGCTGACTGTCCTTTGTGAACCGGCTGTGTGTGGTGGCCTGTACCTTGTGGGATCTGGATGTTGATCAATGGTGAAGACTTTTCCATTTTAATTCCAGCAGAAGAAGCTTGCGATCAGAACTCAAGGGCATGAGTCTTCCCTTTTGGGTGAGTCCCTGATACCCGTCCTCTCACTGTCCCCCAGCATCATCTAGTTGAAGAGGAAATGGTTCCCTGACTGCCAAGTGTCAGTGAAGCGCTGTGTTAAAGTTCTCTGGGAAGGGGTCTCGTCGACGCCTGGTGAGTAGTAATCTGGCAGCTTGTTTCTGGCCAATGGTAAGCTGACCCTTAACAAAACTGTGACGTAAGAAAGGTTATTTTTTTACACCATTCACCTTGGTTCCCCTCATCAAGTCGCAGCTTCCATCTTCAGACATTCAGAGTCTCCTCGAGCTTACTTTCTGGTAAGGATGTTATTAATATGCTAATGCAAATTTAGGTTAATGTCTTATCTCTCTCAGGGATATGTGCATTTCAAACCTTTCTTCTATGGAATGATAGCATCAGCTGACAGCAGAGGTATTTCGAGGCCCTTCTGGAAATTATTATCATGTTAAACTATCTCCCAGCCTGTCTTCTTTTAAGGTCTTAGCCTCTAGTTCCATCTCCAGCATGCCCCTCTTATCTCTTTCTCTCATTCATTTATTCAACAAATATTTATAGAGCTTCAGTATGTATGATGTACTAGGCTAGGCACAGGGAGTAGCGCAATAAACTAAAGAAAGGCACAGTCCCTACTGCAGTGGACTTTATAGTCTAATGAGAGATTCTGTCAAATAATCATATAAATACACGTCAAGTTGTAACTGTGGTAAGTGCTATGAAGGGGAGAACAGAGTGCTGTGTATATCTAATAGGGACCCTAGCCAGGAGGTCCAGGACATGCTCCGTGAGAAAGTCTGATTGAACTGAGTGGGAGTTAATGAGACAGAAGGATTGATAGGATGTATTGGTCTCCTAGGATTGCCATAATAAAGTACCAAAAATTGGGTTGCTTAAAACATCAGAAATGTATTATTTCGTGGTCCTGGAGGCTAGAAGTCTGCAGTCAAGGTGTCAGCAGGGCCGTGCTCTCTCTGATGGTTCTAGGAGAGAATCCTTCCTTGTCTTATCTAGCTTCTGGTGTGTGCTGGCAACCCCAGGTGTTCTTTGGCTTGTAGATGTACCTCCCAAGGCATATGACTGCCTTCTCCCTTTGTGTCTTTATATTTCCTTCCCTCTGTACATGTTGGTCTCTGTGCCCAGATGTCCCCTTTGTAGTAAGAACATCAGTCGTATTAGATTAGGACCCACCCTAATGACCTCATTTTGTTTAACTTGATTACCTCTGTAAAGACCCTGTCTTCAAATAAGATCACCTTCTGAGGTACTAGGGGTTGGAGCTTCAACATATCTTTTTGGGGGCCACAATTCAACCCATAACAAGACAAGAAGAAGAGGAGTAGAAGAGTGTTCTATGCAGTGGAAACAGTACATGACATGGTCCTTTGGCGGGAGGAAACATGGCCTCTGTGGAGTAGAAAGTGAGGGGTTGTGTAGTGTGAGAGGAAGCTGGAATGGAAGTAAAGATGCGTGGTTAGGCCTGCGTTAGGGACTTTGGTCATAATGTAAGAGCAATGAAACTTTATTGGAGGATTTCAGCCGGAATAAGACATGATCAGATTTGCACTTTGAAAAAAATCACATGGGTTGGTGACAGCAATAGATGCAGGTATACCATTTAGGAAGCTACTGCAATAGAGCAGGTGAGAGAGGGAGGGACATCAAGGGAATTGGTCACTGAAAGTAAAATAGGTGAGCCTCGATGATAAATTGGATGTAAGATGGAGGAGGGAATGGTCAAGAATGATTCATTCCTAGATTTCTGACTCATTTGTCTAAATGCATGAATGAACCATGTTATGGGCAAACTTGTGAGTTTACTTTGGACATGCTGGTCCTGGGGTGCTCCTTTTAGAATCGTCAGATCAGCATTTGTAGATCTGGGGCCTAGAGGGAAGGTCCCAGCTGAAGATGAAAATTAGAATCACTGGCGTGTAAGTGATAATTGAAGGTGTGCACCCTGGTTGAGAGAGTGTCTACAGGGAGAAGAGAAGAGGGCCTAGGGCAATAGCAGAAAATAGGCCCACAAAGGAGATTAAGGCAGAGCAGCCAGAGACAGAAGAGGAAAACTAGGAGAGTGTGGCTTCATAGAAGCCAGGGGAAGAGGGAGTGGTCAAATACACCTCAGAGAGGCAAAAACTGTCCACTGGATGTAGCAATATGGAAGTGATTGGTAACTTAATGGAAAGATTCTTTGGGCTAGTGAAATGGAGGAAGCCAGACTGGAGGGGTGTGATGAGTGGGAGAAGGGCAATGAAGACAGTCTTTATAAACACTGACACTTTCCAGAAATTTGGCTGTGAAATGGTGGAAGAAGTAGTTCCTGGAAGCAGAGTGTAGGACCGTCTTAGCTCGGGCTGCTGTAATGAAGTGCCATAGACTGGGTGGCTTCAACAGCAGACATTTATTTTCTCACAGTTGTGAAGGCTGAAAGTCTAAGATCAAGGTGCCAGCATGGCTGGTTTCTGGAGAGAACTCTCTTCCTGGCTTGTAGTGGTTGCCTCCTTGCTGTGTCCTCACATGGTGGGAAGTGAAAGCGAGAGAGAATGAGAGAGAGCATGCAAGCTCTCTGGTTTCTCTTAGTATAAGGGCAGTAATCCCACCATGAGGGCCCCAACCTCATGACCTCACCTAAATGTAATCACTTCCCAAAAGCTCTGTCTCCAAATGCCATCACATTGGGGGCTTAGGGCTTCAACAAATGGATTTGGGGGGAACAAAATTTAGTCCATAACAAGAGAGTGTGGTTATTTTTCTTTAAATGGGAAGGCCTTCCGCATGCTGAAAAGTTGCAGTTGAGGGGTAAAGATTAAATAATTGAGCAAGAGAAGGGTAATTGAAAGCACGCAGCAAAAGAGGACGGAATAGAAAAAGTGGCCTTAGATAAAAGAGGAGATACTGTCTCACTTAACAGTACTCTGGGATTTCGTCCTTTGGGGGATACCAGCAGGGGTGTGGAATTGCACAGAACCACTTAACCTGTGAGTGTTCTCAGCTGTCAGGATCTCTCTCCTTAGGTTCATCGCTGCCCCACGCTGCTGCATGGAAAAGGAGCAGACTGTCAGTGTCTGCAGGTTTTAATACATTTCAAGTATCAAAGCAAATCATTTTTTCCCTCTTCTCACCCCTGGGCAAGGGTAGGGTGGGAATTGGGAAATAAGGTGACATTTTCTGGGACCAGACCTATAAAAGAAGCTGGTGGGGGCAGTGGTGTTTTCCTCATAATCCACTACATCTATGCTCCCTTCCCTTCTCCTGAGTACTTCCTTCATTAATAGAAATCAGCATCTGAGGAGCAGGGTCCCTTGGAGTGCTCTCCTTAGGACACCTGACAGGTAGGGGAGCCCACCGTCTTCCCTCCCTGAGGCTTCCCCATGCCCCTGCTCTCTCAGACGGCCCTCGGACTGGGCTGATGCTGCAGGCTGGGGCAGGTGCTTTTTATTCCAGTTTAATAGAATCTAATCTGGCACCTGCTATAATAAACATAGGAAGACCCAAAGGTCAAGCCTTTAGTAAATCAGTTTGGTAAGATACACCAGGTGGCAAAAGAGAGAATCATTTCCACTTTAAAAAATAAAACTTTGTGATTCTCGGTCACTTCAAGACACACCTTCTGTATTTTTCTTCTGAGACAGTAAAAAAAAAATTATTTCGTTTTTTTCATGCCATGGTCTAATCAAGCCAGCCCAGAACAAAATCGGCCTGGCCGTCTCCGTGGGGGTGATGATTCTTTTTGTTGTAGTCATCATTTCTGGCTCCTTTTACTTTTTAAAATTCTGGGTTTAACTCGTCCTTAATATAAGCGTTCCTGGGACTCCTGTGTTTCCTGTTCTGTATTCCATTCTGCATTTCCCAGATTAAGCTTCGAGTCATGGGTAGGAATTTGTGGGCTGGCCTTCAGCTGCACCTGCTGATAAAGACTGAACCCCACTGTCGGGCAAGTCGGGAACATGCTGGCATAAATGGGCTTAGGGTTTCCATGAAAGTCTTCCTTTCTTATATGTTTATTTTTGTCTCTTGAAAATATTGAATAAGCATTTCCTGCATTTCTCATTGTAAAAGATTTTTTAAAAATACAAAAGTACTTAGAGCAAAATGTAAAACAACATCTCTGCCATCTCTCTTTTCCAGCACTCCCCCTGTCAATTCCATTTGTGATTTCTTTAGTGGAATTTGCATCTTTTCAAAACCTTTTCTCGTTACATATACCTAAATACTCTAAATATATACTATATATTATATATGTATATATATGTTTATTTATTTTATATATTTTTATATATGTATAAATACATATATACATATTTTGTATATATTACATTTTATATATAATATATATTATATATACATTATACACATTTATGAGGGTTCTTTTTACATTGACAAGATCAAATCATACATATTATTCTATGACTTGGTTTTTCATTTAATATGTTTTTGCAGTCGTTCTCTTTCCCTTCTCTCCCTCCCCCCTTATTCTTTTTAATCACTGCAAAGTATTCCATAATACAGATTTATCATTATGTAACCAACTTCCTATTGATGTTTTTGCTGATAACTGATAATGCTGCCGTGGTCAGTGCTTCCTTTGCATTTTTGTCCATGTGTGAAAGTACTTCTTTAGGTTAGATTCAAAGAGGTGGTATCCTGGGCATATGCATTCAGACTTTTGGAAAATGTCTGTGACACCCTTTCTGCCTCCACTTGTTCCCTCAGCTGGTGCCGCCCTGGAACTCCCTGTTCTGGTTTGACTGGTCCTCCTGGCTTCTCAGAGAAGGAGACAATGTCGGGGCTGGGGTCTGGGTGGGCAACATGGCCACCGCTGCTGGTATATTCCCTTCAGTCAGAGAACCAAGAAAGTTTAGAACTGTGGCAAAAACAGAGGATCTCAGGAAGTGCCGCCAACACAGGTGCAATCTTGATTTGCTTAAGTGGAAATTAACTTCTTCTAAGGCTTTACCCAATGATATAAGTTGAGATAACAGGCTAACTTGTATTCAGGAAAAAAATTAAGTTTGATTTCTCCTCTACACCATACATCATATGAAGTTTCAGATAAATCAAAAAATTTAGTAACTATCTGCTTTGGGAGGAATTATGACCAATTTTTGTTTTATTATTTTTGATTGTCTCTAGTTTCCGAATAGTTCACATATTTTCTTTTAACATCTTTATTGGGGTATAATTGCTTTACAATGGTGTGTTAGTTTCTGCTTTATAACAAAGTGAATCAGTTATACATATACATATGTTCCCATATCTCTTCCCTCTTGCATCTTCCTCCCTCCCACCCTCCCTATCCCACCCCTCCAGGTGGTCACAAAGCAGCGAGCTGATATCCCTGTGCTATGCGGCTGCTTCCCATTAGCTATCTACCTTACGTTTGGTAGTGTATATATGTCCATGCCTCTCTCTCGCTTTGTCACACACATATTTTAAAAATTATTTTTAAAGAATTTCTTGTTGGGACTTCCCTGGTGGCCCAGTGGTTAAGACTTCACCTTCCAAGGCAGGGGGTGCAGGTTCAATCCCTGCTCAGGGAGGTAAGATCCCACATGCCTCATGGCCAAAAAAACAAAACATAAAACAGAAGCAATATTGTAACAGATTCAATAAAGACTTTAAAAATGGTCCACATCAAAAAAAAATTTTAATTAAAATATAAAAAAAGAATTCATTATTTTCCAAGTACTATTTCTAATTCATTAATCTCTCTTCATCTCTTTATATCTACATATTAGAACATTACCCTCTTTTGTAGAGTCTCCTATTTGAGGGTCATTTTTTGGAAATCTTTAGTGAGTAGAGGTGCCAAGTCTTGCCTTAAAAATATGAAAGAGCAGACCTAGAGATAAGAAAACTTTTGTAACAAAATTGTATTATGATTTAAGACATAGACACATTGTATAATATGTAAATGGCTCACAAACATGCTCCTAGAAATACATTCTGAGTATATTTCTGGCTCATTTTTTACTACGTGTGGATAAATACTGTTGTAGATGGTCAGGAATATAACAAATATTAACACTACTATTTTAACTCCCCCAAATATTTATGGATTCTATTGTGAATTAAGAAAAATGATATCACTTTCAGTTGTTAGCCCTCCTTGAACTGGGAATTAGTTCACTCATGCAATTTATTTTTAATTCACTTGGTTTTACTCAGAATTGTTTTTCTGCAAATTAAAATGCTGCTCTGCTTGCAAAACAATATTACTCAGACACCCTGAACATGCTGACTCGCTCCACCTCTTATTCTCATCTTTGATCATAGCTGCAGGACAGGATAACTAAGCAGAGGAAGATGGTTGGATATCCTCTTCTCAACAAATTTTGTATAGCACCCACCAGGTGCCAGGCACCATGCAGCTCCCCACCCTCATTGCTCTCTCCCTTCATACCTACTATGTGCTGAGTGTGGTGTCAGACCATGAGGATCCCATCCTGAGAGAAGCAAACTTGCTGTCTGTCCTCAGGGGGCTTGCAGTGTAGCAGATACAGGTGAGTTCAAACTGTAGCTATGTGAGAGAAGTATGCTGGGGAAGAGTGAAGGGGAAAAGAGTAAGCTCAGAAAAGGCTGAGGAGAGGAGAGGAGTCTTGCTGGGAAGAAATGAGGAAATGCTTATCGTGAAGGGGAGTTCATCACCCTGGCAGCAATTTGGGAGAAAGAGAAGAGAGGAGCTGGACCAGGGCAGGTGATGATGGGACCCTGGACTAAGGGAACGGCAGTGGAGGAAGAGAGATGGGAGCAGACGCACTATGCGGTGAAGAGACAGAAACACAGTCTTGATGCCTGGCTTTGAGGGGTTAAAAAAAAGGAAAAGCCAAGGAAGACTCCCAAGTCACGAAGCCTTGGAAGTTGCCCGGGAGGGTGGGTATTGGTACTGTCCCAGGACACGACACAGGGACAGGTTTGGTAGAGATGAACAAACAGTTTGAGATTTGTGAGACCCTGGCTGAGTATATATCAGTCTGAAGGCAGTGGAGAGTCTGGACCAGAAATAGATTTCAGAGGCATCTCTACCTAAGAGCTACACTTAACATAACAGCTAGAAAAGAGCCTAATGTTTTAGACTCTTAGACTCCCAGTTTAATTATTATGTTGACAGAGCCACCCTCTCATTTCCATTATTTCAAATTATTTATCCCAAAAAGGAACATTGCCAGCAGTAGATAATCACAGCCCTGTGATGGCTAACTTTGAATTGTATCATCTGGGGAGTTTGAAAATGTAGATTCCTAGATCCTAACCCCAGAGAATGATTCAGTGAGTGAGGCAGAGAGAGACATTTCAGATATCCACCCTCCTCACCTTTTTTCTCAGCTCCTGGAAGTAAACGGGATCACGTGACGGGTTCTGGCCAACAGACTGTGAGTAGATGTGCCAGGAGTCACTTTGGTGGTCTTCTTCACCTGCCACATCAATAGCAAGAGGCTTTATCTCCACGGTGGAGCCACCAGAGAGAAACAGCCTGCGTCCCCGAGCCCCTGCTGAAAAGGAGATGCCCTGGAGGACACTCAGAGCCACAGCGGACTTTGCGTGAGTGAGAAATAAACCTTGCAAGGTGAAATCTCCAAGCTTCTAGGGTGTGTCTCTTACTGCAGCATAGCCTGGCCAATCCTGACCAATGCAGCCTGCCTTCTAGGGGGCCCAGAAACCAGTTTTATAAACAGGCACTATTGGTGATTCTGGGGCAGTGGCCCACTGACCACACTTTGTGATAAGTGACCACACTGACCTTTTGTGATAGTATGGGTCTCATGGGTACCTTAGAATCTTCCTCAATACCCAGAATGTTAGATCTTCCGTAAAGGAGGTTTGGCTAGCAAAGGGTACGCCCTTTGAAATGTTATTGGTGTATATCTTTTAAAGGAAGCATGATTCACCAGCATAATTAATGTATTGATCACTGTTTGTTGAGCATTTACTATGTGCCAGGCACAGCACTAAGTGCTTCACATACATTATCTCATCACCCCCATTGCAAGGCAGACAGGATTGTAGGAAGACATGGGTAGGAAGTGGTAGAGTGGGATTTGAGCCCAGTTCTGTCTGATTCCAAACTTTTGCTCTGACTCATATGCTCTCAATTTGCAGACTCTATCCTCCTGATGTTTTAGAGCTGGGGTCCTGCAGTTGAGGGTGACTTTAGTGCCCCTATCAGAATGACTTGCAAAGGTTGTGGTAATACTAAATGTTGTGTAGTATTAAATAGTAAACAGTTTCTTAAACCTACTTAATGATTTTCAGCTAAGCATTTTTCAGGCTTTTGAGGACAGCTATCTAGCATACTTTCAACTTTCCTAACACTGAATGAAGGTTTTTTGATTTCTAAGGGCTGCAAAGGAAGTTTGCTGTGGGGTTATAGTTCCTTCTCTGGGGATCCCAGACTCTAATGAATTTGCATATCAATAAAGCAAACTGATAACACCAATTGCTTGAAATAAATTCCCTTAACAGGTCTCTATGCATTGACCATATGTCAAAAAGTCTAAAAGATAGTCTCCACAGAGAAAGACAAATACTATATGATCTCACTTATACGTGGAATCTAGAAAACCCAAAGCCATGGAAACAGAGAGTAGATTGGTGGCTGCCAGGAACTGGGGTGTTGGGTGGTGATGAGATATTGGTCAAAGGGTACAAACTTCTAGTCATAACATGAATGAGTTCTAGGGATCTGTTGTGCAGCATGGTGATTATAGTTTACAATATTGTATATTTGAAGGTTACTAAGCGGGTAAGTCTTAAACGTTCTCACCATACACGGTCTCCAGATCAATAGTCTATATAGTTCATCCTCTCTTGATTCTCAACAACTCAAATCTGCTTAAAAGCAGATCTGTCTCTTCTTATGATACTAGAGTTAAGGTAGGCCCAGTCTTCTCCCAAGTCATACAGTTTTGCGTTTGCTCCTTCCCCTGGACAGGTAACAGGATAAGCCAACTCATGGGCACAAAGAGAACAGTTATGGCCCACTCAAAACCAGAGCTCAGCTAATTAGTGGATGGCAAAGCAGGAGGCGGGAATGTTTAGTAATCATAACAACAACAACAGCAAAAAATACCTCGAAGACTTCTCAGTAAAAGGAACTGTTGTCCCAACAGACCATGGATGTGCTTTTTAAGATCTGTTAAATGTCAAATCAGCTGATAGGGTCCAATGTTGACAAGCATTCAAAAGGGCTTTTTCTTATCAAATAGAGAATCTTGTTGCAAAATCATTACCTACAGTCTACAGTAGTTGGTAATCTTGTTAGGAACGTTGACTAAAAGGCCCTCTGGATTTATTTTTCCCTTAACTTCTCTTCAGAAATGGGTAGCATGGAGGGAGAAGTTACCATGGGATACCATGACTGGGAAAGTGATTTACCCTGTTAGTACTAGAAAGGTTGGTTAGTTCGTTGATACAATTTAATGCCAACTCCCAGAGTAATTAAAAATTAGAAGAGTGATTTGGTGCAAGCTCATGAAATATCTCCAAGCACAATTTGCTCAAGTCCCATTTTCAAACGAAGGGTCCTGGAAGAAAAATGCCCCTACAGTTCCAAAGTGCCCCATCGAAGAACCCACATCTTGCCTGCAGTGCGGAGCCACAGAGGCAGGGATTTGTCCTGGGTGGAAAGTTCACCGAACATGCTGTGCTGACTTGTTGAAAATTACTGGTTCCAAAAGCCGTTCAGAAACCAGTAATTCTATTAGCTTGACTTGTGGAACAGTTGCCTACCTGCAGTAAAAAGTAATTACAGCTGTCCGCCAGCAAATAATCGTTCCAGTGTCTAAACGAATGGCGAATCTTCTCTGGAAGGAATTACTGTTCTTCAATGAGTCAGCTCAGACCATGTCTCTGCTTTGGTTGTGACGGACTGGGCCATCTGCCTAAACCAGTGAGGGAAGGGGAAAGGGCTGAGCGTGCTTTACTCGGTGGAAACAGGCAGGACAGGGACTTCACAAAGCTTATCAGCTGCAAGGCTTTTCTGAGCCAGGCAAAGCCCTTCATGAAGACACGGGCACCCGAGGCAGCTTTCAGGTCAAGGACTTGGCCTCTGACTGTGAAACTGAGTCCCTCTAAAACCGAGTTCCCTTACGGAGTTTATGATTAATGTCTCTATTCAAAACCTCGATCCCTTTCTTGTCTCCTCTGACCTCAATCCTATGCTAACCGAACACGAATCAGAGTCAGATGACAAAGATGGCTGTTCTCGGTAACATTGTTAATACAGTAAAATTGCTATTATGGAGGTCATCATTAACGTAAAGACTCAGAGCAAGATGAGCTCACAGATTCCTGAGCCGTGGACCATCTGGCCAGAGAATCAGAAACCAGAGACATCCTGACTCGTGAAACAACAGTTAAGAAATGTCACAGAAATGTCACAAAATGATTAATCCCAGTTTCTTTGTTCTTCCCCTTTAAAACAGCCCTAACTCAAAGACCAAGATGGAGTGGATCTGAGACTGGTCTCCCACTCCCTTGCTTGGCACCCTGCAAATAAACCCTTATTTTGCTGCAAACACTCACTGTCAGAGTTTGGTTTTCTGCACTGTGGATCTTGCTCTAGGACAGCTGCATCAAAAAACCTCTGATGCTCCAGCCTTTTCCTCCCATTCTTTGCCAGTGCTCACTACATTTACAATGGAAGGGAGCCTAGTAGACAGGAATCCCTGTGCCCACAGCTGGGTAACAATGGCAAGGAGTGTCCAGGTAGACCGTTTCCAGAGGAAAAGAAGGGGAACGGTTTAGCAAGGGCAGGAGGTCAATTTGTAAAAGGAAAATTTCCAGTAAATTGGAACAATGCTTTTCCAATAACACTCAAAGGTCCAGGCGCTCAGGATTCCTGAAGGACTGCAATATCACTTCTGAAAAGCCAGCTCTACTTCGGTTGGCATCCCCTACGTCATAACAGCTGGCAGAACTGGGATACAGCAGAACCTCCTCTGGACTGGAAGAAGATCAGGGTTCGGGCCCAGTTCTTAGATCTTCCAGGCCTCTGTTTCATCACATGTGCAGAGGAGCAGTTATTGTTGAGGGCTCTGACTTGGAAATTCTCTAGATTTGGGGCACAGTTGGGCTGTGTGGTCTGAACACTGGTGGGATGCTATGGGCAGCCAGCTTTGGGGATGACGGCTTTTGAAGGGCTCCTGTGCGTGGAGGTCCAAAGGGCATTGTTAAGCCCTGGGGGGAATTTATAAACTGCTGTTGAGTTGGTAGAGAGTAGATGGTCTGGTAGAAGCCAGGCTCCATGGTAGCTCTGTGCCTAGAGGCTGGGTCTTGTGCAGCTGACCAAACTCTCGCAGCCCTGATCCCATCCATTATCCTCTGCAAATGAAGATGAAGCACTGGGGGAATGTTATATTGGTGAGCGCGTTATGAGGGATGGGCCCCGCCTGCCGAGCCACCAGCTTCCTGCTTGGTCTTCCATTTCAGTAACACCTAACTTGGCAACTCACAGTTGCCTGCAGTTGTAGCGTGGTTCTGTGGCTGTGCACCAGCCCCTGTTTTTTGTTCTCTCTTCAGCTCTAGTTTAATATTAATATTGACTCATGATATTAAACACCTAACTTAACTGCGGACACAGTTTCTCCTTAGAGACCAACAATATTGGTTTAGAATGTGTCGCAAGGAAGACATGAATTCTTTCCTAAATAATTATGCCCGGGGTTAGTTGCATAGGTAACAGTAATTAAGCAAATCCCTGAGATAGTGATTTACAAATTATTAATGCAAAGTGTATTTTGTTTCTCTCCACTGTAGATTTACTTTATCATCACATCCATGAAAAATGTTAATAGAAATATGTATTTTTAATATGCACCTATTAAGGATGTCATTTGACTTTTCATTTGCCGCTTTAAACCACTTTCAACTCCAGTGATTTTATAAATTACAATTTTTGAGGCAAAGACTAGGGAAATAATTCACCTAATTTTTGTAAAGTACTTTGTTCAAAATATTTTGCAGGCAAATTTTAACCTTATGAAACTCCCATTCCCCCATCAGATTATGTTTCGTTTTGAATGTAACATTCCACATTTGTTCGGTAAATATTCAAGTGAGCTCTTTGTGGAGCCCTGGGCTGGGCACCTAAGTGCTGTAGAAATTGAGAATAAACACTTGACTGTTTTTGCTTTTAGTTACCTTGGAGAGCTCGTCCTTTTTCAAGATTTCCAACTCCATGCAGACCTTTCCAGCTCTGTAAACCTCCAGGCCCACATCCCCTCTCAAGTATCCTGTCATCTGAAACCAAACTCCACCTCTAGGCTGGTCTTCGGCTGGGACGTGCCTTTGGCTGGGCCTTGAAGTGTGGAG
Organism: Phocoena phocoena; assembly: GCF_963924675.1. NCBI lineage: Eukaryota > Metazoa > Chordata > Mammalia > Artiodactyla > Phocoenidae > Phocoena > Phocoena phocoena. The sequence continues at coordinate 13,305,547 of NC_089220.1, forward strand.
GTTGAATGGGTGTGCGGAGAGAGGCAGGGGAGGTGTTCTAGGTAGCAAAGCAATTAATTAGGAATAAAACAGGTGTGGTGGCACTGCTCTCAGGCTCCTGTGGACTTGGGGGATGGGAGAGAATTAAAGCAGGTAAACCTTGTGTTCCACTGATGATCAGTGAGGTGGTGTCAGTGCACAGAATGGACTGGAAGGACCCTGGAGGCGGGGGGACCAGCCAGGAGGCTGTTTTACTGTTGCAAGTATACCATAGGACAGTATCGATGACAGTGAGAGACCATTTCCATCCTTTTGGATGAGAGGGTCATGGGCCCTTTGAGAATATAATGAAAGCTGTGGGTGTGATCCCCAGAAAAATATGCACACATGTACCACATATTATGTGTGATTTTGGAGGGTTGGTTCATGGGTCAGTAGGTGATTTGGGATCCCCAAAGGACACAGGAATATTTGCACAGTCTAACTGGTGGGAGTAAATAGGGAGACTCTGGGAAAGAAGGGAACACGTTTAGTTTCGTACAACAGGACAGGTTGAGCGGGGGTGTGCTCTGGACAACTGGACACCTGTCTGGAGCTGTGAGGAAAGGCCAGGCAGCATGGCTGGAGCGGGAGAGCTGAGTCATTTGATTCAATCGCAAGAGTTTATATTTTGAGAATGAATGCGTTTCCTGAATTAACAATAAGCAGAAAGCAATCAAGTATTTCCCAGCATAAATGCTGGGGGCACTATTTATGTGGGTAATCTTCCTAGAAGTGTTTGAGATCACTGTGATAAAAGCCATACATAAAGGAATAGACTCTAGGTGAATCCCTAAGTAAATTAGTTCATTAATATTCATTATGAAGCTTAAAAATTAAATGTAAGGTGTAAGACTCAAGATCAGGATAAAAGATGACCATCTAAAATTATAGTTATTAGGGACTTCCCTGGTAGCCCAGTGGCTAAGACTCTGCGCTCACAATGCAGGGGGCCCAGGTTTGATCCCTGGTCAGGGAACTAGATCCCACGTGACGCAACTAAGAGTTAGCATGCTGCAACTAAAAGATCCCGCATGATGCAACTAAAGATCCCTCGTGCAGCAACAAAGATCCTGCATGTAGCAACGACGATCCTGTGTGCCACAACTAAGACCCAGCGCAGCCAAATAAAATAAGTAAGTAAATAAATAAAAATTTTAAAGGGTATAAATGCTTTAAAAAAATAAATAAAATTATAGTTATTAAAATAAGTTTAAGATGAACAGATACATCAAGATGTCTCAGATTTTCAAAATTGCTTTCGCAGTGTCTACAGGCTGCAAGGGAAGCAGTTGTAGGTCAGAATAGCATGCCTCTGCATCCCAGCTTCTCTGCCTACATCACCCCAGCTGGCAGCCAAAGCAGCAGCATCTTTTGACCCTGTAACCTGCACTCAAGGTGGGGCTTTTTGGAGACTGATCTCCTGGGAGCAGTAGGAGTAGAAGTGTGTAGAAGTAGGCTGCTCTCCCAGAAGAGATGAGGGAAGATGATACGGTTCGTTCCCAAAATATCCAGGGCTGCCATCCACTCTCTACAAGAAATCACCACTCTGATATTTGGATTTGGGGAATTCACCAGTTCTAACTGGAGCCAACGAGTCACACCTATTTCAGAGACTAAGGGTGGGACACATCCCTGAATCTTCCCTCAGTCACCCTCCCATGCTGTCACCACCTTCCCAAAAGTTCTGGAGGTCATTGGGCAGGCCATGCAGGGTCCTGAGTGGGTCTCAACTGGCACTGACCACAGTATAGCCATGAGCCACTCTGGCCAAAACTGAGCACACGTCATGACTTTCTTGGAACCTACACCATCTGTTCACTACAACCTATGCTAGGTCTCTCCATACAGGCTCTTCAGATAACCTGAAAGCAGAGACTTTAAAATGGATTTTGTGCACTGTTGGTGGGAATGTAAATTGATACAGCCACTATGGAGAACAGTATGGAGGTTCCTTAAAAAACTAAAAACAGAACTACCATATGACCCAGCAATCCCACTACTGGGCATATACCCTGAGAAAACCATAATTCAAAAAGAGTCATGTACCACAATGTTCATTGCTGCTCTATTTACAATAGCCAGGACATGGAAGCAGCCTAAGTGTCCATCGACAGATGAATGGATAAAGAAGATGTGGCACATATATACAATGGAATATCACTCAGCCATAAAAAGAAACAGAATTGAGTTATTTGTAGTGAGGTGGATGGACCTAGAGTCTGTCATACAGAGTGAAGTAAGTCAGAAAGAGAAAAATACTGTAGGCTAACACATACATATGGAATCTAAAAAAAAAAAAAAAAATACTGGTTCTGAGGAACCTAGGGGCAGGACAGGCATAAAGACACAAACATAGAGAATGGACTTGAGGACACAGGGAGGGGGAAGGGGAAGCTGGGATGAAGTGAGAGAGTGGCATGGACTTATATATACTACCAAATGTAAAATAGATAGCTAGTGGGTAGCAGCCGCATAGCACAGGGAGATCAGCTCCGTGCTTTGTGACCACCTAGAGGGGTGGGATAGGGAGGGTGGGAGGGATATGCAAGAGGGAGGAGATATGGGGATATGTATATACGTATAGCTGATTCACTTTGTTATAAAGCAGAAACTAACACACCATTGTAAAGCAATTGTACTCCAATAAAGACGTTTAAAAAACTGGATTTTGTGGGTACTTCTGGGCAGAGTGATTTACTTGCCAAGATAATTGAGACACTTTCCAGGAGCTACGTAACTTTTGGGCTCCATTTGGATGGTTATGGCATAGGAAGTCTAAAAGCCCCCTGATCCCCAGAACTTGCAACAACTGGAATGCTGTTGCTTATTTATTTTTACAGCACTTGTCTCTTATCAGAAAACATCAAATGACAAGAGAGGTGACTCAAGCCAAGGATTCCAGTGTCTGGTCCTATTAGTGGATGAACCATCTTACTGGATGAACTGTAGCTCTGTGCAACCTTCACTGATGTTTGGAATGAGGACCCTGAGATACCTACCATGCTGCATCATTGAGAAAGAATCAGACAAGAAATCCACCAGTTTTTACAGGTGTTATTTATAATAAGTGTTGGTGCAAAATAAGATTTTCTCCTTGACTTCCAAAAGCAACATTTCCAGAACTGCCTTGATCTGCTCAGCTGGAGGAACCAGGGCTGGCTTGGTGGGGACCTGTCCTGGGTAAGGGGCTCCTGGGGGGACTTAGACAGGCTTCATCAAAGAGCTGGGTTTAAATCAAGGAGAAAGCAGAAGACTGTGTTAAGAGCCAGAGAAACCATCCTAAGCATCAGGTACAAGGGTGGGGAAAGGCCATAAGCAGGTCAGACGGATGCTTGTGTGACAGACAGTGACTTGGGACCAGCCCTGTGCTGGAGGAGGCGATGGCCCTGGGGGGCGGGGCGCGGGGTGGGGGGGGACCTGTTCTAATGGGAGGTGACCAAAGGGATGCGGGCAGATTGACCAACTAAGAGATGCCAGAACAGAATGAGGAACATTCCAGAAAACAGAGGTTATATTTTTGAGACAGGAATAAAATCCTAAAATTAGAGTTCGAAGTCTCCTTGTGTGATGGGTATTTTGCATATCTATGCACAGGACTAATAAATGCTTATTAGTTACATGGCTACCCCTTGTCTCAAGCACAGGCTTCCTTCCGGTGTTTTGTGTGGTCTGGTCTCAAATTGCCTGGGTAAGCAAGGGGCTGCCCAGGCTTCTGGGGTACTTGTGGTGCAGGGTCTTGTCATCAGGCCCATTTTTTTGAGGCGATAACAGGTCTTTCCTCCCTCCCTTTGTCCTTCCTTTTGAATAGTAAAATCCCTCATGCCAGGTGAAAAGCCTCCCTTTCTGTTGGCGCATTTGAAGTTCCTGTAGGTTGAGGGTCATGAGCAGAGTAGGTCAAGCTGGCTGGAAGGAGCCTGGGCCCCATGTGGCTGTGGGCTTTTCACAGGCAGTGGCTTGCCGGTGCTGAGTCTGGACTCCCAGTGAGCCTGTTTGCTGCTCCTGTTGGCTTGTCAACCGCTTCTCCTGGCTTCTCACTGTGCTGCTCGCTCTTTTTTGATTGTGGGAGCAGTTCAGTGAGGCCCCCTCTAGCCTTTCCTCACATTGGCCTCGCCTTGAGTTTTCCAGCTGGGGCCATGTACTACATGGGATGCTCCTCCTGGGAATGACACAGGGTTTTCAAGAGATTAAAACAAACAAACAAAACAAACAAACAAAACAAACCCTGGGGGAGTGTCATCCCTGTGTTATGTTCCTTCAGCCCTTAGAGCCCAGGGCAGGGATAGGAATCTTGTCAGTGTTGACTAAAAGAAATATGGAAAGAAGTCAGATGCACGGGACGCATTTAGGTGTTGGCGCAAAGCATAACCATCACTTCTGGCAGTTCTAAAAATTGATAGGATGATACGACATGTCAGTACTTTCAAAATCTCAGCCTCTTGCTAATACGCTGGATCCTAGAGATTCTTGCTTTTTAGTTCTGTGGATGATAATGGTTCGCCATGAACGTTTGCAGTTATTCAAGGGCGGGAGATCAGGTTTTCCTGAACATTCTGATTCTGAAAGCTTCACTTCCGGAAGGTCATTCATAAGCCCACTAACACGGAGCCCAGTGTCGCTGGCTGGCATGTTAGAGATGCTAATTTAGTTTTCTGTCTTTATTACGTGATCCCTTTTAAAAGAAAAACTCCTCCAGTACTATTCATCCAATTGCTCAGTCTCATGCCATGATGTCTAAAGTTTTACAGTAATTGAAAAAGCAATGAATAATACCCCAGCCAGTATATAAATCACAAAGTTCATTAATTCAAAGCACTGAACATCAATTTGTAGAAGACTGTAGCACAGTGTAAAATAACATTACCTACAGTGTAAGAATGGGAAAGTGAGAATTAATTTTATTTTAATTTTTAATGCACTTTGCTCAAAAAGATATTAAACATTAACATAATTTAATATATATGCTGGCATTTATTAAACCACTGATTCATGAACAAATTAAGCAACACATATTTTTTAAGTATTAAAGATTCAATAGTGATAATTAACTTGAATGTCAAAGAGGAAACCATTATCAGCACGTTCTGCAGAATCCCCCAAAGATTATGCAACCCATATGCTGAAGGATTGTGAAAGGTTGCAATCAGCTACCAGATAATCCCAGGAGAGGCTGAAAGACATTATGCTTTCGCTTGTTCTGATGAATCAGTTAGCTAAACGTTTGAGGATGGCAAAAAATCAGGAGATGAATTTCTGTCCTTGATACCAACTTTCCCTCTAACAGAGAAAGATCTATTTCTTCTATTTAGGCAAATCAAGCTGCATTATGGAGGTTCTGTCTACAACGTAACCATCACTAATGATGCAGAAGGGAGGGCTACACTGGGAATGTTGCTTAGTCTGAACGACCATCACCACTAGGTGATTTCACTTTTGAGGTCTTCACATTTGAGGGAGCTGCCTTGAATTTTGATTCTTTAAATACAAAAACTAACTCAAAAGAAGTAGCAAATTGAGATGATTTTTCACTAAAAGGAAAGAGTTGTCACTCTGGGGACTGAATTAGTGGATAAGCCAATCAGGGACTAAACCAACATACACTGTTACGTTGTTTTTTTCCTTGTTGTGAAACTGCACTTTTTTTGTGAAATTCCACTTGGTTGGTGTTGAAATTGTGCGTACGATTCCAAGTTGCTAAAAAGAGGAATCTATTGTCTTTGAAATTTGTCAACGTATGTGTCTATTCTAACAGGGCCTTTTGGCTTAAATTATGTAGTTTGATAGGCTACAATAATCAAGTTGAATGAGTGCCAGTGTCCACAAAACAGACCCATAAATTCTGTTGGTTAATTAACACTTTTTTATGTTCATAATTTTTCTGCAAATGAATCTCTTCCACTCAAGCTTGTAATCTGCCTCGCATCAGTGGCCTCCGCTGGTGCACCCTGTAGAGTCACTTTGGCTCATAGTTTGTAATTATTTATGCAAAAAATTAGCAATCAGAATTTGAAATGTATTTAAATAATCCTGGAAGAAATAAACTTGGGACAGAACCGTCCTTTCGAAAATAACTTTTTTCTCCTTTATTATAAAGGTTAAAATATTCATTTTATATTATTCATAAAAATATAAAATTGAATATGTATCTTTCTCAGAGCTCCGCTATCCAGATGTCACTTTGTTTATGTTGGGGTACATAAACTTTTTTTTGCAAATATACATATATATTTTCCCAAAAGTGTGGTCATACTAAGCCTATTGTTTTAAAACCTGTTAAGAAACATGTCATAGGGAATTTCCTGGCGGCCCAGTGGTTATGACCCTGCGCTTTCACTGCCAAGGGCAGGGGTTCAATCTCTGGTCAGGGAACTAAGATCCCCTAACCTGTGGGGTGCGGCCAAAAAAAAAAAATGTCGTGTATCGTAACAGCTTTCCATGTTAACAAGTATAAATTGGCTTCATCGCTTGTGAGGCTGCATAATATTTTACTTTCTGGACCTCTAGGTTGTTTCCACTTTTCACTATTTGTAATAGACTGAATTGTGTTCCCCCCAAATCCGTATGTTGAAGCCCTAACCGTGAATGTGACTATATTTGGAAATAGGGCTTTTAGAGAGGTAATTAATGTTAAATAAGGGTAGAGCCTTAATCCAATATGACTGGTATCCTTATATGAAAAGGAAACAAAGCCAGAGCAAAGCCACGTGAGGATACAGCGAGAAGGTGGCCATCGGCAAGCCAAGGAGGTCTCAGGAGAAACCAACCCTGCTGACACCTTGACCTAGAAGCATATCTAAGATAAATTTTAAGACAAATTTCATGAAAAGGGCTAGTTCAAAAGTATTCCCTTCAGCATCTCTTCTTCCCCTCAACCTTCTTCCCCTCTATTTTCTCTTCTCCTTTAACTTTTTACACGTATTACCAAATTTCCATCTAGAAGATTTCTACCGCGGTATCTTGCCACCATCAGCATGTAATAATATCTGCTTTCTGCACAAACTGGTATTTTCAGACTTAAAATCTTCACCATCATTTATTGTGGTGAAATTTGCATTTCTTTGACTATTAATAAGAATGCTATCTTTCTACCTGATTATTTGTAAATCTTTTGTGAATTGCATTTTTATTTCATTTTTCCCATTTTATCAGGGAGAGTCACATTTTCCTTATTCATTTATAAGAGCTCTTCATATGTCTTAAGGATATTAGTCCAGATGACCTAGTTTTTTTTAAAAAAAGTAATTTCTTCTCTTTTTACATTTGTTTGTGACAGTTTTCTGTAGTTCAGAAGTTTAAAAATTTAATCTAGCAAAAATTATTTTCTTTTTGGAATTTCTAAATTTGGTGTCATGCTTAGAAAGATCTCATTTGACTCAAGATTTTTAAAATACCTATATTTCCTTCTAGTTTTTCATGTGTTTTAAAAATATTTAATCTTTGATACTCCTAGAATTTATTTGCTACTAAGAAGAGCTAGGGATATGATGTAATTTTTCCTCCAAACTAAAATTCATTTCAAGATCATTTATTGAATAATCCATACTTTCTTTACTGATATGAAATACCATATTTATGCTAGATCAAACTCTGTTTCTATACTCTCTATTCTATTATATCTACCTAGTTTTAAACCAGTGTCATATCCATATAAATTACAGTGGATTATTATAGCAATATATTTTAAATCTGGTAGAGTAAGTTTGTTGGACTATTTTAATTTAAATGGCATTCTCAGCTCTTATTACAAGGTTATAAACAATAGTCTGCATGGGATGAAGAAGGGCATTGCTATTACCAATTGAGTCTTTAATTTCATCTCTGCTGCAGTTATACTGAAAAAATATCTCTTTCATTGTCCCACCATGTCATCTTACGAGCATTATCTGCTAATGTTTGTGTTTCCCTTTCTGGATTATGAGATCCTTGAAGGCATCTTGAGTGATATTTCCCTCACTTGGAGTGATAGTTTATCACCAGTATAAAGCATAGTACTTAGCATGCAGTTAAAAGATAGTTTTGCTTTTTATTTTTTAAAATAAAAAACAAGGAGCTTTTTTTTTTTTTTGCAGTATGCGGGCCTACTCACTGTTGTGGCCTCTCCCTTTGCGGAGCACAGGCTCAGACGCGCAGGCTCAGCGGCCATGGCTCACGGGCCCAGCCGCTCCGCGGCATGTGGGATCTTCCCAGACTGGGGCACGAACCCGTGTCCCCTGCATCGGCAGGCGGACTCTCAACCACTGCGCCACCAGGGAAGCCCAGGAGCTATTTTTTGTTCTCCATCTTTTTGATAACTTTTTCATTTCTTTTAGTTGATTTTTTTTTTTTGCATTGAAGCATCATTTCAGTATTACCCCCAAATTCTCATAAGCTGTTTGTAACACAAACATCTGTTTGTAAGTTTTTGAAGACTATGGCTTGAATTAGATCATCCTTGCTTAATAAGCCTGCTTTTAGTGACCCTGTTCCGACAGATGTTATTAAACACTTACTATATTCTGTAAAAGGGTCAACCATAGGATCCTGTAGGGTGGACTGCTAGTAGCAGTGTCAAAGGAGACTGAATGAAGAAGAGTTTTTTGTTATGTTTTGGTCAAGGCTGAAGCATGTCTAGCCCTGTGTCTCCTCTCCCGCTTTTAGGTGGGCAACCCAGCCTAGCTTGAGAAAGAGGGCAGTGCAGTGGTAAGGGGATGGATCTGTGTGTGTGTGTGTGTGTGTGTGTGTGTGCGTGTAAAGGCAGCACCTTTACAATTGTACTTTTTTGATGGCACAGTGGGGTCTGTGTGGGGACTTTCATTCCTGTAGGAGACACTGAGAATTAACTAAAAATTTTCAAAGGGTTGAACCCTAAGAACTTAGCAAAAAAGAAATTGGAAAACTATAACTCCAAAAAAAATCCTCTGTCCTTATACCTAATTCAAGTTAGTGGCTGCCTTTGGGGAGAGGGTGGTTGGGAAGTGGGTTTGGAAGGGTACACAGGGAGTTCAACTTTATAATATTTTATTTCTTTTATTTAAATCAGGATTTTTCAGCCTCAGCATTGACATTTTGGGCCAGATAATTCTTCGCGATGGGGATGGTCCTGTGCATTTTAGGATGTTTAGCAGCGCCTCTGGGCTGTATTCGCTACATGCCAGTAGCATCCCCAATTGTGACAACCAAAAATACCTCTAGACGCCATCCAATGTCCCCTGGGAGTCCCCGCCCCACTGCGGAAAGCCACTGATTTATAATAGAACACAAATAAGCACAAATAGAACTAATTAATAGAAAAGAAGAGAATATTTACACGTGCTAATTGGGGGCAGGGGTAAGCACATAATCATTCGTTGTATTATTCTGTATCTTTAAACTCTTCCTAAAGACTCAAAAGAAAAATGTCTCTTTTTACTCTTTTTTAAAAGATCCAAATCTTTTAGCTTGTGATAATCAAAAGTGATGTTTCCAATAAACTTCTATCTTCATTCCATGATAGGTTGGGCTCATTCTTGCAGAGCCAACCCCGGGGGATGCTGCTCTTTGATCTGCTGCTCCACACAGTTATTTCAGAGATTTTTGGTAATTCATCTTCACTCCTGATTGCTGTATGTTGGCCTAGTTTATTGCTCCTGCCTGATTCCCAGCAATCCATAAAGCCCTCCCTTCATATTTTTCCCTGTCTAATCCACTCTTCATACTGCACAGAGTGATTTTCCTAAGACACAAATATGTGATGTCCCTTTACTTAAAATCCTTCAAAATCAGGTCCAAATTTCTTCCCAGGATGCAACCTTGTAGTGCGATTCCTATGCAGATCACCTGAAGTTTGCAGACTTACAGGTTGAGGGCACTGTCCCTGATAAGACTGCTCTCCTTCAGATTCCAGTCACAAGTTCAGGGGCCCCCAGCCTACCTGCACTTCTGACCAACTGGCTACAAATTCAGGGGTGCCCTCAGCCACCTAGAGCAACTCATAAAACTCTCAAGAAAGTACCATACTTACAACTACAGTTTTATTATAAAGGATGCAAATCAGGACCAGCCAGATGTAGAGCCTCCGTGCACTTTCCTAGTAGATCCAGGATGCACCCTCCTCCTTGCACATTTGATGTATTGTCGACCAGGAAGCTCACTGGAGTCTTGGGGTCTCGAGTTTTATTGGGGTTTCATTACATAATATGATTGATTGAATTATCAGCCAGGTGATTGAACTCAGCCTCCAGCCTCCTTCCACTCCCTAGAGGTTGGCTGGCTCAAAGCCCCAACCCTCTAATCACATGGTTGATCTTTCCAGCATGACTGGTCTAAGTCATGACAGTCATGCTGGAAAGTCATCGCGTTAGCATAAACACAGGTGTGGTCAGGGGCCACCATGAACAGCAAAGGATCACTCAGTAAATGCCAAGGATTTAGTGTTTACCACGGAGAGACACAAGGACCAGACAAATTCTTTACTGTTCAACACAGGGCATCAGGGTTCTTCAGGACATGACCCCGGCCTCTCTCACTTCGCTGCAGCTACACAGCCCTGGTTGAGAGTCCTTGAACACACCTTGCTGTTTTAGAAACTGGACTTCTGCACATGCTATTTCCTCTGTCTACCTGTGTTTTCTCCTTTGTCTAGCCAGGGAATTCCTTCTTATTTGTCAAGACGTAGGTGAGCAGTTCCACCTCTGTGGAGCCCTCCCAGGCAGAGTTAATCCCCACCTCCCCAGCTGCTAGTACTCCTTGTTTGTTTATAGATTATCTTTGCACTTTGTTTGTTGAGATGTCTGTATGTCCTGTTGGCACGTAATGTAGTGACTGCCGAGTGAATGTTTCATGGAGTTTTGCCTACATTATTTGAAGTTATATTTGTCTTTTTAGAAAGTGTCCTCTTGCCATTTTTTGCTGCCATGTTCGCCACGTCACCCTTCATGCTCCAGCACTGTGGCAGTTCCTCACTACAAACATCCTTTCTTGGCTACTGGTGGATGAGCTACCACTTAAGATCTTGTTGCTGACAATCCTGCCCGGCCATTCATGTTTTAGAAAACTCACGGGTAACACTGATGAGATGACACAAGAAGTAAGGTTTGCGAAATATCTAGAAGTAGAAAGTGGTTAAGTAGAATATTTCATTGGATGAAATATTATGCATCTAATGCATATTTATGAGGTTTGTAGTAAAACCGAGAAATGCTTATATAGAATATTAGGAGGAAAAGTAATCACAGTTATGATGAAAAAAATATACCCATAAACTAAGACCCCAAAAAGACATAAAAGAAAGAAAGAAAAGGCCTCTGTAGAAATACTCCAAAATAGTATTTGTCTTTGGGTAATGAAAATATGGGCAATTATTCCCCATCTTCTTTATACTTTCCAGTGTTTAAAACTTTTTTTTTTTTTGTATCAAGCATGTATTGCATGCTTAAAATGGTAGGAGGGGATAATTCCTCTCTGTACTCCTAAATAGGTGGGCACAAGGTGAAACCAATTTAATTTAGATACTTTCATTTGCAACTGGAAATTTACAGGTGAAAAAAAATGCACATTTTTGTTCTTTTTGGCAATGAAAGGAGGCAGTGAAAAGAGAGGCAAAGATGGGAATAAGAAGGGGAGGAGATAAACCAGCCACGCTTGCCCCATACTTAAAAGACATGCTGCCACAAGCCAGGAGAATCACAGGGAGAGAAAAGTTAATAGGAAAAAGGAGTTTTTGAATGGAAACTGGGACCAACCAGTTCTTAAAAATGTCACTTTCCTAGTCAAAGAAAGGCAGCCTGACTAGTGGGGATTTAACTATTTGCTTGTTAAAAATTACTTAAAAAAATAAAAGGCTTATGTTTTTTCACTGATCCCTTTCATTATCAGTATAACTTATAAAACATATCACTTTCTGGAAGAGTCTAATCATAACAGAGACTGAGAGTTCAGGGCATTTTGGGAAGAAAGGCTAGTTTAAGAGTAAGCTACACAAGAAAATTCATTTAACCTTTTAAAACTCTGGTTATAATCCCTTTTATCCAAAGCTCTTAGGCAACGCCCTCAGCCTGACCACATAACCTTCCTTATAGAAGAGTAAACCTGAGTTTCCTCCTAGAGACTCTTCTAAATGCTAACATCATTACTAAGCGTTGTTGCTGACACTCTTCCGTAATTTCTGCACCACTTCTCAAAACTTTACATATTTCAGACAGATTCTTGAGTATGTGAACTGCGATTAGGCATAAATAGGTCACTTTAGCCATGACTGAAGAACAGTTGCTCAGGATTGTGTCCACGTATTAAGGCATTCCAACCTAAGACATGCCATCCTTCTTCCTCTTAAAAAAACAAAAGGGAAAGCAGATCACAGCAATGAAATGGCTCAGGCTCTTTTATTTCCTTGTTGATATCTCTGGTTTCCAAAGGCACATTTTCTTTCTTTTACTTCATAGGGACCAGCAGAAAATTCCTTAAGATTGAATGAGTTGATAGACCGGTTTCTCCAGTTTGCCCGAGTTACTGGGTGAAGATTCCTTTCTTCTTAAGATGAAAAGAGTTTGCTTTTACATGTTCTTCATAGGCCAATGTTGACCATAAAAATAAAAGTCAGTTATTCAACCAGCAAATATGTTTATTCCGGGATAGCGGAGGAATTGCAATTCGGGACAAACAAGCTATAGCAAAAGCCATAAGCAAGTCCAATAAACAAAGGAGAAGAACATTATTTTATAGGGAAAAAGGAGGGCACTGGGAGTTTTTTTTTAATAAATTTATTTATTCAGTTAATTAATTTTTGGCTGCACTGGGTCTTCGCTGCTGCAGGCGGGTTTTCTCTAGTTGCTGAGAGCGGGGGCTACTCGTTGCGGTGCACGGGCTTCTCATTGTGGTGGCTTCTCTTGTTGCAGAGCACGGGCTCCGGGCGCGCGGGCTTCAGTCGTCCCGGGCTCTAGAGTGCAGGCTCAGTAGTTGTGGCGCACGGGCCCAGCTGCTCCACAGCACGTGGGATCTTCCCCGACCAGGGCTACGAACCCGTGTCCTCTGCATTAGCAGGCGGACTCCTAACCAATGCGCCACCAGAGAAGCCCCAGAGGGATTGTTTTGAATGAAAATCCATTAGAGAAAGTGAGAGTTTGGGGTAATGATGGTTTCTCATCGGTTGAATTGCTGAGGTATTGGATTTCATGTAGGAGATGCAATGTACATCTTTTCCTGTTGGGGCCTCTAATTGATGGTTCCTTCTTGTTGGTGATTCTTCTGTTGGGGTCTGTAATCGACAGTTCTTCCTGTAATTGAGACTGAGTGGTATGTGCATGAGACCTCTCCTGCTTCTAGCCTCCCAAATCCATTTTAGTGAGGTTTCCCTCTATTAATGTTTATACCAGTTTAAAAGTCTCGTCAGCATTGAAACTAATTGGAACACCTCTAGGCTCTGGGACTATGACCTTGAGTGTAGAGATGATGTCATTTATTCATTCATTCACTCATTCATTCTGTATCATATAGGACTCTTGGTTGTGAGTGACAGAAAGTCAACTGGAATCTGTTTAACTAAAATGAGGGATACATGAAAGGGATATTGGGCCGTTTTCCAGAATCCAAGCATAGACCCGAGGCTCCAGGGACAACTAGAATTGGAGTTCCGTACCCCTCTTCTCCAACTCACATCTGCTTTCATCCTTCTCTCTCTACAAGCAGGTTTCCTCTACTTGTCCACCAGCTCCTGGGCTATTCTATCTTGGAGTCCAGACACACAAAGGGAGACCAGCTTCTCTTTATCAGTTCTAGCTCCAAAATTCCTGGAAAAGAACTTTGCTTGGCCTGGATTGGGTCAGAGCTGTGTTGAACACTGACCAACTATAGACGTGGCCAAGTTGGGTCACATCCTTACCCTGACCAATCAGATGGGGCCAGGACAGTAAGGCCACATTGTACTAACATGACCACCCTGTGGATTCAGAAAAGAGGGTGCTAATTAAGCAAAACAAAAGGTGTCCACTACCTACTCATGTTTCTATAATATCCTTCTCCAAAAGTAAATGGGAATTATGTAGGTGCTATTTTGGCAACAAACAAGTACTGAGGACCTACACCTACGTACTTGGTGTCTAACTGCCTCCTGGCAATCCTTTTGTTCATGTTGTGTCTTCTATGACATTGTTTAAAGGCTGTTTTCTATGGTTTTCAGCCCCTACGTCATGCCCGCGTCTTTTTCATTCTTCATGGCCAGTCTGACTGCCCACTTTACTGAGATCAAGATTGCATAACCTCTCTCATCCAACTCTTCTGCAACTAAAATACAGCCCCTTTTCATATATCTCTCCTGCACAACCCCCCCTGCCCCACATCTTTTCCTCCCAGCTTTGGAGAAAAGATTCACTCTTGTTGGTGTCCAAGGGTGATCAAGGTCTGTGAGACAGGCTAAATGAGAGTACAGTAGAAAGTGTGACAGATGCTAGAACAGCAATTTATCAATTTAGAGTGAATAATCTCTACTACAAAGAATAGCAACATTTACAAGTAGTTGAGCAGTGCATTCTTTTCCTTTAGTCAAGCTCCATACAAAACCAAATCATAATTTGAAAACGTTGGTTTATTCCAAGAAATACCCTGCCAAATGCACTGGAAATACCCAGATAATAATAATAATAGTTAAGTGAGTTAGTTTCATGCTCTCTGGGGTGGTTTTTCCTGTGCAAAAAAGACTATTCAAAAGTTTACTTTTATTTTTGTCTAATGGTAAAAAGTTTGTAAGGGTCCAGTGAACTATGGCCATGGGTCAAATCGGCCCACGCTGATTTGCATGGCCCATGAGTTGAGAATGGTTTTTACATTTATAAATGTTGGAAAAAATAGAAAGGGGAATAATATTTTGTGACGTGAACATTTTTGAAATTCAGATTTCAGTGTAGTTGCCACAGAGACCGTATGTCTTGCTATGTCTAAAATATTTACTATGTGACCCTTTTCAGAAAGTTTGCTGATCCTGGTTTAAAAGATTAGTGTTCAGTTTATTGAAACAACAAATTCAAAACCTTAATGTGTTCCTAAGCTTTTAAAAAAAACAGATGGTTCACATCTATGAAACCACCACCACCACAATCAAGATACAGAACATTTTCATCACTCCCAAGAGATTCTCCTTGCACCACACAGAATATCCCTCCTTCTACTCCCAGAGCCAGGAAGCCACTGATCCACTTTCTGTCACTATATATTAATTTGCATTTTCTAGAACTTTACATCAACAGAGTCATACAGTAAATACTCTTCTGTGTATGGCTTTTCTTACCCAGCATAGATTTTGAGATTCATTCATGTCGCTATGTATATCAGTAGTTTGTTCCTTTTCACTGCTATGTTTTTTAAAAAATAAGCTTTTAAATTTCCAGTTTAGAAATTTTGTATTATGAAACATTTCAATATACTTAACAAAAAAGGCCAAAATAGTGTATGAACCCCCATGTTCACATTACCCAACTTTAATAATTATAAACTCAGGGCCAATGTTGTTTCAACCATACCTTCACCAATTAATTCCCTCCCATATTTGAAGCAAATCCTAGGCATATACCATTTTACTTGTAAATAGTTCAGCATGTATTTCTAAAAGATATGGACTCTTTAAAAATATATATAACCATAACACATTTATCATGTCTATAAAGTTTGAACAATAATCCCTTAATTTTATCAAATATCCAGCCAGTGTTCACATTTTCAGCTGTTTTGTAAATGTCATTATTTTACGTATACAGTATGTTTGAATCAGAATCCAAATAAGATCTGTGCATTACTATTGGTCAATATGCCTCTCAAGTCTCTTTTAATACATGTCTCCATTTGGGTACTTGCTTTATTTTTTTCCCTTGCACTTTATTTGTTAAAGAAAGCAGGGGGCTTCCCTGGTGGCGCAGTGGTTAAGAATCCACCTGCCAGGGCTTCCCTGGTGGCGCAGTGGTTGAGAGTCCGCCTGTCGATGCAGGGGACACGGGTTCGTGCCCCGGTCCGGGAAGATCCCACATGCCGCGGAGCGGCTGGGCCCGTGAGACATGGCCGCTGAGCCTGTGCGTCCGGAGCCTGTGCTCCACAATGGGAGAGGCCACAACAGTGAGAGGCCCGCGTACCGCAAAAAAACAAAAAAAAAAACAACAACAAAAATCCACCTGCCAACGCAGGGGACACGAGTTCGAGCCCTGGTCTGGGAAGATCCCACATGCTGCAGAGCAACTAAGCCCCTATGCCTCAACTATTGAGCCTGCGCTCTAGAGCCCACGAGCCACAACTACTGAAGCCCGTGCGCCTAGAGCCCGTGCTCAGCAACAAGAGAAGCCACCGCAATGAGAAACCTGTGCATTGCAACACAGAGTAGTCCCCTCTCACAGCAAACAGAGAAAGCCCGCTTACAGCAATGAAGACCCAACACAGCCAAGAGAGAAACAGAGAGAAAGAAAGCAAGCAGGTAGTTTGTTCCACATGGTTTCCCAAAATCAGGATTTTGCTGATTGTATCCCCTGGTGGTGTTTATGATGTTCCTTTGTCCTTTCATTTCCTGAAAACTGGTTGTTGGATATAAAGGAATAAATGATTTAATTGAAGAATAATGTTCTTAAATGTTCAAGTTCAGATTACATATTTCATTTGTTATTTTAGCAATAATTTTTAGGGATCTTGAATAATGTTTGCTTCAGTTTATAAAGGTAGCTAATGAAACACTTCGCAATGTAATACAGGCCTCTTTGGGATTGGCAAATGATGGCCTGTGGGCTCACCACTTGTTTTTGTAAATAAAGTTTTATTAGAACACAGCCATGTCCATTCATTTAACATTTATTATCTCTGGCTGCTTTCCCAATACAGTGGCAAAATTGAGTAGCTGCGGCACAGACCCTCTGGCCCACAAAACCTAAAATATTTACTATCTGGCCCTTTAAGAAAAAGTTTGCTGACCTTAGCTTAGCATTTATGCATCTTATATAAATTTATAAACGTAATACGTTTTATTTCCTCTTTGGGTATTTCAGTTACCTGACAATACATCAATCTTCTTTAAGTATTAATTTTTACAAAGGTAATCAATTATACCTAAAAGTATGGTCAATTTTAAATTATTCGATGGTCTGAAACTTTGCCTAAACTTCATAAGATTTCGACTTAAAATCAGGAGTCTAAAGCAGTTACTCGATTACACACTTTTAAATTTTGCTTATAAGGCATCTCTTAAGCCAAATTCTCTTCCCCATCTGTAGTACAGAAAATATCTAATATGCCCAGATTCCTTCTTAGGACAAAAACGTTACTATTATGGCCCTGATTCTCCTAACCCTTCCACATTAGTTGCTCTTCTGGAATGGAAGGATACGAAGCGGTGGGAAACGCAGCAGCCAGGGGGGTCTGCTAAGGGAGGTGTCTGCTAAGGGAGGCGGAAGCTGTCCCGATTAACTGAGGGACCTTAGAGCCAGAGATTTTGGTAGAACCTGAAAGTTGCAGACTTTTCCTGCTCATATCGTCATACTAAGTCTCTTTTTGTAAGCAATGTGTAGAGGCCTTCAAAGCTTGAAGGGTGGGCTTCCCTGGTGGCACAGTGGTTGAGAATCTGCCTGCCGATGCAGGGGATACGGGTTCGTGCCCGGCTCCCACATCCAGCGGAGCGGCTAGGCCCGTGAGCCATGGCCGCTGAGCCTGCGCGTTCAGAGTCTGTGCTCCGCAACGGGAGAGGCCACAACAGTGAGAGGTCCGCGTACCGCAAAAGAACCCCAAAAAAACAAACAAAAAAAACTTGAAGGGTGCTCATTTTGGACGCACACAACCTAATTCTCACACAGGTCTGCAGCTTTCACAAGAGTCCATCTATCCTTTGACTTGATTTGCATCTCCCACTCTTAATCTATTTCCTAACTAAAGATTTTTGAACTCCCTGGGACTCCACCACCCCCCAAATATATTTTCATTTATTTATTTTCACCTGCAAATACTTCACTATATATCTCTGATATATAAGAATTTAAAAAAGTAACCTCAGTGCCATTAGTACATTAGTACATCTAACAGAATTAATAAGAATTACCTGATGTCATCTAATACTCTGTCGACTTCTAATTTCTCCATCTGTCTCAAAAAAAGAATTTTTACAATTCTTCCAACCAGAATCATAATGAGGCCGTATATTGCATTTGGTTGATATATCTCTAAAATCTTTTAATCTATTTCAATCTCCCGCCCCCTAAAGATGTTGATTCGTTGAAGAAACTGGGTTGTTTTCTATAATTTCCTACACTCCGAATTTGGCTGATTGCTTCTAGGTGGTATGAGCTCTTTAAATTGTTCCTTTACCCATATATTTCTGGTAGCAGTCTTCATTAGATTCAGATTCAATTTTTTTAAAGTCAAGAATACTTCATAAGTGGGTAAATATATTTTCTAACCAGCAAAGACCTTTGAACTTGAGAAGACCTTGAATTCTTTTGTATTTCTAAAATATTTAAAATGATAAATTGATTGAAGTTTGGATATCTCACAAGGCTTTGAGTCAGACTTGCAGTCACAACTCACGTAATAGCTAACTTGTATTAAGTGCTTTCCACGAGCCAGGCACAAGCCTAAGCACTTTACCTCTATGCTAATTTAACTTTCAAAACATTGTGCAGAAGAAACTGTCCACACAAAAAACTTAATCAATTGTCAATCTAAGAAAGAAATGGAAAGTTTTGTTTGAGCCAAACTGAGGATTATAATACAGGAGACAATCTCCCAGACAGCTCTGAGAACTGTTCTGAAGAGATACAGTAGGAGGCCAGAATGTATGTGATTTTGGTGAAGGGTTACATGCAAACTCTCATCTTGATAGAAGGTTACTGCTATTTGGGAGGAAAAGATATCTTAGTTAATGGTTTTAGTGCTTTTCTAATTATTAGAAGGTGCAAGAAACTGGGTTCATAAAATTTTCACCTGAAAATATCTAACTATCTGAGGGCCAGTTCTATCAGTTCTCCCAGAGCACAAAAGTGCCTCATTCTGATGCTTGCCCTGATTTCCTTTCAGGGATTCCTTTCAGTGACTGCAGTGGCTAGCGACTTGATTCTTGTAGAACTGGATGGTGGGTGACATTCTTTATTTTACAATCCCCTCCCTTTTGGTCTTAATTTTGACCAAGGTTTGGGAGGCATTTCGTGACCACTTTGTCCCAAGGTGCCAGGAATGCTCATTCCCAGGTCAAGCAAAGATTTCATTGATAGGCCCCTCAAGGTACTGTTACTGGACTAGGCCCCTTTATCAGTAACCAAAAGCCTCTGGACTGCCTGTCTTACTAGTCTTCTATGGTCCAGGAAATGGTTCCCTCTTGTTGCTTTTTCCCGTATCTAGAGTTACACTACTACAATCATTGATCTTATAGAACTATGTATTTGATCAATCACTTCAAGGCACCTATTCATCATTAATTTTATCTGAGACTCAGTCACACATTTGGTAATGCAGGAAACAATAATCTTATAGAATAGACAGAAAACAAGTAATATAGCTAGTAACATTAAGTTCATAAATATGTATTTAAGCCAAGAACTTCCATAGGTGTGGCCCAGTACTCTCCGCAGGTCGTCTGACCAGTCTGTTCTGCACCAATCACTATCTTTAAGGGAAATGACATATTGGCATTGTACATAAAGTCCACCAAAGATGCCTACACATACAGGGTGAGTGGTGGGTCATAGATGACCCCTTACAGGATTGAGAAAGGAATTTTATCTTCTGAGGAATTACCCAGCTGGCACCAGAAAAAGAAAAATTGATCTTTATGGCTGAGCAGGTATTTCTGCCATTGCGGAGGTCTGGTTAACGCATAATGCAGATGCAGGATGCACACTAGATGGGAGGGAGGAGGTACAAATGGGCAGAGAAAAAATTTGTTTAAATTTTTATCTTGCCTTAAAATACAAATTTTTATTTCATCAAAACTGAAGCTTAGGGCTTCCCTGGTGGCGCAGTGGTTGCGAGTCCGCCTGCCGATGCAGGGGACACGGGTTCGTGCCCCGGTGCGGGAAGATCCCACATGCCGCGGAGCGGCTGGGCCCGTAAGCCATGGCCGCTGAGCCTGCGCGTCCGGAGCCTGTGCTCCGCAATGGGAGAGGCCACAATGAGAGGCCCGCGTACCGCAAAAAAAAACCCCCAAAACCCCAAAAAACCCCTGAAGCTTAGGGAATTTGATTTGACTCAGTTAGGAAGCCATGATGTGAACTCTGGGGTGTAATCAGAATCCCAACTTCCTTTAACTTTCTGCTCTGAACAGTTGCACTTCCAGTCTCAGCATTTTCTGGTCCTCACAGAAGCCTGACGGTACTAATTACTGGGAAGTGGTCCCTTCCGCCCCTCCCCCATCACGCCCCGTCCCCTTTCATTCCGCCCCGCCCCCGCGGTTTGGGTACAAGCCAAAGGACCGACGGGAAAACTACACTTCCCAGAGTGCACACCGACCGCAAGGGCCTTACTACCGGCCTCGGCTTCCCGCCGCCATTTTTGTGGAGTGAAAAGGCGGTGTGGCCTGTGATCATGGCGCTGTTCCCGGCCTTTGCGGGTGTTAGTGAGGAGCCCGAGAGCGGGAGCCCCAGGAAAGGTAAGCACACAAAAGGGATGAAGAAGGTACTTGGTGGGCTTAGGGCGGAGTTTCTCGGGCCCAGGTCTCGCCCTTGCCTTGGATTTGTTTATTCGTTTGTATCCCAGAGTTCTCCGCGGCGCTGCAAAGCCTTGTGGGAGGAGCAGCGGCACTCGTCCGGGTTTCTGGGCTGGAGTTGTAGAGTCCAAAAAGAGAAAGACAGACCAGGAGAGGCCTCGGAGCCGGGACTTCCATGTAATCATATTGTTGAGTCCCGTTTTCTCCCCCCAGCCTCAGTTACTTCACCTGTAAAATGGAAACAATGGTACTCCACATTTCGGGGAGACTCCTGATGCAAATGCTGGGTGTTCTTATTACAGCTTTTTTCCTTCTCTGTTCTTCTTATTTCTGAATTGTTTATTGGACTCATATCTTTTGGCAGACCAAGAGCTAGAGAATTAGGATCCAAAGGCTAATCAAACACAGTTTCTCTCCAGATGGGCACAGCTGCTGGGAATAAGAACTAACGTTTATTTATTGAGGGTCTACTGTAGGTCAGGTAATGGCATTACATATTTTATTTAAGCCTTAAGCGTTCCCAGGTCTGCATTGTTAAAAGCTGTGGCACATAGTGAGTTGTAATTTAAAGTGATTAATCCTAAATCATGCCCTTATGTGGTAGAGTCCAGCTGTGTCTGACACCTTTATCGTATCCTGTCGTAATTCCTACATTTCTTTTTTTGGTATACTTCTCATAATTGTGAGTAATTTCTTATATAACTCGTATAATTTTGGTCATCCTTTACTAGACCGTAACATCCATGTAGTCAGAAACAGTGTTTGTCTATTCATTGCAGCATCGTTAACCCCTAGCACAGGCCCAAAGTGTAGTAGGTGTTCGATAAATATTAGCTGAATGTACAGACCAATAGTAAGTACTTAACAAAAAAGTAACAGTACGTACAAGGTGGGATGTTATAGATGACACAGGTGAACCAGCGGAATAATGACTTCTGTGGGGAAGTTCAAAGAAAGCATTATATAGGAGCTAACTTTGGAGATGGGTCTTCAAGAGGGTAGATTTGGACAAAGAGATAGTGGAAGGGCATTCCAGGGCCTTCAAAGGCACACACGAAGGAAAACATGAGACGTCTGCAAAAAACTGCAGGTAGTTCAATTTGTCTGGAAATGTAGAGGTGTAAGGAGGCACCTTGGGAAATATGGTTGGAACTGGTGATGAGGGATGGTACTGACTTGAATAACAGGCCAAGGATTAATCCTTTTATTTTGGGAGGGTGAAGTGGCAGGTTTACAGGGGAGTGTTGCTCTTGTCATTTATCTTAACCAGTGTTTATTGGACATCTTCTGGGTACCCAGCCTCGGGGTAATGATTGTAAAAGAGCTTTCTAAATTTATTTATTTTCGTTTTGTTTTTTTTTAATTTTTATTTTATATTGCAGTGTAGTTGATTTAAAATGTGTTAATTCCAGGTGTACCACAAGATGATTTAGTTATACATATATCTATTCTTTTTCAGATTCTTTTCCCATATAGGTTATGACAGAGTATTGAGTAGAGTTCCCTGTGCTATACAGTAGGTCCTTGTTGATTATCCATTTTATATATAGTAATGTATATATGTTAATCCCAACCTCCTAATTTATTCCTCACCCCCCACCTTTCCGCTTTGGTAACCATAAGTTTGTTTTCTAAGTCTGTGAGTCTGTTTCTGGTTTGTAAATAAGTTCATCTGTATCATTTTTTAGATTCCACATATAAGTGGTAGCTTATGGTGTTTGTCCTTCTCTTTCTCTGACTTCACTTACTACGATAATCTCTAGGTCCATCCATGTTGTTGCAAATGGCATTATTTCACTCTTTTTTATGGCTGAGTAATATTCCATTGTATATATGCACCACATCTTCTTTATCCATTCATCTGTTGATGGACATTTAGGTTGCTTCCATGTCTTGGTTATTGTAAATAGCGCTGCAGTGAACACTGGGGTGCATGTATCTTTTCAAAATATGGTTTTCTCAGGGTATATGCCCAGTAGTGGAATTGCTGGGTCATATGGTAGTTCTATTTTTAGTTTTTTAAGGAACCTCCATACTGTTCTCTATAGTGGCTGTATCAATTTACATTCCCACCAGCAGTGTAGGAGGGTTCCCTTTTTTCCACACACTCTCCAGCACTTATTGTTTATAGACTTTTTTTTTTTTTTTTGCGGTACGCGGTCCTCCCACAGCCGCGGCCTCTCCCGTTGCGGAGCACAGGCTCCGGACACGCAGGCTCAGCGGCCATGGCTCACGGGCCTAGCCGCTCCGTGGCATGTGGGATCTTTCCGGACCGGGGCACGAACCCCGTGTCCCCTGCATCGGCAGGCGGACTCTCAACCACTGTGCCACCGGGAAGCCCTGTTTATAGACTTTTTGATGATGACCATTCTGACCGGTGTGAGTTGATACCTCACTGTAGTTTTGATTTGCAATTCTCTAATAATTAGCGATGCTGAGCATCTTTTCATGTGCTTTTTGGTCATCTGTATGTCTTCTTCGGACAAATGTCTATTTAGATTTTGTGCCCATTTTTTCTTTTTTTTTGATTGGGTTGTTTACTTTTTTGATATTGAGCTGTATCAATATGAGCTATATGTATGAGCTGTTTGTATATTTTGGAGATGAATCCCTTGTCGGTCACATTGTTTGCAAATGTTTTCTCCCATTCTGTGGGTTGTCTTTTCGTTTTGTTTATGGTTCCCGTTGCTGTGCAAAAGCTTTTAAGTTTAATGAGGTCCCATTTGTTTATTTTTGTTTTTATTTTCATTACTCTAAGAGGTGGATCCAAAAAGATATTGCTGCAGTGTATATCAGAGTGTTCTGCCTGTGTTTTCCTCTAAGAGTTTTACAGCATCAGGTCTTATGTTTTAGGTCTTTAATCCACTTTGGGTTTATTTTTGTGTATGGTGTTAGAGAATGTTAAGAGCTTTTTATAAAGTACTGTATTTAAAAAAATTTAAACACAACATTATTAGCCATAATGAAATTAACTATAATTCTTTAATATCATCTAATTGTCAGTTAATGTTCACATTTCCAGAGTTGTTTCAAAAATGGCCTTTTACAGTTGGTTTCTTCAAGTCAGTATCCAAAGAAATCCAACACTGCATTTTGGATATGTCTCTTAGGTCTTTTTAAAAAATATAAAACAATTTCTCCCTCCCTTCTATTTTCCCTTGTGATTTGTTGAGGAAACTGCATCATTTGTCCTATAGACATTTCCCACCAAAGCCTTATGGTGTCATTTAACATGCTTCTCTACCCTAGCATTTCCTGTAAACTGGTAGTTAGATGTAGAGAGTTAATTAGATTCAGGGACAGTTTTTTTAGTTGAAAATACCTCATTGGGTGTGCTCTACACTTGCTGTTGAGCCAAATCAGGAAGATGAGCTGTCCAGGTTTCTCCCTTTTAGTAGTAAGATTGATCAGTGGATTCCTGGATGGCCTGATTGATCCATTATGAAGCTGCCCATCAGTCTTTCACCTAATGATTTTTGCAGCCATTTATGATTATTGCTTAGATCCACCATTTCATTGGGGTTACAAAATGGTATTTTCCGTTTTTAGCATTCCTCCTATATTTATTAGTATCAGTTATCCTATAAAGAACTTTTTCTCAACACTGTTGGGATACCCCGAAACACTGTTGGGATACCCCGAAATACAGTTCAGGCAGGAAGGACAGGATGAATACTTGGTTTGTTCCTTTTGTCAGTTTACAGAATAACAAGTTTGGGTCTTGGCACCTTTTAGAGGTGACAAGTGAGGTGTTTCTCCCCCCACCCCCTTTAATTATGAACTGATGAATTTTTAACATACTTATATTTCAGTCCATTGCGAATACTGTTTTCTAATGCTCAAATTGTCCCATTTTTGGCTAATGGGGCCTTGATCAAGTTGGGCCTGTGTCTTTTTAGCATAAACCCGTTGTCTTTAATCACTTCCTTGCTTTCTGCCCTAAAAGCTGCTCAGAGCTCATCGCTTACATGTTTTATTATGGCCTGGAATTGACCATTTCTCAAAGGAACCCTGGTTTCTTTTAGTGGAAAATGGTATGGGTATGTTAAAACCACAAATTGGATGTTGGGAATACTCATGGCACTGGGTTGTCATTACTTCTAAACATTTTCAATGGCCAGAACCAGAAAGAGAAAAAATACATCATGGCTTCATACTGATATTTCTAATCCAAGTTTAAGATTATGAGATTTTTAATTGATTTCTTTGATTTACTATTTATATTCATTTCCTCTTATGCTGAAAATATTAGTTCTTAGTGTCATTAGTCCAATTATGTATAGGTCCAAAATAACAATAGTAATATGACTAATACTGAATAGTTCACTATTTCTTTATGGTTCTCTTTGTCCTTACGCTGAATCCCACAACCCATCTGCTGTCAAATTACTGTGTTTTAAATTCACTTGAAATAATTCTCTGTGTGGTTTCATTACCAATTTGATATACAATTAGGTATATTTGTTTTTAACTTTGGGGGATTGTGTTTTTCTTCTTTTTGATTTGGTCCCGTTTTGTAATGTTGTGAAACATTTACATGGTTCTAAAGTTGAAAATACGTATAACCCAGTTATTTTCGGAGAATAAACCTCCATCTCAATTCTCCAACTTTCCCCTACAGTTTAGAATTATTAGTAATCAATGATATCCTTCCATTTCTTTCCTCCTTAACATGAGCAACTGCATTTCCGTTCTTTCTTTTTTTAAATTTTTTGTTTTTTTATTAAAGTATAGTTAATTTACAATGTTTCACATATGCAGCAAATTGATTCAGTTATACATACATACATATATATATATATATATATATACTTTTTCCAATTCTTTTCCATTATAGGTTATTACAAGATATTGAATATAGTGCCCTGTGCTATACAATAGGTCCTCATCGTTTCTCTATTTTATATGTAGTAATGTATATCTGTTAATTCCAAGTCCCAAATTTATCTCTCCTCCCCCCTCCACTTCGGTTTCTTTTTTTTTTGCGGTACGCAGGCCTCTCACTGTCGTGGCCTCTCCCGTTGCGGAGCACAGGCTCCGGACGTGCAGGCTCAGCGGCCATGGCTCACGGGCCCAGCCGCTCCGCGGCATGTGGGATCTTCCCACACCGGGGCACGAACCTGCGTCCCCTGCATCGGCAGGCGGACTCTCAACCACTGCGCCACCAGGGAAGCCCACACTTCTGTTTCTTCAATGCATATAATTCTGCATTTTACCTGAAATCCCAGATATCACTCTACAGTGGAGTGTAGAAGTCTTGCTCACTTCTTCTGACTGGTCCACAGAGCTCCATGGTGTGGATGTCACATACTTTATTCTGAGACATTTTGACTGTTTCGGGTCTTTTGCTGTTAAAAATAGAAGCACTGTGCTTTTGGCCTTACACTGTAAAATGTGATAAAAATGTAAGATGGTGTTAGGACTGGCGTGTGCAGAGTTTCAATTAAAAACAAAAACAAAACAGAAACAAAAAACTCCTGGACAGGAAAGATGAGCAATACCAAAGCAAGTGAGAGAGGCTCTGTTCGCCGCTCTCTCGGTACTGTTAAGAGTTAGGCCAGGATTTAAGCAGGCATCACGCTCAGTAAGTGTTTTGGGGAGGCTAAATTCAGTAACATTCATTCTGTCAACAAATAGGTATCCAGCGCCTCCCTTGTGTTAGGAGCAGCAGAAAGACCTCAGTGTGTGATCCCTCCAATTCTCGAGCTTTTCTTTCTGCACCATCAGATTTATTAGGCTTGTCTACTCTAAAACATTGTTGCTTGGGGGTTGAATATTCAGACAGAGTTGGGCTGGAAGATATGAGGCATATGAAGCAGGTTATTATTTATATTGGGGGAAGAAACTACACACATTGTCTTTTTACCTGAAACCTGCTCTTCTTCCTGTGTGCACATGTCAGAAAATGGCACCACCATTCTCCCAGGCCAAAACTTAGACACATACCTCAACTTCCTGTTCCCCCTATTCAGTTCTTCATCCAGTCCTTCCAAATAACTCTTAAATTCGTTAGTTTCCCTCTATTCTCACTGCCACTGCATAATTTTCACCACAGTCATCCCCTGGATTATTACAACGGCCTTCTAAATAGTCACTCCCTGAACCACTCTCCACACCATAGCCAGAATTTTAAAACTACTTATTTAAAAACACTATGTGTCTCTGATATAAATCGTACCAGTGTTTTCTTAGGTCAGTCTCCCAAGACAATAGAAATAAAAACAGAACTAAACAAACGGGACCTAATCAAACTTACAAGCTTTTGAACAGCAAAGGAAACCATAAACAAAATGAAAAGACAACCCACAGAATGGGAGAAAATATTTGCAAATGATGCGACCAACAAGGGCTTAATTTCCAAAATACACCAACAGCTCATACAACTCAACAGCAAAAAACCAAACAACCCAATTGAAAACTGGGCAGAAGACCTAAATAGACATTTCTCCAAAGGAGACATACAGATGGCTGATAGACACATGGAAAGATGCTCAACATTGCTAATCATTAGAGAAATGCAAATCAGAGCTACAATGAGGTACCACCTCACACTGGTCAGAATGGCCATCATTAAAAACTGTACAAATAACAAATGCTGGAGAGGGTGTGGAGAAAAGGGAACCCTCTTATACTGTTGGTGGGAATGTAAGTTGGTCAGAAGGTAAGTTGGTGTAGCCACTGTGGAAAACAGTATGGAGGTTCCTCAGAAAACTAAAAATAGAACTATCATATGACCCAGCAATGTCACTCCTGGGCATATATCTGGACAAAACTATAATTCAAAAAGATACATGCAACCCTGTGTTCATCGCAGCACCATTCACAGTAGCCAACACATGGAAACAACCTAAATGTCCATCAACAGATGAATGGATAAAGAAGATGTGGCACATATATACAATGGAATATTACTCAGCCATAAAAAAGAATGAAATAATACCATTTGCAACGACATGAATGTACCTAGAGATCATTGTACTAAATGAAGTAAGTCAGAAAAAGAAAGAGAAATACCATATGCTATCACTTATATGTAGAATCTAAAATATGGCACAGATGAACTGACCTACAAAACAGAAAGACAGTCATAAGAGAACAGACTTGCGGTTGCCAGGGGAGGGGGGGGTGGGGGAGGGATGGATTGGGAGTTTGGGGTTCGTAGATACAAACTATTGTATATAAAATGGGTAAACAACAAGGTCCTACTGTATAGCCCAGGGAACTATATTCAGTATCCTGGGAAAAACCATAATGGAAAAGAACATTAAAAAGAATGTATGTGTATAACTGAGTCACTTTGCTGTACAGCAGAGATGGGCACAACATTGTAAATCAACTATACTTCAATAAAAAAAAAATTTTAAAAGACCACTATGTGCCATTCACTGGTCTAAATGCTTTACAAATACATATTAAGTCACTGAATCCTCATAACAACCCTGTGAGGTCGGTATTATTGTCGGCATTTTTAGGGAGGAGGAAACGGGCGCAGACGCAGGATTTGAGCTCAGGCAATCTGGCTTCAAAACGTGTGTGCTTAAACACTACTCTTTGCTGCTGATCTTTTGAACCCTAGGCCCGATTTTGTCACCCTTGCCACAAACTCAAGCATTTCCCCATTGCTCCTAGGGTAAACACAAACTCTGATAGGGTTTTTTAGGCCCCTGAACCTCTCCGGCTTCATTTTGCTCCCCCCCCCCCCCCCCCCCCCCCCCCGCCCCCTCACTCCCAGTGGTCCAGCCATAGCAGCTCCCTCCTGTTTCCCAGAGAGTCATGCTTTCTCACTCTCAGGCCTCTGTATAAGCCATTTCCCCTGCCTAGATGCTTCCTAGGAGCATATTTGCTTACTTTTTTTCCTCATCCTTTAGGTCTTATTGAGCTGTTCTCCCGGGCAGCTTTCTCTGATCCATACCTAGTTTGGACTAGGGAACCCAGCTGTGTGCTCTCATTATACCCTGTAACTTTTCTTTATCTTGGCGTTGTCTAATTGCATGTAAATGACTGCCAGTGTGTCCGCTCCCTGAGGGCTGTCCTGGGTTTGTCCATGCCTGGCTCTCAGGGAAAAGGTGCTGGATGAAAGGAGAAGAGTTGGAGAGATTAGGCTTTTTGTTCCGAGTTGCACAACTAATGAACTTTAAAGCCAGTGTTTGAACGCACGTCCTTCTGACACCGGCAATTGTATTATAAACCACACTGTGATATTGGAACTTTGGGGTTGTTTAAACATTACCTTTGGGATCCCTGGGTCTCTTCAAATTGTAGCTTAGCTCTGTGGAAAGGCTGACTTTGCTTGGATTCTCTGTACTCACCGTCTTAAATGCAGTTTAGTCATGTTTGCCAGTGCTGTTCGTACGAATGCTTGTGCTCTCAGATGCTGTCAGGAATCAAGTGTTTCCATCAAAACAAAGAGCTTGGCTCATTCTTTTTAAAGGAATAACCCCCTTCCCTAATATATATGCTGTAGAGCCCTAGAAAGGTCTTTTGAATTATCACTGAAGGGGTGGTGCTTCCCTCTGAGTTCACGTAAACTCATAATCAGTGCTATTTTGTTATACAGGTTTCCCCCACTATCTGAAGGTAGAGCAGCGTTCCGATGAAACCTGTCCTAAGCTGAAATGGTGTACAGTGAAGAAACAGTTACTTCAGGACACATCTTGCTAACGGATGCACAGAGTAAATCAGGATAAAGCACAGATACTCACAGACATAGTTCAAAGCTGTGGCAGCTTGATGCTGAGCTCCTTCCTGGGGAAGGAGCTTGGTGAGGCCACTGTTGCTTCTTGGGGTGCTCACTGCCTCTCTGAAGGCTCGCTGCAAAACAAACACTGAAGGCTACTTTTGCTTTTTGCCTTTTTTTTTTTTTTTTGTAAAAGCGAAAATCCTCTTCGGATTTTGGCTAGTGAAAATAGGTACTAGTTGAAGGTCTTTCATAAGAGGAAAGTGCCGTAAAGTGAACTTTGGAAAAGCAGGGGAAAGCCTAATACAATGGGGAGTGGGTGTAGAACAAGGATATTTTATCCACCTGTGGTTCAAAATTTGTTTTTTTTTTTTACCTTTTTAATTTTTTAAAAAATTATTTATTTTTGGCTGTGTTGGGTCTTCGTTGCTGTGCGCGGGCTTTCTCTAGTTGCGGTGAATGGGGGCTACTCTTCGTTGCGGCGCACGGGCTTCTCATTGCGGTGGCTTCTCTTGTTGCGGAGCATGGGCTCTAGGTGCGCGGGCTTCAGTAGTTATGGCACACGGGCTCAGTAGTTGTGGCTCGTGAGCTCTAGAGCTCAGGCTCAGTAGCTGTGGCGCAGACTTTGTTGCTCTGCGGCATGTGGGATCTTCCCGGACCAGGGATCAAACCCGTGTTCCCTGCATTGGCAGGTGGATTCTTAACCACTCTGCCACCAGGGAAGCCCCCAAAATTTGTTGTTTTTTTTTCTTTTGCGGTACGCGGGCCTCTCACTGTTGTGGCCTCTCCCGTTGCGGAGCACAGGCTCTGGACGTGCAGGCTCAGCGGCCATGGCTCACGGGCCCAGCCGCTCCGCAGCATGCGGGATCCTCCTAGACCAGGGCACGAACCCGTGTCCCCTGCATCAGCAGGCGGACTGCCAACCACTGTGCCACCAGGGAAGCCCCAATGGCATGCTTTTAACAATCAAATTTGTTCAGTTCTGTAAATTAGGTGCTGGGGGTACAGGGATGCAGAGATATGATTCAGATCCTCATTCACTTTACTTACTCAACAAATATTTATTGACTCCAGTTACTTTGTACCAAGGTACTATGCTAGGAGTTGGGAATACAGGAGTGAATAGTCATGGCTCCTGCCCTCATGTTTCTTTTGGTTTGGGAAGAAGGGAGTGGGAGTGGAGGCAAGCTGGCAACTTGGATGCACGAGTTGTAAACCAGTTGGTATATTTGTTTGGCTGGAAGAATATTTTTGTCGTTTTCTTTTTTTCTGTTGTCACTGTCGATAGTGTCATAGTAATCATTACTCATCTGGTCCCTGTAAGGATTTGAGTTGTTGGCCTTTGGCTTAGAATATGATGGGAAGACTTGACGTGCAGATAATGAGATTACAATGTGAAGATTGCTGTCGTAGCCCCCTGTACCGATTGCAGGGAGACATAGGAAAAGCAGCTCCTTAGTTGAGGCGGTGAAGAGTTAGCACCATGGCATGGTTAGAGAGGGCGGGATGGAGGATCCCGGATCCAGGTTCAGATGTGTGTGTGACTTAACTTTTTTGAGCCTCTGGCTATTGATCTGTAAATGAGGGAAGGGTATCCAGGCTGTGCTCCAGTGAGCCTTTGTGGACCTGCTCCCTCCCTGTGAGCCCCCAACAAGGGCATCCTGCTTTTTCTGTTCTGCATTTTGAACTTCTCTGAAAGATTGTACTTGAACAGTGAGTTCCTTGGCTAAGAAAGTTTGAAAATCTGTGGACTAGGTGATCTCCCAAATTTTTCTAGGCCTAACACCCAATGATTATTACTTTAATATTCCACACATAGTTACTAATATGATAGCTTCCCTCCTCCCACCCCCCAAAAAGCAGCAGCAACTTCTTATCAGGTAAAAATACCTTTTGTTCCTATAAAAGGTCATTTGATTGAGATGAAGGTCACTCAGAGGGTCAGTGATGATCTGAGTTCAAAACCCAAGAGTTTTAGTTCTTTATAAACTACTTTTTTTCTCTCCCCACAGTGGTCCCATATGGCAAAGCCTTAAATGCATCCTTTAAAAGCTTTTTTTGTACCTTCTGAAGGACTTTGGAGAGCTACACACTTTGTTGTTTTAACGTATCTATTTCTTTACATTTCCTCCAAGCTCTCCTCACTATCCAGATATTTATGTAAAAATATAATGGACTTCTTTGAGAGCATCTCTCCTTGCATATTGTTTGTTCCATTTTTTCCCACTTTTCCTTTGCTCATGATAGAATCCAATTATTGTGAAAATACTTGTGATCTCAGTGAGCAACAGGAACTGTTTTCATAGACCTCTTGCCAGGAATTAGGCCCAAGGGAAGGGAACCCCACAGAAGGAAAAAGGAGACAATAGAAGAAAGACTGCATGAAGAATTCTTTTAACTCTTATTAAGTATGACCTTAAAAATTACTTGATCCCTTTGAGCCTTAGTTTCCTCTTCTGTACAATGAAGATTGTAGTACCTCCTATAGAGGGTTGTTGTGAGGATTAAAAGATGTAAATTAAGTGCTCAACCTGTTGCTTGGCCTACAGTAAAGCCCTTCATAAGCTAGATTTCCTCTCTTCTTTCCCTTTTTCCTCTGCTTTTCAATGTACCTTTTCTCTTTAGGAACTTTCCTTCCTTCCTTCACCCCCTCTTTTCCACAAATATTTATTAAACTCCTACTGATATATGCCAGGCATTGCTCTCAGTGCTAGGGATACAGCAGTGAATAAAATAAGGTACCGTATCATGAAGCATACATTCCGATATCCCCTCTTCACTAAGATGCAGTTACCACCAGGGACTAGAATACAGAATATATAAAGAACTCTTACAACTCAATAATAAAAAGACAACCCAGTTAAAAAATGGGGAAAAGATTTGAATAACTATTTCTATTGAAATATGAAGGACCAACAAACAAACACATGAAAAGATTCTCAACATCGTTAGTCACCTGGGAAATGGAAATCATAACCACAGTGAGAAAACAGCATACCCAGTAGGATGACTGTAATCTAAAAGACAGAGAGTAACAAGCTGGCAGTGCTGTGGAGAGATTGGAATCCTCATACCTTGTTAATGGGAGTATAAAATGGTGCAGCCAGTTAGGAAAACAATCTGACAGTTCCTCAAAATGCTGAACATGAGTTACCATATGACCCAGCAATTCTGCTCCTAGATATCTGCCCAAGATAACTGAAAACATATGTCCATATAAAAACTTGTACCTGGATGTTCATAGCAACATTATTTATAATAGCCAAAAGTGGAAGCAACCCAAGTGTCCCTCAACTGTTAAAGGATAAAATGTGGTATAGCCATAAAATGGAATTATTATTCAGCAATAAAAACGAATGGAGTACTGATACATGATACAGCATGGATGAACCTTGAAAACATTATGCCAAGCAAAAGAAGCCAGTTACAAAAGACCATACCTTGTATGATCTTGTTTATATTAAATGTCCAAAATAGGCAGATCTATGGAGAGAGAAAGTAGATTCGTGATTGCCTAGGGCTGGTTGTGGGAGTCAGAGGGCAGGAGGTGGGTGATGGGGAGTTGCTGCTCATAGGTGTGGGGTTTCTTTTGGGGATGATGAAAATGTTCTAAAATTATCTTACAGTGGCAGTTGCACAGTTCTAAATATACTAAAAACCACTGACTTGTCCACTTTAAATGGGTGAACCTTGTATATAATCTATATCCCAGTACCACTGTTAAAACATGTAATTAACCCTTCTCTCTTCTAACTTCAGCCATTTTGTGGGTCCTTTCTCCTGAGCGTGTGATTATGCTGTGGCCTCCCACCCTAAAACAAAGCAGGACAAAATACACACACCACCGTGGGCCCCCTTGCTGCCACCATTCTTTTTCTTTCCTTCACAGCCAAGACTCCTAAAAGTTAGAAAATAAGTAATTTAGAAATAGTTCATCATAGAAGAGTTAGAAATTGATGGATAAGCAGAAAGAGGAAAAATTTTGGACATTTAACCTCACTGTCCAGAGATAATCGTTATTAACATCTTATATAATTTTAGCATTAATTTAAAAAGTTGACACCTTCTGTTTTTATTTTCACAGAGTACTGTTATAAGGAAAAGCTTATGTTAAGTTACTGTACTAAGAACATTGGAATTTTTTTTTAAAGAAAAATATCTGAATCTTCTGGAATAATGTTAAGCCTGGTGGGTTTCTATGCATGATTTGATTTTTTTTTTTAACTTTTCACAATTGTTTAAATCAAACTTGGGGTCATTAAAACCTAATGCTTTGGAAGCATTCATGCTCATTAGAGTGTGGATGGAATACGTAAAGCCTAGTTGTATTTTAGGCCATGCTTATTACATGGCTTTTGCTTAAGCTGCAGCCTGATATCACAAGAGGATTTCAGTTTTAAATATTTTAGAGTGTGTTAAAGCCCCATGCCCTATGAAATAACAATTTCATGGATTCCCTTCAGCTTCTGTGGACTGTTCAAAGTGTCTGGCTGACGTTGGCTGTGAATTAAGATGTCAGCTGGTAAGATGGATTTCCTGCTTTAGAAATCCTATTGAGCTAATTTCATTGATCTTTTCTCCTTTTTGCCCATGTGCAGAATTAGACTGGCTGAGCAACCCAAGCTTTTGTGTTGGAACCATAACATCTCTGAGCCAGCAAACTGAAGAGGTCACAGCCTTTGTTTCTGAAGAGTCGCTACTGACCAGGTAGTTTTCTTGATAGGTGGATTTTTAGTCTTTGTCAGTGTACCATCTATAGCTTAGTTTGAATGATGCTCCATAGAAAACCCTGTGATAAAAGAGTTAAGTAAAACTCTTCCTTTTACCTGATGTAGTGAGGTAATCTTTGACTATTTTCCCTTATCTCACTCTTAACAGATTATCCTTTTTTTTCCCTTTCCATTGGAGTGGCAAGTACCTGACACAGTTACTGCCAGTAATTAGGCCACAAGGGAAATGGCATCATTGTGATTCTTAAGTAACTTTATTAACCTCATTAGTAACCTTTAGAATATTGTAATTCAGATATTTCTTTAGTTGCATAAAGATAGAAGTTGCATGCAAAAATAGAAGGATAGGATAAAACCTCATGAAAATTTTGGGGAAAGCAAAATGGCACGCATCTGTACCCAGCTTTGAAAGAATTTTGTTATAGATCACTGGATTGAGAAATGAGCTCTCTCACAAATATAGGCCAAATGGTCTCATTAATATGATGTACTCTAAAAGTGTAGGAAGCTTTTAGAAATTGAGAATAGTTAATGCATGAGAGGGAGTAATGAGGAAGATCTCATTATAACTTTAAAAAACAAGGACCAGAGTTAAACCTTTTTTTTTTTTGGCATTAGGGTATGCTGGCATAATATGTAAGACTGAAAACAAACCTTTTATAGCATTAAAAAATACTGTATTTGATAAAATAACTGGTAGATTAATTTAAAAATATATAGCTATGAAGATATAGGTTTACAAGCTTAGAAATCTTAGAAAGATTAGAATTTCTTCGGCTGATGTTATTTTAGGTCCAACTCTTAAATCTTTAAGGTGAGTTGCAATCCAGGAAGGTACTGTATAATGTATGGGCACATAGTAAGTCTGTGTGGGCATTTATAGAATTTTCTTTTGCATATTTGTTTATTTGCATACTTACTTACATATTATTTCCCTAATTCTCTTTTGAAAATAATTCTAATGTTGCTTTTCCCAAACAGGAGTCCTCTGAATTCAGAGCCTTCAGATGAAAGTGACACTAACAAAAAGCCCAAACAAGCAAGCAGAAAAAAGAAGAAAGAGAAAAAGAAGAAAAGGAAGCATCAGCACCACAGGAAAACCAAGAGAAAACGTGGGCAGTCACGTAGCAGTGGATCTAAACGTGGGCAGTCAAGTAGCAGTGGATCTGAGTCATACACTGATTCTGAAAAAGACATATCTTCCAGAAGCATCAGAAGCAGTAAAAAGGAATCAGAGAAACCGAAGTAGGTTTTCTATTCTCAGATACCTATGATTTTTCAAATCTTGATTTTTTTCTCCCTTGATCGTTGCCACAAGTTAGACATCTGAATGACTTGTTTAGCCACTCAATCAAAATAGAGTCAATAAATACCTCAGTAAAGTGGGAAAAAAACAAAAAGAGCTCTATCATTAGGTCAACATAAGAAAAGAAAACTTTCATTAAAAAAAAATAGGACCATGATTTTATTTGAGAAATATTATTTAGACACAGTAACGATTGTGTCAAATCTGATTCAGACAAAAAGTCTACAGGATTTCTGAAAGGTGGCGGATGTGCCTTACAGTGGGCATGTGAACCGGGTCACTACTTAGCTTTACACGCTTTTGTAACGAGTAAGAAGAATGTCATCATTCTCTTTCTTGATATGTCTTCCTTTCAGTCACTCACATCAGGACCCCTGTGTGCATAACACACACACACACACACACACACACACACACACGTTAAGGTTAATATAGCACTTAAGAACAATCATTGCTTTTGTCCTTATTTCACATTTGTTTAGAACCACTGTGTTAAAGGTATAGAATGGCTCATGACCACAGCATTTCCTTTCCTTAGGGGCTTTTTTTCCTCCCCGTGTTTCGCTCTGCTGTCTACGCTGAGCATGGTGTTCCAGGTGTTCTACAGGTTGACCCCAGAGCAGGTGCTTTTCCTCTCTGCTTAATCTAACTTCCTCTTACATAGGGAGGCACTTTTCCCATGCGTGAGACAGGTGGTTATGTGGTGAAACTACTTGAATTTTTATTCCTCATTTAACTTTTTTTCTTTTCTTTGTTCATGTGGTCTAGAAGAGAGAAAATTTAAGTCCTGTCCAAGGCATACTTGAAAAAATTTAGTGCTGTTAAGACTTTGCGA
This sequence comes from Phocoena phocoena, assembly GCF_963924675.1. Classification (NCBI taxonomy): domain Eukaryota; kingdom Metazoa; phylum Chordata; class Mammalia; order Artiodactyla; family Phocoenidae; genus Phocoena; species Phocoena phocoena. Next base: position 13,341,721 of record NC_089220.1, read on the forward strand.
CTCTTCAGGGATTATTTGCTCTTGTGGTGTGCTTAGAAGTCCCATTGATGTCCGTGAGAGCTCTGGTCAGAGTGAGTCTGGAATCCGGCCCGTAGTCTCCAGAGAGGCAGACACCGTAGTCTTCCGGGACCCTTTTGTCAGCAGATCAGTGTTGGAGAATGCCGCAGTCCTCTGTGGCTCAGAGGACCCAGATTTATTTAGCCTTCTCTGTGTCTCAGGTGCTATCCCTGTAAGCCTAGAGGAGGAAGGAATAAAGGAGTCTAGCAGCAAGGTTTCGAACTTGGCTGAATTTCTGTGGGCGGGAACCACCCCACCTTGCTTGCCTTTGAGTCCCCCCAGCGGTTGGCACTGGGCCTGATGTGGAGTAAATGCTCATGTACGTTTTTGTTGCATGAATGAATGGATGAATATACCATTGATATTGTTGCTTTTTTAGTATGTCTTCAAAGCAAAATACATTAATTGCTGTGTGTTCTGAAGACTCATCTTTAACTATCTTTTTTATGGCTGAGGAAAATGAGTTTTAAAGGATTTCCTGAAACTGTACAGGAACGACCATAAGAACTTGAAAGATAGTTATTTTCAGCCTGTGCTTAACCACATCAGAGGTGATCTTTACAGCCTCTTGATAGTTTTATGATCCAGACAGCATTTTTAAGTCTGTTGATATTTTGTAGAATATCCCCATTAAGATCAGAGTGGATTGTTCTTGTCTTTTACTTTCTCACTACTCACTCATGCAGGGACGGTGGCCTGGAAGGATCGTTTGTTTCTGTACAGACAGGGAGTAAGATATTACTGAGTTGTGAGAGTCTTTCCGTGAGGTCAGGAAAGCGGCCTGGAGGGAGGGGTGGGTTGCATACCATATGGGACTCTATTTCAGGGTGATCGAGGGACAGCTTCCCCAGAGGTCACAGCTTATAACTGACCTTTGTCTCCTAGGATGAGCTCTTTTTCACCTTCGGGGGAGGCGCATCCTTCCTCTTACACAGCCTAGACCACAGCCTGCTTCCTGACCACAGTACCCAGTAGGGGAGGAATGAGGGCTTGTTGCTCCCTAGGGGTGGTCGGCAGCCTGGCCCTTCCCGCCCCCTCTCCACACTGGCTTTCCATTTCTTTCTGGAATGCACCGATCTTTTTCTCTCCCTTTGCTGCCCCTTTCGGTTTTTGTCCTCAGAAAACCCTCCACAGTTGTTCTGGAGGGGAATGTGTTAAAAATCACCATGTGTTTTAACCCGAGATGCATCATTCAACAAATATTTATTGAGTAGCTACTTTGTGTCCCTGAAATACCATTCCCTTGTGTTGCCAGCCAAGGATGATTTAGAAGCCTTTAGAATCTTTATTTCTATCTGGGCAGAGCCGAAAAGCAAAGATGGAACAACACTTAATGGCTGTTTTGACTACTTTGGCACCTTCTTGTGTCAGCAGCATTATGAATTGATTTTCTTTAGAGGAAGAAAGATGTTAGATGCCAGAAAAAAACCTCCCTCTTCTGTGACTCCTAGGGAACTGGTTCCCTTTGTATCTGAAAGTCTGCCAAGTCACAAATTGGTTCAAAGGGATAAATAAGGGTCTTGTCTTATAGTGGACTCTCTGCCCTTTAGATAGAGGTCCGGACGTATAGGCAAAACACCCTACACAGAGCCCAGACTATAAAAACGAGACTTAGACCATAATGCTAAGTAGCACGCAAGACTGAAGCATTCAGAACTGTGGCTTTGTTGCCATTGTTGTTAAGTTTTTAATTGGAATAAATTATCTGAGCACTTTTCAAGAAAGTTAGGTAAAGTTAGGGCAGCCTTATCTTTCTCTCTTTTTTTTTTAAAGAAACCTTGTTTATAAATATACTTGAAAATCAAGTTATAATCATTTAAATGAATTATCTTTTAAAAAAAACACCTATGTCCTTCACTTGTATTTCTGGGATAAGTTGACTTCATTTCTTGGTAAAGGGTCACTTAGTGTTGACAGTTTTTGCTCTGTATTTTAAAACTTTCTCCAGAGTAGGAGTCCTCTTCCCATTTTTATGGCATGTGCACATTTTATTTACTTAGGTGTGCTTGATGCTGTATGGAGTTTGAAGTGTGTAACTTTCACATTTCTGAAACATGAGATATGTAACTGGGAGATTTCTAAGTGCCTCTTCCCTTTCCTTGTTCGCCTTCCTTTGTCCCACAGTCAAGAAAATAATGCCACTGCTGATATTGGACGTCACTTTGTTTGGCTTGAGGACATTCAGGCTCTGACAGGAGAAACCTTCAGAACAGATAAGAAGCCGGATCCTGCAAACTGGGAGTATAAGTCTCTTTACCGAGGAGATGTAGCAAGGTATCCATCGTGATAGCGCTCCCTGGTTTTCCCTGGTGGGAGGGAACTTCCTTCTCCTCTGTGCTCTCTCAGCACTGTCTGTGTCTCTTTGCCTCCCCCCGCCCCCCATCGACTCTGTTGACTTTTATCCACTGTTAAGTTGTGTAAGCATATACAATAGAAGGTGAGTAATCTCACATTCTAAAATAAAATTTTAAACCTTGAGATCAGGACCCAGGTCAGATTAATCTTATTTAGCCATGGTGCTTGGCATAGTGTGTTGGCATAGTAGGTGTTCAATGAATATTTGTAGAATGAATGAACCGAAAAATACCTTGAAATAATTGTGACTATCCGTGAACCATTTGGGCTAATCTACATGCCGTTCTTAAAAGTTACAAAAGCCTTTTATTTGTCCACCCCTTGCAACGCACACGTGCCATTTTAAAAAATGACATTACCTGGTAATGACCTTTTCAAACTGCTTCCAGCATGCAGATGTCACCAGATAATCATAAAAACAGGTGATGGTATCTGCTTCAGTAATGAGTTTAAACTTTTCTAATCTGTCAATCAAAAATATTGGAATCCTCAGTAAACCCTTGAGACACTTAGTACTTTGTAAGAACAGTAATACACAGTCTCTATTCCCAAACAGCTTATGGGTAATGAAAACTGAAGGTAGAGATCATGGAATATACGGCCAAGAGGAGGCCTTGAAGATCATTATCATTCTTCATGGGCTAATTACTTTTTAAAGTAAATTTTCGTTCCCATTACTTCACTGCACCTCCACATTTTAGTCACGTTGTCACTCGTTGACACTGTAACTCACCACATACGCACCTCCAACTAAGATTCCCTCTATGATGAGTTTATATCAGTTATTTTTTGGTGCATATTTGTATCTCCATACTGTCTACTAAAACCTCATGGCAGGGAGTAAATGACTTTAATATATAAAGTGTATTTGTGTATTTTTAGAATGATTTTAATGCTCCCTAAAGTCCTGTGCGGGTTTTTCATGCCACAGATGTGGGGATACACAGCAGATGCTGGCCTGGCATGAAGTATGTAGCATGATCCTGTGCGTGTTCTCTCACTGATGCTAGGCTGTCTGACCCTCACAGCTGCTCCATGAGGAGGGGGCACTCTGATTTTACCAACAAGGAAAGGAATCTCAGAGATGAAGTACCTTCTCAAGGTCATACAACCAGGAAGCAGGAGAGTTGGGGTTTAAACCTGTATTTCTCTGACTTCAGATGTTCTTCCACTGTCCACAAAAAGAGGAGATAGTTTGGGTGGTAGGGCATTTTCTAGGCTGGGAAACAGAAGACTCTGGTTCTCATTCTGACTTTGCTGTTGACTAGTAATGTAATCCCAGGCAAGTCTCTTAACCTTTCTGAGCCTCCATTTCTTCAGTTGTAAATTGGGAATTGTAACGCCTGCTGTGCCTTACACTCAAATATCAAAAATATTTGCTATGAAATTAGAAATTGGTGTGCAGATAGAAAGAATTATTATTTAGTAATAGATTGACAAAAGGAAAAAATATGAACAGAGAGTGGCTCTTGAGCCTCTGCTAATGAATGGCCCAGAGCTCAGGAAGAGTAATTAAAGACAACTTTGTTAATCTAAACTGCAAAGAGACTACTACAAAGGGCTTAGGGCATTGGTGTGATTTCCTAGTAAATTACTAAAACTTAAGTGAGGCAAGTCTTGCCCAGATTAATAGCTGTACAACTGTTAGTGTCCAGGTCTGAGGAGGTGTTGGTCCCATGGCACTCCGAGCTGCTCAGGGGATGTTGGGAATACTGTGTCAGGTACCGAATTTTCACACTTTTTAAGAGGGATACTGACAAACCAAGAGCATTGAGAGGAAGGTGAGCAGGCACTTGGCTAAAGGCCATCGTGTGAGGAGGAGGTGAGGGCTTGTGGGTATTTGGCCCCTGTCAGGGATATGGTCGTCGTTTTGTAGGCTTTGTTGGACTGTCTTTTGGAAGGTGGGTTGGCAATGTCCTGTGTAACTTGGGAAGCAGAACCAGGACCAGTGAGGGGAAGTTTGGCTCCGCATGAAAGCGATCTAAGAGTGCGAGCATCCCAGCAGTGATGTGGTGTGTTTTGGAGCATTGTGGTGAGCAAGGGCCAGCTTCTAAAGTGAGTGTATAACAAGTCAGAATTACCTTTGGAAAATTCCATAGGACTAGTATACTGTCTGTCAGTGAAGTTCAGCTAGTTTTTTCTCCACTTTTGGAAGAGATGATTGTTTCTTTGGCTATATACCAGATGAAATAATTGGCTTAAGTTTAGGAGCCAAGTTGTATGAAATAATAATAATAATTTAAACTTATCTAGTCCTTACTGTGTGGCTAAGGACTTTACATATATAATTTAATTTTTTTTCTATTTATTTATTTAGTTATTTTTGATTGCGTTGGGTCTTCGTTGCTGCATGTGGGCTTTCTCTAGTTGGCGGCGAGCGGGGGCTGCTCTTTGTTGCGGTGCACAGGCTTCTCATTGCGGTGGCTTCTCTGCGGGGCTGTAGGCGTGCAGGCTTCAGCAGTTGTGGTGCGTGGGCTCAGTAGTTGTGGCTCGCAGGCTCTAGAGCACAGGCTCAGTACTTGTGGCACACAGGCTTAGTTGCTCCGCAGCATGTGGGATCTAATTCCCTGACCAGGGATTGAACCCATGTCCCCTGCATTGGCAGGCAGATTCTTAATGACTGCACCACCAGGGAAGTCCCAGGACTTTACATATATAAACTTTTTTAATCATCCTAGCAATTCTCTGACATAAGGTAGTGTTATTATCCCTGTTTTACAGACAAGGAAACTGAGGCACAGTTTGTTTGTTTGTTTTTTAAAACTTGATCATGGTCACCCAGCTAGTAAATGGTGGAGTTGGAATTTGGACCTAGGCAGTCAGACACTCAGAAGGCATGTGTGAATTGAATTCGCCAAAGGAAAGACAAATTCATATTGTTCAGTCCAGCTTACTCTGGGGCTCAGACCCACTGAGTGGATTCAGGACAGAACTGGGTGTTTGATTTAAACATATTCTCTTCCCAAACCCTTTCCCTCTTTCTTTTCTTTTCATTTCTTTCACTCTTTCTTTCTTTCTCTCTCTCTTTTTTTTGGGGAGGTGACTAAGTACCTATATCTGAATTTATTTAAATTAGATACATGTGATATCATTCACTGAACCTCCAAACAAAGTGAGGGTCCCTACCTCTGGAATTATTCAAGTGAAGACTAGCTGATTATTTGGTAAGGATTTTATAGGAAAAGTGCCTTTATTTGGGGAACTATTGCATTAATCCTAGGTCCTGTCCAATTATTAAGGTTCTGTGATAAGTGATGAATTGTATAGAACCTGATATCCAACAGTAGGGAAATGGTTAAATAAATTATGACACACTCTTCCAATGAACCAGTTTGAAGCCAATAAGAATTGTATTTTCTAAAACTAATGGTATGGGGAAATGCTTAAAAGTAGGGAGGAAAGCCTGAAGCTATATATCAGCTATTTTAAAAAAGGATGTGTGTATGTATATATGCATATGCACATTATCTGAAAGTTGATACTTAATAATGTAGGCCAGTAGCATTCTTTTTTCTCCTTTATCATTTTCATCAAATTCGTTATAAAAGGAAGCTATTAAAATCAGTTTTACAAAATGCAGTTTTAAAGTCAGAAAGCATGTTTTAAGAGATTGAATATGTAAACTATTGTTCATTTTTAGTGAAAATAAAAGAAAATAGTAATTAAGGAAAACAAAACTAGTTTTTAACTTAAAATTTGTTTCTTAGGGGATGAAAGGCTTATATAGAGCTATTTTAGCCTATTTTATCTCATCACCCCTTTGCTAAAGTTGTTTGACTCATAAATGGAAAGGAGAGAGATTATCCAGAGGTAATCCAGGAGGAACTGGGAGAGAGAATAAAGAGAAAGGGTTTGAGAGAAAACTTGTGTGTGCAAGAGAAACTATTCCCCTAAAGTGGAATCCACCACAGTGGAGCAGTGAGGGAGGCACAGGCGAGCAGAGAGCTTCTCAGGTCTCTGCTGACAGTGAGGAAGGAAAGGAGGTGACGGAGCTGGACCAGGAGGAGGTGAAAGAGAAGTTCTCTGGGAGTTGACAGAAGATGGCAGCACCTCTCTCCTGTTTTTTTCTCTCCACAGCATTTTATTGTGAAAAAATTAAAAAATACAGCCAAAGTCGAAAGAATTTTACAGTGAGCACTCATATAACCATGCCCTACGTTCTACCATTGATGTTTCTGTGCTTGCCTTGTCACGTACGTGTCCATTTGGCTGTCTACCCACCCATCTTAATTTTTGGATGCATTTCAAAGTAAATTGCGGAAATCAATACACTGCTCCCTGAATACTTCAGTGTGTATATCATTGGCTAGAGTTCAAGATTTGCTTATTTTTTTCTTTTGATTTAAAATTTACTTACAGTGTAATAATCCACATCTTTATTTGCTGAGTTTTGACAAATGCATATACCTGTGTAACCCAGACACCTATGAAAATAGAGGACATTACTATGACCCCAAGAAGTTTCCCCAGGCTCCTTTCCACTCAGTCCACACCCCACCTCCCTAGAGTAGATTACCATTCTAATTTTTTTCCATCATCAATTAGTATGGTCTATTCTAGAATTTCATATAAATGGAATCATATAGTATGTGCTCCATCGTGTCTGGCTCCTTTCACTCGGCATAATGTTTTTGAGTTTCATCCATGCTGTGGCATTTATCGGTAGTTTGTTCCTCTTTCCTGGTGGGAATACCGTACCACCATTTGTTTATCCATTCTTCTACTGATGGACACCTGGACTTTTTCCAGTATTTGGCTGTTACGAATAAAGCTGCTGAGAACATTTGTGCACAGCTCTTTGTGTAGACCTGTGGTTTCCTTTTTCTTGGGTAAATACCTAGGAATAGAATTGCTAGGTCATAGGGTAAGGTCTACATTTAGTTTTTTTAAGAAACTGCCAGACCTTTTCCCAAAGTGATTGTACCAGTTTACATTCCCACCAACAGCATGTGAGAGTCCTGGTTACTCCACAGATCATTTGCCAACATTTGGTATTGTCAGTCCTTTTAACTTTAGCTGTCTGGTGGGCCTGTGCTGTATCTCACTGTTTTAATTGCTTTTCCTTGATGACTAATGATGTTGACCACTTTATGTGCTTATTGGTCATTCATATCTTTTGTGACATTTCTGCTCAGATCTTTTGCCCATTTTTTAATTGGGTTGTTTGTATAACATACATACAGAAAAGTGTGCACAGTTTTCCTTAGCTTTTGTGCACATATTCAGTAATCTTGTGTTTAACTCTAGGGACGCCTACATGATCCATAAAAGCATTTCAGAACCCAGCCTCTTTTCCTGTAGAGTAGAAAATAGCCAAATGTAATTTTATTTGACATACTTTGTTTCAGGATTAAAAAAAGAATCTTAGACCTCTCTGTTATCTTAAGTAGGGACACAGGGCAGTACTGAGAAAAAGGGACTGGTCTAGGAGACAGATGACATAGTGTCACCTGAGGTCTCAGCGTCCTCATCTAGGAATGGTGTAAAAGAGGAGATGATTTCCGCCTTGCCTGTCACACATGATTGTGATGTTCAAATGACACAATGTATGGGACAGAGCTGTACAAAGCTGCAGGAGAATATAAGTTACTAAGATCTGGAAGGCAGGCATGATCTTAAATTCATGAGACGTAAACAAAGAGTCATGTCAGAGGAATAAGTCAAACAGGCAGAAAAAGTTAGCAGCTAATCCTCGTACTTCTCTAAATAGAAGCAATTTGAAGGGAAGGTGAATTTGAATATATGCAGTTAACTTGCAGAACAAGAGTGTGTCCGCTGGGCCTTCAGTCATTAGGATCCAGGGCACATGTTCTCTCAGTAACTTGTTTTCTTTTTCAAATATAAGATACAAGAGGAAAGGAGACTCCTGCCTTGGCATTAACCCTAGGAAGCAGTGTATATCTTGGGAGGGGACTTCCACAGAAAAGAAGCGGTCACACAAGCATGTCGAGCGCTACTTTACAAAGAAGAGTGTGGGATTAATGAACATTGACGGAGTTGCCATTAGCAGTAAAACTGAACCTCCCTCATCAGAGTCGATCTCATTTATCCCAGTGAAGGGTGCAGAGGATGTGGTTTCCCCTGTTACAACCTGGTTGAACCCTCTGGGGATTTATGATGAAGCCACCACGCAGTGGTTACAAGGCCGGGGTCCTTCAGAGCAAGAATCCAAGCAGCCAGATTCACAGCCCAACAAAGAGAATGTGCTTCTCAAGGCCAAGGTGGAGGAGTTTAACAGGAGGGTTTGGGAGAATCCTCGGGATATTCAGCTGTGGATGGCATTTGTTGCTTTTCAGGTAAGTATCACTGTCCCAGTTCTCTTACCTTAGAATGACGGTCATAATTTGGGGCACTGATATACTCTGCAGTGATTTTTGAGCTCCTAGGAGGAACCCTGGTGCCGGGCCTCTAAAGATAACTAGAATTCAGCCCTTGCCTTGAGTTTACTCAAAGCCCAGTGAGGGAGGATAAATGCAATCTGGGGTAATAAATGCTATAACATCTAATTTGGGGATGGAATGAGAGGGTGACTTGCCACTAGGGAGTAAGAAATGGCTTCCAAGGGATGGTGAAACTTGAACAGAATCGTGAAAGAACAGTAGATGCTAACCAGGCAGGGGGAGGTGTTCCTGAAATACAAACAGCACATGCGAAGTGCACAGAACTGCAAAGAGGGGCTGCCTGTGGAATGACGTAGTTAGAGCTGTGTGCTCCCCTTCTGGAACACATGGATTTGTCTTCGTCCCACTTATCTTTTTGAACCACTTATATAATTATCATATTTGTCCTACATTTGGCTGTGTTATTGGTAAAACTGGCTCTTCAGAAAAGGTTTTCAAGACATTGCATGCTTTTACTTATTGATACATAAATCTAAGTTTAAAATGACAGAGAGTGGATAGGTAAATTAGGTGAACTAAACACAAGATCAAACATGTCTGAATAACAGTTCATTTTGAGAGCTGAGAAACCGTTTGGGGCTTATAAGTCACTCTACAAGCAGCCTTGAAATCCTGAGGGTCCCCCACTTCCATTTGCATTTGTAAATCAGTGTTTTTGTTGTTGAGGACGAGGTCATGAGAAGTCCGGGCCTGTACGCCATCGAGGAAGGACAGCAGGAAAAGCAGAAGCGGTCCCTGAGGCTGGTTCTGGAGAAGAAGCTGGCCATTCTGGAACGGGCCGTGGAAAGCAACCCGAGCAGCGTGGATCTGAAACTTGCCAAGCTGCAGCTCTGCACCGAGTTCTGGGAGCCCGCCACTCTGGTCAAAGAGTGGCAGAAACTGATATTTTTACATCCCAACAATACAGCCCTTTGGCAGAAATACCTTTTATTTTGCCAGAGCCAGTTTAGCACCTTTTCCATATCAAAAATTCAGAGTCTTTATGGAAAATGCTTGAGTACTTTGTCTGCTGTTAAGGACGGCAGCATCTTGTCTCACCCCGAGCTGCCTGGCACTGAGGAGGCCATGTTTGGTAAGGAGATGATGACCAGATCCTCTTACGCGGGAGGAGCTGTACTTTCTTCTGGCTAACTTGAAAATGAAGATTTATTTTTGGTTTATTTTAGGAATGTCTAAATCGATAAAACTGATTTTTAAAAAAGGTATTATTATGACTCCTTTTGATAACAGGTTCTCCCCCTCCAACTTCTTGGTGGTGGGGCATTAGAGCCAGTAGGGTTCGGAAAATATCACCAGACTAGAAGTTCCAACTTTTCTACTTATTAATCAGGTAAATGTAGTCAAGTCTCTTAACTGCTTTGGCTGTTGGTGGCCTTATCTGTTGAGATGCCTGCACTGCTCCTCTGACCCATTATAGCGTAGGGTCTGAGGCACTACTGTGTGTGCGGGTTGCCCTGACTGGCTGGACATCACTGATAGGTATAGGTTTTTGGTATTATTATACTGTTACCATTTTTGGCAGGTCCTGAAGGAGACTAGAATATAAATTGTGTCCAGTAATGAGGCACGGGAGACTGCATGTTACGCAGGAGCTAGAGAGTGTCACTCTTGACTTGAATCCTGAGTTTGCCCTTCATGGGCTCTGGTGTGACCTTGGATAGGTTCCTTAACCTGTTTGAGCTCTAGTTTCTCCCTCAGCAGCAATAGTACAATACCTGCTTTACCTGATTGTTGCGCATGTCAGCTGAGATAATATATGGTGGGTCTAGCTCAGGGTCTGGCATGTAGCAGGCGTTTATTTGATCAAATCCCTGCTATCGAATAGTGCTACTAATTTCTAAAGATAGAAATATATTGCTCTAGAAATAATAAGCATTTACTCCACTGACTTAAAAGAGTCTCATGTTTGATATCCTTTGTGATGAGCTCAAATAGCTTAATGGTATTTAGTAGATGGAATTGTACCACAGTTTAAATGAACTGAAATTTTCAAACATGGAACCCTGATTTGTTTACAGCGGACTGAGTACACAATGAAAATTGCTGGTGAATAATGCCATCTAGTGATCAGTTGAGTACAGATCTTTGCTTTCTGATAAAAAATCTGTGACGCCATCCTTTTCCTAGAATTTTTCTCGTATTAATGAGCTTTGAGTATTTTTTTTTTTTTTTTTTGCCGTACGTGGGCCTCTCTCTGTTGTGGCCTTTCCTGTTGCGGAGCACAGGCTCCGGACGCGCAGGCTCAGCGGCCATGACTCACGGGCCCAGCCGCTCCGCGGCATGTGGGATCTTCCCGGACCGGGGCAAGAACCCGCATCCCCTGCATCGGCAGGCGGACTCTCAACCACTGCGCCACCAGCGAAGCCCGAGCTTTGAGTATTTGATAACCAATATTCAGACCATCCTCTTGCCTTATTTTATTGTTACTATTCGTACTCTGTGATAGTTTCACATAAAAATGAGAATCTGCTTTCATTGCGGTACTATTTGAGTCCTTTAAAATCAGGACGTGTATTGTCTCACAGCTTTGAAAATATTAAGTCACTAATTTCAGGGAAAAGATGTTCTGGGTGTTAAACTGCATGTCTGTAGGAGTTACGTTCTCTCCCTTTTTGGGTGTTAACCAGGGTTCTGCCCCTTTGCTCTCCCTGCCTGCAGCCCTCTTTCTTCAGCAGTGCCACTTTCTGCGGCAGGCTGGTCACTCCGAGAAGGCCGTCTCTCTGTTCCAGGCCATGGTTGACTTCACCTTCTTCAAACCCGACAGTGTGAAAGACCTGCCTACCAAAGGACAGGTGCGAGTCCTGCTTGAGTCCCCCCACCCCGTCTCCATCTCTCTCCCTCCCCCTCTCCCTCTTTCGTGGGGGTGTGTGGATAATGGGAGGTGGTGGTCATATTTTTAAAATATTTATATCCTTCTTTACATCAGTCCTGTTGAGGATTGTTCCTCAGAAATATTCTGGCAATGCAAGGAAAATTCCATAATGAAATTAGTGAAACATGGAGAGAGGAAAGACGATCCCTCCACCTCCCCAAATATAAAGATTCACTTATGTTCCTTTTTTTTCCCTTACTTAACTGCCCGTGTTTAAATGCTGGTTGCCCCCGCCCTCCAGGCAGGCAGTTGTCATGCCCTTTAAACTGTGGTCCTCTCTCTCCTGCCTCTGCACGCTAATCTGGGTCTCGTGTCTCTCCCTGCTTAACCTTTCCACCACCTAAAATCTTTGCTGGAGTTGCAAGTGGAGTTGCAAGCACATGTTGGTGCTTTGTCAACACCGATCCTAACTGGGGGTGGGTAGGGCTGGGGGGGTGAGTCATTTAGAAGATGAGTGAACATTGCCAATATTTGTGATGTGAAGCAATAAAAAAAATTACCGTGGAACTATCCAAATAAGAAAACCTTCTTTTCCCTTCTTCCACTCAAGAAAACTCAGCTTTCTACTCAGCAAAGAGGGTCTGATGAGAGATGGATTGGACATCTGAATTTATGGTGAACTTTCAGAAGTCTTTGGTGACAGGCTGTGGTCTCCATCTTGTGGAGCTTTCATGAACTGCCTGTAAAGACTTTTTATCATCCTTATTTTTAACCTTTTTTTCCTAGACAAAATTGGGTTAAAGAATATTGGTTAGTATTGGTATAACTGATTATTAGTATAATAAGCCAGATAACACAGTTACTTTAAGACACGTTTTGCTGTTTGAAGCACCTGCTGTGCCGCAGAAGTGGTTCTTAAACCTCTCTGTGGAGCCTGGGGTGTGTGCTGGGGGCCAGGATCAGAATTTCCCTCACCCCCACCCCTCTGCTGACACCCTCTGGGGTGGGAGCAGTTGCTGATGGGCTTGGGGGGCGCTGCCCAGGACAGAAGCATCACCCAGGACTGGCCCACGCACTTGAGGCTTTAAATACTCTTGAGGGCATGACCACACCTCAGCTTAATACGTGTTCCCAGCACACGGTAGGGACCAGTGCTTGTTGGCACAGAGCTGAAGGTGGTGGGCACCCAGTGAATAAGAGGTCTGTAATTTCAAAGCATGTGTATGACAACTTTGAAGCTTTTGTTTAATGACATTCCATACCTTTGTAACTGAGAGACATTGTTACCATAAACAGAGTAGTACAACAGAAAACAGGCAGAGTCTGGGATTACTGGTCTGTCTTTCTGTGGAATAAATGAATTGGTTATAACCATTCATCACACTTAAAAAAAAAAACAAAACCTTCTTTTTCTTGCCTGCGCTTCTGCCATCCCTTTTATAAGAGCAAATCCTGTAAAGAGGGAGTGTAGTCTTCGCGGTTCCCCTTGCCGAGGTGGCTGCCTGCACTCGGAGCGCAAGGGCCTGGCCCTCCTGTGGCCCTCCTGGATGCAGACTGGGGCTCAGGCTGCGTCGTCTGCCGCTCCTGCCCTCTGAAGCCTGCTCGTTCTTCTTCAAGAGGTGTCTTGCAAAAGCTTTCATTGAACAGGTTACTGGCTCACTTTTTTTTTTTTTTTTTTAGTATTTATTTATTTATCTGGTTGCACCGGGTCTCCTTAGTTGCGGCTTGCCAGCTCCTTTAGCTGCAGCTCACGGACTCCTTAGTTGTGGCATGCCATCTCTTAGTTGCAGCACGTGGGATCTAGTTCCCTGACCGGGAATCGAACCCAGGCCCCTGCATTGGGAGCGCGGAGTCTTAACCACTGCACCACCAGGGAAGTCCCTACTGGCCAACTTTCAAAGTCCCGATTGTCAGGTGATGACATATTCAGTTTCCTGTTCATGGAAGTGTTCACGTTTGTTCCATAGGGAATTGCTGCTGCCAAACTGCCCCCACACGCTGCAGGCCTGGTGGCCAGATGACTGAGGCGGGGACCAGGCTTTACCCTGCAGGCCTGTTTGTTCGCTGGGTACCAGCCATGTTCAGCTGTCTCCCAGCAAACATTTATTGAGTCCCTCCTGTGTGTTGGGCACAGTGCCAGGTGCTGGGAATTTACTGTAATTGAGATGTGGTCCTGACCTCAAGAGCTCACAGTCTGTCCTGTTAAAACTTTGGTAATATAATATTGTAAATCAACTGTAATTCTATTTTTAAAAAAGACTTTGAATCTCCTTCCCCTCCAAAGGTCTTGAAAGCAACATGACTTCAGGTATCAGTTAGGGGGCCCAGTGGCATTCAGGGAACTGGCAGTGCCACTGTCCCTGGTCAGACTGGCCTACCAGGGTCAGAACCGGCAAATCGTCCCTCTCCCACCCAGCTGCAGGTCCCTCTTGGTGGGCTTGGCCGGTCTTTCTGTAACTAACCTCAGAGGTGTCGTCCCATCACCTTGTGCCATATTCTGTTTGTTAGAAGCCGCTGGGCCCACCCCACACTCAAGGGTGTGAATACTTCAAGGCAGCGGAGGGCCACGGGGGCCTCTCTTGGTGGCTGCCTGTCACACTAATTGTTTTTTCTGTTTTGTGTATCGTATATCTACTCCCAAGACTGATGACAGGCAAGATTTCAAGAATCATAAGCCCCTCTTATGCCAGTCAGCACTGATTTTGCCCAGTGACTTAGCAGTTCTGTACAAGGTAGGCTAACCTCTGTATCTTAAACCCGAACAGGTAGAATTCTTTGAGCCCTTTTGGGACAGTGGAGAGCCCAGGGCCGGGGAGAAGGGCGCCCGAGGCTGGAGAGCGTGGATGCAGCAGCAGGAGCGGGGCGGCTGGGTGGTCGTCAGCCCAGGTAAGGCGCCTCTCAGTTGAGATGCTCTGCCTTTTCCTTCCAGAATTTGTTTTCACGTCTTCACGGGTTATTTGTTTGTAGGTGTGAGCTATTTATCAGTAGCTTAAGAACACTGTGCAAACATCAAAGTGTCAAAAACTCATGAAGTAACTGACCTGGGAGAAAGACTGTTTCTTCCCCTTAGACATTTTAAAGCAGTTGACTGTCATCCCCTCCTTTAGTCCATACACTCTTGAGGGTTGAATTTCTTTCCAGAGGAAGTAATTTTCATTTTGTAGGTTGCTTCTGATTAGTAATTTTGTTACTAATCCCCTGCTCTCCCTCCTCCCATTTTTGTGTGTGTTTAAGACTGTCTTTTCGTTTTCTTGGCAATGTACAGACCAACAGGTTATTTGAAAAATACTTGCCTTTTCAGGAATACTATAATTATTAACTAGCATTTATACAGTAGTCATCCTAAGTGACTCCAGAGTATTTTCCAGATTTGTATTCTTCAAGACAGCATTGACCAACAGAAATATAATTCAAGTCACATATGTAACTTCACGTTTTCTGGTAGTCACGTTAAAAAAGTGAAAAGAAAGAGGTGAAATTAATTTTGATAATGTATTTTGTTTAACCTAGTATATCAGAACATGAACACTTCAACATGTAATCAATTTAAACAAATTAATGAGATATTTTGCCTTCTTTTTTTTCCATACAAAGACTTGGCCACCTCGTGTATATTTTATACTCAGAGCACATCTCAATTCAGACCAGCCACTTTCAGGTGCTTGACAGCCTCATACTGTGGCTATTGAATTGGACAGTACAGCTCTCAGCTATTCAGGAATTGCTTCACTTTCTGGTTTTGTTGAAAGTGTGAGGGGGAGAGAGCCCAGACTCGGCCAGCCTCTTCTCACAGGTGTGACCTTTCTGGGCCTTGGTTTCTTCATCCGCGGCATGGAAGCTTTGGATTAGCTAAGGTCTGCGTGGCAGCGCAGAGCTCCAGGCCAGGTGGCATCCCCACCTCCACTAAGGCAGGTTGGGTAATAGTGACCGACTCAGCATGGTTCTGTGTTTTCAGCTTGTTTTTGTTTGTTTCTGTGTTCTGTGAATGAGCAAGACTCTTAGACTGCGTGGAATCTACGTTCTAAAGTTTACCGTATTCTGCATTTCTATGAGGATGGAGTTCTCATAGCAGTGTCCAGAGACCAAGTTAACATTACTTCTCTGATAAATGTCCAAATGTCTGATCGTCACTCATAATCAGATGTAAAGTTAATTTTCTCAGAAAGGTAACCCCAGTGTTGAAACCTTGATTTTTAGTATCAAGTTAGGGACATACGTTGGTGCTAATATTCCTGCAAAGTTTCCATTATAGAGAATCTTCTACTGAATTCAATGAATTTCTTTCTAATGAATATAATGGGAGTACGCAAAACCCCAGCAGCATCAGGAGAAAGGTTGAAAGGTTCTTGTTTTCAGAAAACTAGTGGATAATTATTTTTGGTTTTGTTTTATTTTTAAGTTTTTGGTTCATCATGACAGGGCTGGCATTTAGAGAGTGGCTGGTGTTTCTCATTGATTCTGAAGTACTTCTTCATACGGTACAACTTACTTCTCCTTGCTTACCCTCGCTTCCTGTTAGGCTGTGATTGTTACGTATGTACATCTGTCCACAACCATGTAACTTTTTGAATTACTGATGTAATAAATTCTGGTATCTAAGTCTGATATGTAACTCACAGGGGTAATTTCTCTTATAGTAAGTTTCTCAGCGTGATTAAAGGATTACTTCAAATGTAGACCTTTAGAAGAAGGTGATAAATAGTTAAATTTGTTCTCTTCTTTGAGGAATTCAGAAGAGCATTGGGTAGAATATTGGGTTTAAAATGCTGGTACACGTATCATGCATTTCGATTTTTTGAGATTTTTGCTTGTTATTTATTTTGAAATACTTATAGACTCACAAGAAGTTGGGAAAAAAAATACACAGGGAGGTTTTGTGCACCCTTCACCCAGCTCCCCCCAGTGGTAGTGCTGCAGACAGTAGCACAGCCAGGAAATCGATACTGGTACAATCCACAGAGTTTATTCAGATTTCACTGGTTTGACAGGCACTCGTCTTTGCCTGTGTTTGTTTCGTACTTTACGGTTTTACCACATGTGCAGCTTCACGTAACCACAATCAACATACAGAACCACTGCATCGCCACAGAGCCCCCTATGCTGTACCTTTCTTGCCACACCTCCTCCCTGCTCCCCCCCACTCCTACCACTGATCTGTTCTCCATGTCTATTATTATATTACTGTGTTATTTCACCTCTGTTTATATAAATGGGATCACATGGCATGTAACTCTTTTCAACATTTTTTATTGTAAAACACACACAAAATCTACCATCTTAACTGTTTTTAAGTGTACAGTTCAGTGACATTAATTACATTCAGACACTTGTGTGACCATCATCACCTCTATCCATCTCCTCAACTTTTTCATCTTCTCCAGCTGCAACTCTATACCCATTAAGTATTAACTCTCCATTCCTCTCCTCTCTCCCTAGCCCCTGACAGCCACCACTCTACTTTCTGTCTCTATGAATCTGACTATTTTAAGAACGTCATATAAGTGGAATCATTCAATATTTGTTGTTTTGTGATTGCTTATTTCACTTAGTGTAATGTCTTCAGGGTTCATACAGTATGAAGCATGTGTCAATATTTCTTTGCTTTTTAAGGCTGAATGATTTTCCATTGTATGTATACACCACATTTTATTTCTCTCTCCATCTATGGCTGGACACTTGGATTGCTTCACCTTTTGGCAGCTGTGAATAATACTGCTATGCACGTGGATACACAAATACCTGTTTGAGTCCCTGCTTTCAGTTCTTTGGGGTATATACCCAGAAGTGGAATTGCCAGATCATATGGTAGTTCTGTGTTTAATTTTTGAGGCTCCATCATACTGTTTTCCACATCAGCCGCACCATTTTACATCCCCACCACCAGTGCGCGAGGGTTCCAGTTTCTTCACGTCCTCGCTAACAGTTGTTTTCTGTGTAGCGTTTTCAGGTTGGCTTTTGTTCACTCAGCAGAGTTCCCCTGAGATCCGTCCACACTGTTGCGTGTGTCAGCAGTTTCTTCATATTTATTACTTAGCAGTGCCCATGGCATAGACGTGCCACAGTTTGTTTCTCCGTTCACCCTCTGTAGGACAGTTGGATTGTTGCCAGTTTTTGGCTATTATGAATAAAACTGCTGTGGGCATTAATGTATAGGTTTTTGTGTGAACATAGGTTTTCATTTTTCTGGGATCAGCACGAGGAATACGGTTTCTGGGTCTTATGTTGAGCACAGTTTAGTTTTATAAGAAACCGCCCAACTGTTTTCTGGGTGGCTGCACCATTTTACATACTCTGTTTGTTTATTTTTAAATATTGAACCTTACAGAAGACTCAGACTTTTTTCCTTTCCTATTTTGCATGTTCAGAGTTAGGAAACAAAGTGAAATAAAGTATAGGATATCTTGGCTTGCTTCTTTTTTTTTAAAAAAAAAAAGTGAACATGTGTCATAATCATAGAGCCACTGGCTAAAAATTCTGATGGCTTAAGAAAATCTAAAGCAATGCTCTCATTAAATGTCATTTAGCATTCTAGAAGTGTGTTGTACAGTACAGTAGCCACTAGTGACATGTAATTATTTTAATTAAAATTAGTTAAAATGAAATAAAATTGAAAATTCAGT
This sequence comes from Phocoena phocoena, assembly GCF_963924675.1. NCBI lineage: Eukaryota > Metazoa > Chordata > Mammalia > Artiodactyla > Phocoenidae > Phocoena > Phocoena phocoena. The sequence goes on from NC_089220.1 coordinate 13,359,966, forward strand.
TATCCTACCAGCTACATTTCAAGTGCCCAGTAAGTCACTTGTAGCTGGTAGCTATCAGATTACTCAGCGCGGAATTGGAACACTTTCGGCATCACAGAAAGTTCCGCTGGGCAGTGCTGTCCTAAATATGTGTCATTCCCATTTTAATGGCTGTGATAGCATTAACAATCATCTGATTTCACCGGCTAACCTGCCGTTTTTTTCTGGGAACCTGAGTGATTATGGGAGAGTCTGTAAATGCCGCTGAGTGTCGCAGAAGGCTGGGCCTGGGTCTTACCTTGGCCTTCCAGGTGCCCACCTCTGTAGCTGGAACCAGCAGGTAGATTTAAGTGTTGATGGTGGCTTTGTTTGCTGGTTAGGTGTCTAGAAGTTTGATTCTTGCCTAGATGATGACGATGATGAACCAGAAGACGACGACCAGGAAATTAAAGATAAGACTCTGCCCAGGTGGCAGATCTGGCTTGCTGCTGAGCGGTCCCGAGACCACAGACACTGGCGGCCGTGGCGCCCTGAGAAGACCAAGAAGCAGGCGGAGGAAGACTGTGAGGACCCGGAGAGGCAGGTGAGCGCTGTCCCCCGCGGGGTCTTTGCTCTGCTCCCGTTCCCCTTGGGGTTTGGCTCCCCGGAAGGAGTCTGCTGGGCTCTCTGGGCGCCTGCCTGGCTTGGGAGGTTCTAGCCTGCTCCTGCCTACGGAAACTCCCCTCTTTCCCGGAAACCTGGGAGACTTTCACTGGCTGCTAGTGATGGGGGAGCATCGAGGCACTCGACCTGATAGTTCTTGTCGCCGAGGAGGAGGGTCGGCTCTGGTGGTCCCCCTTCTGGAGATTGTCTTCCGGGTTATTCAGTTAATTTTTCACACGGAAGCCTGGGGGCTCAGGGTTTAAAAGCGTGGAGTCACTGTCCTAGATTCTTCAACTGTGTCCACTTTCCCCACCCTACTCTTGGATCCTTAAAGATGGGTGGGTGGGTGTGACTCCGGAAGACAAGAGGGACAGGAATGTAGAGGCCGAGTTGGGACGGTGGGTGTCCAGCTCGTCTTGCTGGGGAGGAAGTAGCATCTGTTGCGCACCTGTGCTCGCCAGGCGCTCAGGTTGCGTCCCTCACGGCTGCTGCATGGCTTGGCGCCTGCTACTGTGCCCAGTGGCCAGCAGCTTTGGAAGTTTTACATTAAACGAAAGGAGGAGATTCTGTTTTGATACGTGGAATTGAGCCACTTTGACAAGATACCTACTACAGTCGACCCTTAAACAACGAGGGGGTTAGGGGCACCGACTCCCCCAAGCAATTGAAAATCCGAGTATAACTTTGCAGTCAGCCCTCCGCATCCGTGGTTCCACAGCTGCGGATTCAACCAGCCACGGGTCACGGGGTCCTGTGGGACATGTTTAGTTAAAAGATCTGTGTGTAAGTGGACCCGCCCAGTTCAAACCCGTGCTCTTCAAGGGTCTACTTTGTGCTGCTTGGCATGCGACAGGTCACAAGTACAGTCTGCGAGGTTTTACAGCAGCAAGGCTCCTGAGCTTTGACCTGCTCGCTCCCTACAAATCACGTGCCGTGAGAGTGGAGACTTTTCCTGTTTCTGTCACTGCTGCGTCAGCGGTGCCTGGACGAAGCTTGCCCAGTGGTGAGCGCTCAGTTAATAGTCCTGGATGCGGAGAGTATTTATTTGATGCCAGAGCTTCGGCTCCAGGCAGAGGGATCAGCATGAGTGAAGGAACCAGAGGGCTGGGGGTGTTCGAGGAGGGGCCAGAATGAGAAAACAGAATTGGGAGGAAGGACGGAGGTGGCCTCTGGGCAGGAGGGAAGGGCCAGCGCCCAGGCGAATGGCTGCTCATGCGGTGACCTTCGACCTTCTGAGGCGAGCCTGCCCGTGAGGTCCCCGCCCCGCCAGTTTTCAGGCAGGGTGGGTGGGCTCGGTCTTTGGTGTTTGATGGCTTTACAGAGTTCATGGTTACCCTTCAGAAGTTAGTTCTCAAGGCTCATTTCTGGAGCAAACTACTGCCGTGAGCAATTTCTTAGATTTTTTTTCTCTAGTCAAAGCCTGGAGGAGAAAAAGCTTTCTGATTAGTTGATGGTTTTGATGAGCTGAGTCCCAGGTAGTCCACTTTTATTGTGCTCGTGTTTTGATTTCCTCTTTGCTGAGGCCACAGAGACCAGTCAGATAAGCAGGGCCTGAGACACAGTGTAGTCCCCGGGGCCTTACATTCTAAAGTTATTACGCGAAGTCAGCTACAAACAGTTGCAGTCAGTATTGGGCTCTTACCATTGTTTTCAGCGTGGTCCGCTGCTCCTGCAGTTTTCTTTTTACTGTGCTGCTGTTTGTGTATTTATGAGCGTATTTTTCATTTCCTGAAGCAATTTTATACAAAGAAACCACAAAGTAGTAAAGTTCTTCTATCTTAAAATAAAAATTCTTCACAATTGTAACTTATCAAAGTAACTAGAAAAGCAATTTTGTGTGTTCTCAGAAGTGCATGTAAAAAAAAAGAAGTGAATGTGATTTTAGATTTCCTGTGAATCCGTTAGGAGACTTTGAAAGTTTCCACTTTGGTGTCCCCTCCTGTGGAGGATTCCCAGGACGTGTGAGACGCTGCCGGCACTTGCAGGACCCCTGGCACTCACCCTCCCGCCCTCAGCTTGCCTTGGGAGGCCTCTAGCTTTTTTGCGTCTTGCAGACAACTAGCTCCTGTCTGTTTAAAATTTAATTTGAATAATGTTGACTCATAAGTATATCCCTCTAAAAAGAATTGTGGAAAAAATTGTGAAGGCTTTTTTGTTTGTTGCATTCGGTCACTTGATTTTGTCTTTGTTGCAGGTGTTGTTTGATGATATTGGACAGTCTCTGATCCAGCTTTCCAGCCCAGATCTTCAGTTTCGGCTGATTGCAGCCTTTCTGCAGTTCTTGGGTGTGCCTTCCGGCTTCAGCCCTCCGGCCTCCTGCCTCTATCTGGCCATGGATGAGAACAGCATCTTTGACAATGGACTTTATGATGAAAAGCCCTTGACTTTTCTCAACCTTTCATTTTCCGGCGTCAGCTGTGTCGGACGCACAGACCAGCTGGGTTGCCGGCACTGGACCAGGGGTCACAGTCGAGAGGGCGAGGAGTTCATCCGCAGCATCTTCCACCTCGTGATGCCTTTGTTTTCAGGGAAGGAGAGGTCTCAGCTCTGCTTCTCCTGGTTACGGTACGAGATTGCAAAGGTAACTCCGGCCTCCTCCTCCCCTGTGTGAGGACCTCATTTCCCGTCGCTGTTTGTCAGTGGGATGGCCAGGCTCTTGGTGTTCTTCACGGCTCTGGGCCACAGCACCTCCTCCTTTGGGGACCCAAAGGCACCGGGTGTGCGGCTGCCCCTTCTGAGGGGCCACGGGGAAGAGGAGGAAGGTGGGAGTGAGTCCAGCGCATCAGTGAGGGGAGCTATTTGTTGTGTTGACTCTTTATTACCGGATGTCTGTGATTATGTGAGCAGTTAGTGTTAAGGACCAAGCTTAAGCTTAAGCCAGGTTAGAGGATTTAGGGGCTTATTAAAATAGATAAAATAAGCTACTTACTTACGCTGCTCTTCATTATCTGCTAGAAGTTCATCTAGGGTTGACTCCTCTGCCCTCTGCTGGCCACCGGTTAGTATTGAATTATAAAACCCAAAGTTCTGATGCTTTAATTGCAGGTTGCACACACCAGGCTGTATTATTAAAATAGTGCCTGGTAAAATTTGGTGGTCATCTATCTTTGGAGAAGAGCATGTGGAGTATATAAGCCTTCTTTGTAGGGATTTCAGATGGAAACCTAGATGTGTTCATTTGGGGGCTCCTGTGGCCCTGGTGGAATCCTGATTTGTTTCTCAGAGAGCCTAAGTGTTTAGCAGACCCGTGATAAAGGAAGGCAGTGAAGGCACCTTGTGCGGCTTTCTGCAGTTGACAGCACACAGGGATGTCTTTAATATCACAGAACACTTGGAGTCATTCTTTTCTTTTTACCTTTAGGTCGTTTGGTGTCTGCACACTAAAAACAAGAAGAGATTAAAATCACAAGGAAAGAACTGCAAAAAACTAGCCAAGAATCTCCTCAAGGAGCCCGACAACCGCAACAATTTTTGCCTCTGGAAGCAGTATGCGCATCTGGAGTGGTTGCTCGGCAACACAGAGGACGCCAGAAGAGTTTTCGATACAGCACTCGGCATGGCAGGGAGCAGAGAACTGAAGGACCACGAGCTGTGTGAGCTCGGTCTCCTCTACGCCGAGCTGGAGGTGGAGCTGTTGCCGGACGTGAGAGGGGCCGCCCCAGCCCGAGCCATTCACGTATTGACCAGACTGACCGAGGATGGGGCCTACGGGCCCTACACCGGGCAAGTCTTGGCCATTCACATTTTGAAAGCTCGGAAGGCTTATGAACACGCGCTGCAGGACTGTCTGGGGGAGAGCTGTGTCTCCGATCCAGCTCCCGCCGATTCCTTTAGCCGCCTGATTAGCCTGGTTAAATGCTTTATGCTCTTCCAGTATTTGACCATAGGGATCGACGCTGCTGTGCGGATATATGAGCAGGTATTTGCGAAACACAAGGTCTCTGTTTCCGCAGAGGGCCCTGGTCTGGAGGGCAGTGCCAGCCCCCCGAGCCTGAGCAGTGCCCTTGAGGCCGTCACCCTGATGCACACGAGTCTGCTTAGATTCCACATGAAAGTCGCCGTCTACCCTCTGGCTCCTCTGCGAGAGGCTCTCTCGGAGGCTTTAAAGTTGTATCCGGACAACCAGGTTCTTTGGAGGTCGTATGTACAGATTCAGAATAAGTCCCACAGTGCCAGTAAGACCAGAAGATTCTTCGATGCGATCACCAGGTCTGCCAAACCCTTGGAGCCGTGGTTGTTCGCAATTGAAGCTGAGAAAATGAGGAAAAGACTAGTGGAAACTGTGCAGAGGTAATTACAGAGCATCTTGTCTGTGTGTCCAGAAACCTTTATGCAATGCTTGCCATGTTCCCACCACCCAGTCGGCCTCCAGAATACAGAAGTGAATGCGGCCTGGGCCTGGAACGCCTGCCAGGGGGTTTCTCCGTGTTGTAGAAAAACATGGTGAAAAAGGAATGAGAGACTTGCAAGTAGCAACACCTTTCGTCAGAGGCTCCTGTGGCTGTCTCCTTAGGCCGTGCTTTTTGGGATCCCTGAGCATTGCTTATGGTGCGTGAGTGGTGACTGCCAGGTCTTCAGGTGTCTGAGAAGGTGTAGTAAAAGCATGGGGGTGAGAGCACAGGCTCTGGAGTTGGAATCTGGAGTCAAATCCCAGCTCTTCCACTCAGCAGCTGTGTGATCTTAGACAAGTCAGTTCATGTCTCCAGTAGGTGCCCCCTTCTGTAAAATGGGAATAAAGACCTACCTCAGAGGGCTGCTGGGAAGGTTGAGTACCGAGCACAAAGAGAGTGCAGGCTAATTACTAGCCTCTGTTATTATTGCTGATGATAACAGTGTCATGTTTTAAATGTTTTGGGGTTTTTTTGGATACAGTATTTTATATCTGAAGGTTAAACGACAGGCTTGGGAACATATTGGCTTAGGCATCATTGTTCCTTCCAGAAGCTTTGTTGTTACTTCACTGTGACCTTAGAAATCGAGTGTTCAGAATTGCCTCTGAATAGTATTTCTTTCTCTTTTTTTTAATAAATAATTTTTAACTTTTATTTCCTTCCTTTCTTTCTTTCCCTTCCTTCCTTCCTTCCTCCCTCCCTCCGTCCCTCCCTCCCTCCCTCCCTCCCTCCCTTCCTTCTTTCTGCGTTGGGTCTTCGTAGCTGCACGTGGGCTTTCTCTGATTTCATTGCGGTGCGCGGGCTTCTCACTGTGGTGGCTTCTCTTGTTGCGGAGCACAGGCTCTAGGTGCGCGGGCTTCAGTAGTTGTGGCTTGTGGGCTCTAGAGCGCAGGCTCAGTAGCTGCGGTGCAAGGGCTTAGTGGCTCCACGGCACGCGGGATCTTCCCGGACCAGGGATCGAACCCGTGTCCCCTGCGTGGGCAGGCAGATTATTAACCCCTGAACCACCAGGGAGGTCCAGAATAGTATTTCAGTTTACTTGTTTTTTACTTCTTCCGTCAGGATTTTATTCACTCTACTTTCAACTGAAAGGTCTTTCTTTCCCATACGGTAAAATTTGCACTCTGCTGATGAAAGGGTAGGTTTTCCTTAGAAAACAGAGAAGCAGGGAGTTTGTGTGCCTTCTAGGCAGACCCAGTGTGGCGGAGACACCACAGCACCCTCGACGCTGGCTTCCTCTGGCCCTGGAGGAGCCACATCATACTATATCCTGCACCCCCGTGTCCCCAGACCTGGCCGCAGCACTGCCTCCGACCTGCTCAGATCCAGTTGTCGCTGACGTCAGCTGTCACTGACGTGTCTCTTCCCACTGCAACGTAGGTGTGGGAAGTTGTCTTGGAGTTACATGAGCTTCTGTCTTGCAGGGTAGATGGTAGAGAGGTCTACGCCACCATTCCCGAGACCGGCCTGACACATCGGATCAGAGCCCTGTTTGAAAATGCAATGCGGAGTGACTACGGCAGCCAGTGCCCCTTACTGTGGAGGATGTATTTGAATTTTTTGGTAAGAAAAGATGCGGAGTTTTTGTGTTTATGCAGAGCTCTGCCTCCTCCTTCGTAAGTGAGCGGTGCCGGTGTCCAGCAGCCCGCACCCCTCTCAGCCTTGGCTCATCCTGTGGGCGTCCTGGTGGGATGACGTCAGGTCCCTCCGGATGTGGGAGGGGTCTCAAGTTGCCTTTTCTACTGGGGCCTTTGGTAGAACGATAGCGAGGAGTGATGCCTGGGCTGTTCGGTGCAGCAGCAGGTCACGTGGCTTTCTCCTGGTTGATGTTGTTGAGTCAACAACTTGGAAATGGTCTAAGAGCTTTCATTTGAAAGAGACCTAAATATGTTGCTGTTCTGCCTCTAAGAATTTCCAGGTCCTGATTCTGTTTTGTTACTGAAAGATAAGATTCAGTCTGGAATGTGGTTTTTAAAATAGATCTTTCCAAAGCAACTTTGTTTTCACTTAAAAGTACCACAGAGATTGAATATGGTGAGACGCCGTTTAGTTTTGTTAATGTGTTGTGCGGGCTGAAAGGTGGTTCCTGGGCTTCATTCCTGGAGTCTTGAATTGTCTTTGCCTTTGCTTAAAGGCTTGGCATTGGGCTGGGCTTCCTTTACTATAATACATCTACTGCTAAGTTGCATGCTTTTTTAGAAACAATCTTCTGGGCCACTTGAGTGTTGTTTAGCTCAAGGCTATTGAATCATATCAGAGTGACCTCCATTGAATATTGTACCTTTCAGAAGTCAGGAGTGACCTTCCTGAAAAAGAAGATAAATATTTCTCTCTCTGATTGTTTCCATAGGATAATTTCTCAGAAGTTGATCAAAGTATTTGAACGTTTCCCATTGACATTTGACAGAGTCGGGTGTAAAGAGATACAGAGAGTGTAAGTTAGGGGTTAGGAGAGGTTTGGGCCTCCCCCATCCTCTTAGAGTCCAGAATTCATTGGGGAGCACCTCCCCTGACCTCTGAAAGGCCTGAGTAGCAGGGAAGGACAGATCTCAGGACAGCACACCCAGGACAAACGGGCACAATTTCGTGGGCAGAAGTCGGCATCAAGATGAATTACCAGCGAAGTTTCTGTGTTTTTAATGTTTATTCTTCAGACTCAAAAGCTCAGATTTTACGTCTTGACTCCCTTGTGTGAAATGGAAACCTTGAGAAGTCCAGACGCCAGCGTGGTGTCCGTGGGCACGCGCGGCCTGGACGCGGGCCCTGCCTGTTACCAGAGGAGGCCACTGGGGTGCAGCAGGAGGGCTGGGTTCCCACTGAGTTTCACCCCCGTGGTCAGGCCCTCACCGAAGGAGCGCGCCAGATGCTCCCTAATGGTCCCGGCGCTAACACTCTGGGAGTCTAAGCCAGTGAAAGACTCTAAATTTTAAAAGAGGGAGAGCTTGCACACTTGCCAGTTTAACTTCTCCGGTCTTTTTTAGGTAGAGACAAATAGGGTGAAGTGCAGACTTGTAGTACTTTCACTGAGGATCTGCCATGAGCCAAGTCTGGGTGGACTGTAGACAGAAAAATTCTTGTTGACTTAGAGAAAAAGCCTGGGACCATTAAGGAATGTCTATCTTTTTGGAAAGATTAGCATCAGACCAAGAATTAATTAGAGCAGTGAAACTCCTAGCAGTTTCTGAGGCATCTGGGTGAGCTCCTAACGCTTTGATAAACTCAGTGAAAAAATCAAATTAGGGCCAAAATGTGAGGTGTAGGCTCTGAGTGCCAGGAGAGGGCAGGACGCCGTGGGGCCACTGTGGAAGGGTGTGGCTCTGGCTCCCTGGAGGAGAAACGGTCACTACCACGCTTTCACCTGGCGTTTAACCCTTTCATACCTGATGCAGCAAAGGCGTTTTCCAGTGGCCGACCGATGAAGGAGATAGCAGAGGGCAGTTCTCATTTGAGGCTAGCCAACTTACGTACCTGGATTTGCTGGATTCCAGGGTTAACTGTGAGTCTCACAAATACAATGGTTGAGAAAGTACAGGAGTTTTTCTTCTTTCAAGAACAAAGCCTTAAGTGTAGTTACTATTTTAGCAGAGGACATTGAAGTATTTTGGTGTGTGAAAAAAGGACAGCTCACACTGGCTTCTTGGGTATAAATTCAGAGGTCCAGCCTCAGAATGGCCGAGGCTCATACCAGGGAGGGAGGCAGGAGTCCCCCGGGCCACGCGGCTGACTCTGTGGGTGGCACTGGGAGGGGGTGAGGAAGGCCTGCGCCTTGCCGGCCTGAAGGTTATCACAGATGCTGGTTACAGCCCGGGGTTCCAGTCTTCCTGACTGTGGGAGTTAACCTGAAAGATCTGAAAAGGAGGCGAGGCTGTCCTTGGTAGATAGAGGTCCTGAGCTGTGGATAGGGGTCTCTTGATGCCATCCCCCGCGTTTCTGAGAGGTCGGTCAACAGCCCTCACCGGTCTTGTCTGGACACCATGCCCTGGCTGCCTGGTTGGCAGAGCCAGCGTCCACTAGAAAGCTCTGCTGTGGGAAGGGGAAGTCTGGCGGAGGTGGGTGGGCAGGAAGCCCAGGAACAGACTTCAGCTCTGTGAGCTCGGCTTGTGCCCGTTCACAGCTGCGGACGCCCGCCTGGGGAGCTGCCTGGTGGGTTGTGACTCCCTGGAGGAGGGACAGATCCCTCCCCGGGACTCGGGAGAGGCCCGGGGATATGGAGGGGAGGACACACGCTGCTCCGGCTTCCACAGCAGGTGTGGAAAAAGCGCCTGTCTGTGAGTTGATACAAGATATAAGGATTTTATATCAGTATAAAAATGTGCTTAGATTAAAAACGTGCTGAATATCTGCATGCTCTCAGACTGAAATTTTTGACGCGAAATTTGCTTTTGATAAGGTTACTGATTCAGTAATCCTGGTTACCTCATTTCTCTAAGATAGTTTTCAAGAAATGGCAAAGTATTAAAGCAAATATTTTCTCTGTGTAGTTATCACCCTCACCTCATGCACAGGCCTCGTTCTAGGCACTCTTAGTAATGCCAGGCGTGATGGCCCACAGTGATGGAGGAGATGAAAACAAGTCAGAAGTGTTAAAGGTCAACTCCAGGCCCACTGAGACACAGCAGTGGCCCCTGAGGGCATCCCGTGGTACATGGACCCATACCACCCATCAGCCACTGTGGCAGTGCCCCGGGTGGATCAGTACCGGGATGGCCTTGGATTCTCTTTCGTCATTTTTGTATTTCTTCCCCTTGCCTCAGGTTTCCTTAGGAAATAAAGAAAGAAGCAAAGGTGTGTTCTACAAAGCACTTCAGAATTGTCCTTGGGCAAAGGTGAGTTCTAAAGGCCATGGTCTCTTCAGATTCCCAAGGACCTCCCTGCCAAGCCTCATCCAGTCAGTGTCATGGGGACAGGGCACTTCCCAGGCCTTTCCATAGTCAAAGTATCCCCTGTGGAGACGGAGGGGCATTTGTGTCCTTTCCCTGCACTGGAGCTGGCGTTTCATGGAAGCGTTGCTGTAGGCGGCTGGTGCCCAACATTTGCCCAAAGCTCAGCCCAGATGCTGAGAGCGTTGGGATCCGCGTCCCAGCTCTGCCCTGTACAGCCCAAGTCAGGAGACGTTCAGAGACCAGACTGATGGTGACCGCAGTGTCTGCCAACAGCTGCCGGCCCCACTTTGGAAAGAGAGGGTCTCACTTTGAGTTTACTCACTGTCCCTCTGCTTTTGAGTTCAGCCCTTCCTGAAGCACGTCAAGGTGTTGCTGGGTTAGGACAGCAAGGGGAGCGTGGGCTGTGGCGGGGCAGCTGGAGGGAGCGGCCGGCTGACGAGGATGTTGCTCTCCGGCCCCAGGTGCTGTACCTGGATGCCGTGGAGTACTTCCCCGATGAGATGCAGGAGATCCTGGACCTGATGACGGAGAAGGAGCTCCGGGTGCGCCTGCCGCTGGAGGAGCTGGAGCTTCTGCTTGAGGACTAGAGACTACCAGGAGGGTAGTGGGGTGTGCCTCCGAGGCCTCGGCGCCGGCCCCGTGGGAGCAGGAGATACCAGAAGAGACGGCGACACATGGGTGCGAGTGTGTTAAGACCTCTGCCTTTGGAGTTTCTTTCTTGATAGTTTGTGTCTGGGTTATGGGTCTCTCACCTCTTGTACATTGTGTGTGCAAATGACACAAAAGCCATCGTTTTGCATATTATATATGTATGTGTATATATGTGCATAGACAGGAATCATGCTAAGTGATAAATGAACCTGTCATGGTTGGTGTGCGAGTTCTCGTTTGGTCCACTCTTCCCCTGCCCAGCCAGCGCCAGCCCTGCTGGGGTGAATGTACCTTCTCGGTTGGCATCCTTGGTGGTCCTGCCAGGTCTCCTGGGTCTTGCAGTCAAAAAAAAAAAAAGTCTAGTTACTCAATACTAGGACTTCCTCTCCTGGGCTGGTTAGCAGATTTTACCCTTATCTTCAGACCAGAGCAGTGGGGAGTCGTTTAAACCTTGGTATTCTCACCTGTATCAAATGTGTTAAGTTCTCATTACTCCCTGAACCCTATTCAGTGACGTCCTCGACTATGGCCTGAGCAGCCAGCATCGCTTGGGAGCAATGTAGACCCTCAGGCCCCTCCCCAGCCCTGCTGTCAGAACCTGGGCTCTAATAGGACGCCCTGTTAGGGGACGTCGTGTGTACGTTACCGTGTAGAAAGCACTGCCTGAACAAATAAGGACCCCGCTGCCGGGGAGCTCACCAGCAGCCAGTCGTGGAAAATGGAGCGAGCTCCTTCCTACCAAACCCAGTGCTGCCTGTGACACGTGCCGAAGGTGGCTTTCAGCGGTATTGGCCACGCTCTCGTTTTGATTTCCAGGCACTGAGTTACATTTGACTGAGAGGAAATTGCTTTATCTTCTCTGAGGTCCTGCTTTTTAAAAAGTGGACAGCTTCTCTCTGGCTTTTTTTTTTTTTTTTTAAATCATGCTCTCTAGAATTGCTGAAAGCATATTTCCTTGGCACCTCATCCAGAAAAGCCAGTGCTGTGGAATAGAATTTTGGCTAGAAATCGATGGACACTGGTTGGGAAAAAGCAGCAGAGGGCAGCACAGCTACAGCAGCGGTCCCCGACCTTTTTGGCACCAGGGACCGGTTTTGTGGAAGACAGTTTTCCCACAGAAGGTGGGGTGGGGGGGAGGGAGATGGGGGATGATGGTTCAGGCCCCAGTGCGAGCAATGGGGAGTGGCAGATGAAGCTTCCTTCACCTGCCACTCACCTCCTGCTGTTCGGCCCGGTGGTTCCTAACAGGTGGAGGCCCAGGGACTGGGGACCCCTGAGCTAGAGCACTTTCTAAAGAGCATCTTGGAGCACCCAAGGAAGTTGGCCAACCAAGTGGAGGCTTTCCTTGATCTGCCCCACTTACAGGCTTTGAGATGGGACTGTTCTGAAACGAGAGGAGAGCAGGAAATAATAGACAAAGAAAAGGGAAGGGGAAGCTTGACACATTTCTGAACACTCTTGGGAGGGATCAGGTTCTGAACCCGAGAACAAGGGATGGCAGGGCTGGTATGGGACTCTTCAGCCCTGCCCTTTTGAGGTCTCTTGTAGGAGCCTCAGTCTCTTAGCAACAGCGACACCTCCTTCCTGCCTCCAGAGCCCTGAGAGCCCACATGCTCCACCGACCTTCCAAAAGGGAAGCCACGGCTGTAGGGACTCCTCAGCCCTTGTTGCTTAAGCAACAAAGATAACCGGCTATTTACGTATGCTCGTTGCTTTCCCATCAGCTGTTGTTGAACAACTGCCACCAGCTCTGGGGGTGTGACGGGGCAGCAGGTATTGAAGTCTGCAGTCCTTTTGGTCAGCCAGCTTCCTTAGCACCGAGATCCATCGGCTTGCTGCTACTGAGCAGCCGGTGTGGAGGGCCCAGAAACAGGATTCAGTGTGTGTTTGAGAAAGAGCACGCTTTATTGGCAAGAGAGAGAGAGCGCTGCACGCGGGCAGCATACGAAGAGGGCCAGACGGGCATCCTACACGTCACATTCAAAAGGTACGCGGGGTGCTGTGCTAGTGAAGATCAACCACCACGTGGACTCCTGGGCAACTTCCCCCACCTCACACCTCAGGGGGTCGACACACTTCCAGCCTTTTCCTGGAAGGCAACTGTGGTCCACTAGAGATAGAGCCCCTCAGGGGTGCCTTCTTGTTTTTTATAAAGGACATTTTCTTTAGACTTTTTGAAGTCTTCATTTGTTACTTTCATCCTACGTTCCCTCAAGGCCATCAGACCAGCTTCCGTACAGATTGCCTGTAAGAAGGAACAGTGTGTTCAGAAAGTGAAATACTTTTTATTCTAACAATTCAGAGAGTGCTATTTTGAAATCTGGTGTAGGCACCCAACCTAAACACGAAATTCTCAAACCATTTGGGAACGATTCGATTTTTTAAATGTTTTAAACATTCTCATTATTTCCTCAAAGGACCTGAAGTGGCTTAAACTGGGAATATTTCACTAAGGAAGAGGACTGGCTCGGGTTCCAACCCCCGCCGTGTGGCCTGGCAGGTCAGTAAGTTCTCACAGCCCTGCTTTCATTAAAGGCAATAATCTTCCTAAGAAATAGATAAAATTATAAAATTATTCCAGAAATTTAGAGCCCACATAGAGTGTACATCCATTTCATTTACCTATAGTCAGAAGAGAACTTGTATTTTCTGGTTAAATATTTACAAGTTTTAGTACAGTATTTATTCTAATATATTTATTTTCTCAACTACTACTTGCCAAAAGTAAAACAAGAACCCAAGCAACATGATATGGTAAAAACACAATCCTGGCACTGACAGTTCTATCTGGTTATGGCCTTTAGGATATTTATTTCAGATGGTTCAGAAGAGAGAGTGTTTCTGCATACAGAGAGAAGAAACAGGTAAAAGGGTAACATTTGGTAAATGGGGGTGATGAGTATGTGGGTATTTTTGTTGCAACTTTTCTGAAGCCTTGAAATTTTTCTAAATAAAAAGTTGGTGCAGAATTTTAAGGTAATTTAAATTTTAAAAAGAGAGATTTACTCCCCAACTGAGACACTAACCTAGTTCTATAGATGCCAGGGATACGCAGTTCAGCGCAGGCACCAGCGTGAAACAGCCTGTGTGCGCCGCCCCTACCTAACCATGGCATCAACCCAGGTCCTCCCCCAGAAGGCAGGCTGTGGCCGTATGCAGTGCTGCCAGGCCTTGCTTTAAACTCTGGTCATCTGGGAAGACACGTCCAAACTCATACACACATATGATAAAACAAAGAGGTACAATCCAGCCCAGGTCCTCACCTTGATGTCGGCACCAGAGAGGTCATCTTTAGCCATGATCAAGTCATCCAGGGTTACGTCGTCTGCTAGTGTCATCCTGCTCGTGTGGATCTGAAAGATGCGCTTCTTCGTCTTTTCATCGGGCAAGGGGAACTCGATCTTCCTGTCGATGCGGCCTGTGGGTATAAAAGGCTTTCAGTCACACTCCTCGGGGCCCCGGGAGAGGCCTTAGTCTCCACATGAGTGGTCTCAGTCACACAGTGTCCTATGGAAGGAGGTCCAGATCTTAAAAAGTGAACACTCATGTCTGTAGTTTGTAAATATCAACGTTTGAATTCATCTCATTTACGGAATCCTCTCTGCTCTGGTACTTTGGGAAACAAACGGAAGGAGATTCCTAAATGGCACAGTTAGTGGAAAAGGACAGATCAATCATGTTAAAAACATTACAAAAGACAGTAAGATTAGCTACTGCTTCTTTTGGTACTACCTGAATGTAAAAAATGGACCTGAGCTGTCATATTTCTTAAAAAAAAAAAAAAAAAAACAGGCGTCTGGAGGCTAAAAGGGCCAAAGCTACACAGGCTACATCACGATTATCGCAAGGGAACACAGTGTTGGTGAATTATTCTAAGTTTCCAGGCAGTATTTGCCTTACACGTATCGTTTATATTCTCCCCAAAGTGCTCCTAAGAAATACAAATCCACATAGGACCTTCATTCTCCACAATGAAACCAAAGCAAATGTGACCTGGTCTGATAAGTGCTGGGTCCAAAGTCTCTATCCGGTTTGTGGCCATGATGACTTTCACGTCTCCCCTTGAATCAAAACCATCCAACTGGTTCAACAGTTCCAACATTGTTCGCTGAATTTCTCTCTCACCACCGGAATTTGAGTCATACCTTTGGAAAAGAAGTGAGGGAGAAGTGAAGATCCAACTGATCTTCCTGTTAAAGGGGATTACAAAACACAGCTCTGTCTCAGCCTATATGTCACACCCTCCCAAAGCCCAAGATAAACAACACATTATTTTCTTCGTAGCGGTTTTCATGCCTGAAATTATGTGATTTACTCAGTCTCCACAATTGAGCTCCTCAAGGGCAGAGACTCATCCTCATGGCTGTGTCGCCAGAGTCAGGGTGGTGCCATGCTCAGAGCGGGTGCTCAAGGCATGGCTACTGACTGACCAATCAACTGCCGGGTAGTTGTTACCTGGCACATGGGAGAGCAGAGCCTAAAGAATCCATGGAAGCGACCCAGTACGGGCTGTGGCAAACCAACATGCAGGCCACATAGGGAGTGCCCAGCGGTCGGGCGTTCTCAGAGAAGAACCATATGGTTTTTACCTCTAAATAACACAAAAGAGGTAAGAGAAAGTCTACCTTTTCGTCCCAATAGCATCAATTTCATCAATAAACACGATGGACGGTGCATGTTCTTCAGCAACGCGAAACAGTTCCCGAACAAGTTTGGGCCCATCACCTAGGTACTTCTGAATAAGTTCAGAGCCAACGACTCTCAAGAAAGTGGCCGAGGTTTGGTTTGCTACTGCTTTGGCTAGTAAGGTTTTACCTATTTTAGATTGAAAGAGGAAAAGGGGAAAAAAAAACCTCAAGTGCTGTTTTAACTTTAAAACCCTCATTGTCACCTTAAAAAGACATCAAGAATGGGAGGATCCCTCTATGAAAAGCATTCTGTTCTCCAAAGCAGACAAGAGGAAATTCAAAAAAACCTAAAAAACATTTTGATTATTTTTAACCATCTTCCTAAATTCATCATGATAATGTCAGAAAATACTTTTTACTGCAAAGTTGCATATAATATTAACCTGACCTATGCAACCAGGGTTAGAGAACCAAACTCAACTCCTACAAAACTATCAGTGATGAAAAAAAGGCCCGGAAGCCCTAGGTTTGACCGAAGGACACATAGTGTCCCTGAGCAGGGCCTGCAGTGCCCTGGGGCTTCCTGAAGACGTTGCTGTGGGCTTGCCCCAGGGCTCAGTCAGCTGAGCCAAGACCAGCTCCTGATGAAGCCCACAGCTGTGAGCTGCTGAAAGCTCGAGACTTTTCTCCTTGTGGTGTGCCCTTACGGGACGTTCCTCACTGATCTCAGGGAAGACCTGACATTTCCAACCCTGCTTTGTTCCCTGATATTCCTCCTTCAGATCAAGAACAAGAGTAAGCAAAGAGTACCAACTTGAGAACTTTCGAGCTCAAGACCATGGCCCCTTTGATGGTGAGGGCTGGGCAGTCACCTCAGGACACAGAGGCAGTTAGAGGCAGAGCTGGCAGAGGACCATCCTCAGGCCTGTAAGGGGAGGGGAGGAGGCCGGCAGGCGAGTGAGTGACACAAAAGATTTCGTGCAAGCGGGAAGGAGGACAGGGAGTTAAGCTCTGTAACAAGATGGGGCAATGGCGTTCCCTCAGCCGGGCAGTCAGAGTGGCAGGTTCAAATGCCTATTAGAGGGCTGGACTGCTTCCTGAGAGCATCATTTAAGGATGGCTGACAGAAGACCAAAAGGACCTTCTAAGTGGATGGGATCTTACAGTCCAGAAGCAGCCAGGTTCAGCTGCCGGGATGTTCAATGGCCAGGGGGATCCCTGAACCAGTCTCCTCTTCCTCCCGACAGGGCTGACACCCGGTACTCCACTCCAGCCCTTGTCAGCACATGTGCCCCAAAGAAGGCTCACGGCTGCGGGTCAGAATGCCTGTGTTCCAGCTCCAGCCCTGGTACCAGCTCAATTCCCAGAGTTAATGGGGCCTTGGGCTAGTCGCTGGCCTCTCTGAAACTCACTTCCCTGGGCTATAAAATGACAGGCTACAGTAGCTCCCTGCCTCAGGGTACAGCTGGCTCCCTGTCCCTCCAGCGTGGGCAATCCTCAGTACAGACCCTCTTGGCAACATGGCTTCAGTTCACTCAATCAAATAACCTCTCTTCCTTTGGAATTTACATAGCAATGACTATACAACTTACTCAGGTCAACTTACTGCATAATGAACCAGATACGTATATGCATTTTTATCTTTATCCATTTATTCATCCAATGGTAGACTCACTCAGTACCTGGACCAGGAGGATGAACCTAATCTGAACAGCACAGGATAGCTTTTAAAACAGTGGTCCTCCACCAAGGTGCTGATGCTTGACCACACTCCAGATGAACAGATCAGAATCTTCGGGGATGGGAGCCGCCATCAGTATTTTTTAAAGCTCCCAAGGTGATTCCAACGTACAGCCAAAGTTGAGCACCCTGTTTATTTTTATTTTTTCTTACAAAATATTTTCAACAGACTCACATTACTCTTTAAAATATTTAAAGGCATTATGTTTTACAACATATAAATCTAGCACATTTGAGTATACAACAGGTGTGCTGGGGAGCTGGAAATGCATTCACATCGAGCCGGCATTTGGGGGTTGCCTACTGGTGTTTACCTTCTGTTGTAATTCCTACTATTGTTTTTAACACATGAACTCTGTTAAGTCTACAATTACAAGCCTAAGATAGTTCAGTTTCTTAGTACACCTATTATACACAAATATATACTTTCATGCAATAGGTATCTTTCCAGAGGAGCTGCTTATTCAGAAATGTCCAAAATGCTGCTTAGAGCACATTTTCAAACTAAGGAAGTGTGGCACCCTCACTCAACAGCTAAGTCATTATAACCAGCTAATGCTGCTGCTCAAGAGATGAGCTCAGTGCCTGGAAAGTGACCAGCACAGAGCGCACATACCTGTGCCAGGTGGACCATACAGAATGACCCCCTTAGGGGGCTTTATACCCATCTCTTCATAATATTCAGGATGAGTGAGTGGAAGCTCCACAGATTCCTAAAGAAAACAGACACTTGGTAAAAATAAAAGGCTTTCTTACTGAAATTTATCAGATTCATTCACTGACATCATGGGTACATCTCACTTTCAACAAAAATAAGCTAAAATTTCAATTATTCTTGTTAGAGACAACGTTTGACTTCCACAGAGGACCTCTGTCCTACCTGAGCTCCCAGCACTGATCCCCTCTTCCTAATAGCACCCAATTTCCCTTTCATTTCCCAGTAAAAGTCAACCTTGAGTAACATTTAAGCCCTTCCTGAGCAAAAGAAACTTAAAGCTAAAATTCACCCTTTTCAATGAAACCGCAGGCAGGAGCTGGCAAGATTTTCTGTTGTGACCACCAAGGGACATGATGGCTATTTCCCAGCTGTCTGAGAGTCACCAGTGGAGATCTGTGATCACTCTGAATGACCTCCCTGCAGATGAAAGAACCTGCAGAGGGCTGGCCCACCACATGCCCCTGACCCCAGGACCATGGCAGGAGCTGGGGTTAACGTTCTAGACGCCAGCACTGTGCAAGTGTGTGCCACTCACCCTACCCCCAGACATCACTGGAGGTTTCTGGATAGCCACAGCTGAAGTCAGTACAATTGGAAACATGTTCACACAGATAATTATTAAACATTACATGTAAAAAGTATTAAGCTGCTGCTGCTCCAAGAACTATCATACAATTTATACTTACTTCTATTACCTAACTCAGTATTAACAACACAAAGCACCACCACTAGTAAGGTCTGAGTCAGTCACTGGTCTGATCAGTAAAGAAAAAATAAAACACGCAGAACAACTCCACGCGCCCTAAATGAGACGGCAGTTAAGAAACCAAAGGTCTAAAAAGCCAGAGCTCAGGACTTCCCTGGTGGTCCAGTGGTTAAGACTCCAAGCTCCCAATGCAGGGGGCCCAGGTTCAATCCCTGGTCAGGGAACTAGATCCCACATGCATGCCGCAACTAAAGAGCCCGCATGCCACAACTAAGACCTGGAGCAGCCAAGTAAATAAATAAATATTTTTAAGTAAATAAATAAATACATAATAAAACCCCAGAGCTGGTTCCTTGACATACCTTAATTTCCTGGATTTGGTTGTCTAACCCCCCAATATCAGCATATGTCTCCTGGGGGGCCTTTTCCACCTTCATCACTGTGACCAAGGGATCCGTGTCATCCATCAGCACCCCTATCACAGCATGCACCTAACAGGGAACATTAAGCTTTAACACAGGCGTGTAAGGTTCACACAATCCACTTACAATGAAATGGCAATCACAGAATTTTCTCTACCCTTTGGAGTGCTCTGGTGATCTACTTCCACGGGACAGGGGGACGGATCTGCAAGCAAGAAGCAAGCACTCCGATGGGCTTTCTTAGGCTATCAACTTACCTTGTGGTTGAGCAGGACCGAGCAGCCCGGTTCCAGCAGATCCTTGTCTACAAATGAAAGAATGCTGACATAGTGTTCTGAGCCCACAGACGTAGACACGATGGCATGATTGTCATCAATGATCTCTTCCAAGGTTCCTACCGACATTGGGGTCCCCCTCAGATCATCCACCTTTGATCTTTCTTCCTACATAAGAGTAGGCCAAGAAGGAAAAGCAGATTAGACCTAAAAAGTAGACGATGCTGACAGTTCACTAGATTCACAAAGCAGTTGGTACTTTTCAAAGGCAGCTAAGGATTTCCCTGGTAGCGCAGTGGTTAAGAATCCGCCTACCAATGCAGGGGCACGGGTTCGACCCCTGGTCTGGGAAGATCCCACATGCTGTGGAGCAACTAAGCCCGTGTGCCACAACTACCGAGCCTGCACTCTAGAGCCCGAGAGCCACAACTACTGAGCCCGCGTGCCACAACTGCTGATGCCCGTGCGCCTGGAGCCCGTGCTCCGCAACAAGAAAAGCCACCGCCATGAGAAGCCCATGCACCGCAACAAAGAATAGCCCCTGCTCGCAGCAACTAGAGAAAGCCCGCGCACAGCAACGAAGACCCAATGGGGAAGACCCAACGCAGCCACCAATCAATCAATGGATGAATAAATTTAAAATAAAATTTTTTTTAAAAAGGCAGCTAAATAATAATTCATTAAAGCCAGAAAATGAATTTCATTTATTCATTAACAGTTTTAAGTACTAAGTAGAATTCAATTGGTAAAAAAAACAAGTTACAGTAATTTCTCAATTTACCTCTTGCTTTTCTTCTAAAGGCTTCATTTGTTCCTGATTTCTAATGAATTCTTCCTCCATGAGAAGATAGTCTTTAATTCTCTCTAACTTCAATAATTTTAACCGGCACTGAGTGTGAGGTGTCACTGTAATTAAAAAAGAAAGTTTTATTATAGTTGGAGCTTGAAGTTTGCAATTAATTCGGTTCATCCTTAAGAACAAAAAGAAGTTAACACTTAAACTTAGTTTAGTTGGACAGACACTGAAAAATTCAAAGTTTGGTGACCCAAAGTAAGCAGGTGCCTAAATGCAAAGGGGAGAGGGATTTTATGTATTGGATTGGCCAGAAAGTTCTTTCGGTTTTTTCTATAACATCTTACAGAAAAACCCGAATGAACTTTCGGGCCAACCCAATAATAATGGGGATGAGGCCTATGACCAAACAGATAATATAAATGACATGTGGTAACTGTCTACAAAGAAGAAAAAACTCTTGACCACAAAGGTAGTTTGCTTTGGTCTATTATTCCCCACAGGTGCTAATGAAGATAGCTGCAGGTGCTGTCCGGTCAGTACAGGTTGTTGCACCCTAGCTGTAACACATACATTCATTTATAGGAGGATTATGAAATACTGGGGATATTAACATACGTGCAAACAGTTTTTCCCACACTCGTATGTTGTTTCTTTTGGCCTAAAGTCTCGTGCTACATAGGACTTTTAACATTTATATAGAAAACTTTTCTTTTGTAGTTTCTGGGTTTCTTGGCTTCTTCAAAAGGTTAAATGTATTCTTGGCTTCTTTATTTATTTATTCTTTATTTATTCTTTATTTATTTATTTCTTGGCTTCTTCAAAAGGTTAAATGTATTTCTGAATTTTCATTTATTTACTTATTTATATATGTATATCTAACTCATCTGGCAAAGAGCAAGGGGTCTAATTTCATTTTCTCTCAATAACAAATAAAAGATACCAGCCATTTATATTAAATAACCCATCCTCTTCCACAGAACAGAAATGTCACCTTTACCACATATTAGTTATCCATAACTTGACTCTGTTTTTGAATTTTATATGCTTTTCTGGGGATCTGATGATCTATTCTTTATCAATACCATACTGATTCACTACGGTAGGTTAATGGCACATTTTTTTACTGTCTGACTCTATTATTAACCAAGCAATATTTTAAAAATTGTTTTATTGCACCTAAGCAGGAATAGACTTGTTTAGATGATAGATGAGGATGGCGGAGGTATTTGAGCTGAAGCCTGAAGGGATGAGAAGCAGGCAGCCATGGGAAGGACTGGGGGAAGCAAAGGCCCTGATGCAGGAGATTCAAAGGACACGAGGCAGGGCAGTGTGAAGAACGACACACAAGGGGAGTGCAAGAGGCTGAGGATGGAGCAGTGGGCTGGGTGAGGTCACCTGATTGAGTTTTATTCCTTGCTTGGTAGGAAGACATTGAAAAATTTTATGTGCAGGCATCGCATGCTGTGAGTTCCAATACACTAAATTCCATTTCTTCATGAAATAAGTGTATCTTATCTCTAAGGTAACCAAGCTCAACCTGAGTTTTCTAATCTAACCCCGTACTCTAATACACTAGAGGAGCTGGTTATTTAGAGGAAATTAATGGAATTTCTTAAAATGAATAACAGTCGTATCCTGTGTATACTGTTAAAACCAAAATATAGCTTTTATTCCAACCTAGAGAATGCCCCACAAAGTCACAGACCTAGAGCTTCAACCACGCCCTATTTCCTGTCTCCACATTCAGACCTCTAAGCTACACACACAGAGATAGTCCCCCTAGGAATCGGAACCATGTCATTACCCAGGGGCAGTTTGCTGGCAGCATCTGGTCCCTTTGTTTTCTTCTTCTTTTTCCCCACTCTAGTTGGTACAGGAGGTTCATATTTCTTTTTCTTGTCCTTGAGTTTTTAGAATAGTAAGGAAAAAAAAATCACACAGAAATCATATTAAAACACAAACTTACTTATGCGGGACCATCATCTATTTTCAGGTAATATAATTTTCCTCATCTTTTAGGATGTTATTAAAGACTGTCCTAAAAAAAACCCCAAATCTGTTTTTACATTCCTGCAATGTTAATATGTGAATGTAACTGATCTTTCTTTATTATAATACACACTGATAGATCATTCAATAAGGAACAGAAGTCAGAATTCAGAATAATATGCCAGAAGTCTGAGGTGAAATGATTTGACACAAGTCTTCACACCTAAGGATATTAAACACTAAAATCATAGGCAATTTATTTTAACACTTCTGTAACGTTATTAATTTTACACCTTTAAAAATCATTAATTCATAAATACCTACGTGACGGTCAATAATCTTTTGTAAAACACGAAAAGGGTATTGTATCTGTAGGCTAGGCTGGTTAAAGGAAGAGATAATTTATTTTGCATTTTAAAATTCATGAATCCCCAAAGAACTTCTCAGCTGAGATCTGACATTTTTCGCAATTTACTCACATGACAGACATATCTGGCTTCTTATTTATTTACCTTGTCATCCTTCTTTCCACCTCCAGGACCATGACCACCACTCTGACTCTGACCCTGAAAAAAAGAAAAAAATTAAGACAGAGGTATAAATTCAGAATATGATCACTTCAAAAAATCCTTCTTATTCTTCTGCGATTCTAAGACACCGACACTTCCCCACATTTTAATATTTCTGAACTCAAGATATACCCTGCAGTCAACGTGTACATTTAATGTGGCAGAATTTCTTTTTCCTGGAAAGCTGTTAGATCAGTGGTGCACCTTGCCACAGACTGCATCTTAAATCAAGGACAACTCTATTAAGAAACAGATATAACTAATGTGTCATTATGAGACTAAGATCTTAAGACCGCCCTTTCTTGAGGGGAAGGCATAGAGCCTGACACTCTCTAATATAAAACTACCTGGCTGAGGCCACCAAGAGCGTATTTCATGAAATTGGGCCATGAAAGCTAAATCATTTAACCTACTCAACAATCACTTGTCAGTCACTTACTCCTTACTAGCATCACGCCAAGATCCAGGAGACTTTCCTTTCAATGGCAGCTTAAATACCTCCCATCCCTAAAGCCTGGAGCGCTCGGGCAGGTCCTTCTTCCCAATCTAAAATGTTGAATCACCTTAAGCTACCAAGAACTTAGTGTATTAATAAGTTCAGTGGGATTTCTGACTTTAAAACAGACCCTTCAGTTACAGGACAATGTTTCACACAGAGCAGTGTCTCAGAAATGACGGCATTTGAAATGAGCAATAGTGAATTTACTTGACTAGAGGGGCCCTCTGTCCCCTCAAATCACTTCCTCTAAATTAATACAGCACCAGCTTCATTATCAGGACGAAACAACCCTCTCATCGTTACCTGAAAGAGTTAAAGTCAAATCTATTTCCCAACATGCAGGATTCTTAAAACTTTGCACTTTATTCTGAAGAAGGTAATTCAAGGCTCTGAGAAATTTTGGGAAATAGAATTAGTTTTATTGCAATAAGCCGTCCAAATTGCAGGCCTTTCACAATCAATTACACCCCTAAGGAAGTGTGCTGTTGGCTGGGGCAGCTGACGTCTGAGATGTTTACGATGCGCCTAAGTCTGTACTAGACGTTCTCCTTCACCACCCCATTAATCCCGGACAATCCTTCAAGGTAGGGTTCATTACTGCTACTTTCTAGATGAGGAACTGCAACAAGCCTGAGAACATGGGCTAAGGAAATAAATGTATCCAGGTTTGAATTCCGACTTCATTCCTAATAGGCTATGTGACCTCAGGTAAGTCAAGCCACCTCTCTGAGCCTTGGTTTCCTTAACTGTAAAGTGGGGATGGTATTAGCTCCTATTTGTTGCTGAAAATGAAGTAATACACGTAAAACACTTCAAATTTGCATGACTCATAGTACCTACTCAATACAATATCATCGGTGAATAAGAAATGTCAGGGTCAGGATTTTGTCAGTCTGGTTATAAAGTCTGGGCTCTGAAACAAATCCACTCTGGTTCAGTTCCTCACTCTCTCTCCTGTCCACACCCTGTCTCTGTTTTGTCCAGGCCATCATATCTTATTTGGGCTCTAGTCTCCCAACTGAGATTTCCAGGTCCAGTTTCTTCCCTCACCAATCCAATTATTACCGCCTACAGCAAAGAGTCGATCCTTTAAATCTCCTCAGAAACCTTCAACTGCTCCCTAACATTTAGAGTGTAATGTCCAAACTCTTTAGCTTGGCATAACTGGCCCTTGCCAAACTGGCTGCAACTAACTTTTCCCAGGTTCATCTACCTTTCCCATGATCCTACAAGTCTGGCCCCACTGGAGGATGTTTTCCTGAGTCGGTCCTGAACTTCTTCATGTCTGGGCCATTTATGTGATGTTTCTCAGCCTCAAATAATAACAAGTATATGCGTTACACTATATGCCAAGCAGTGTGCTAAACATTCTCAGGGTATCATATCATTCTATTCTTAGATTCTCTCTATTCTTGACACCATCATTACCCCTAGTTTACAGATAAGGAAGTGAAGGCTTAGAGAGATAAAGTGACTTGCCTGTTGTCACAAAGCTGTCAGAGAGGTAGCCAGGAATCACACTCAGGTCCACGGGACGCCAATACCTGTGTTTCTCTACTGCCCGGATAACTAGTACCTCATAGCAAAGACCCACAGGGTTTGTGTTCTAGCACAGCTGCTTACCCTGTCTCAGTTTCCTCTAATAATAATTACCTCAAGGGACTGTTGAGAAGAATAATGACCCAATGCTGGAAAAGTACCTGCCACGTGTTTATCATACCTAGAATACTGCTACCGCAAAGTCTTTCTAAGACCTGTAAGACTGGTCGGGACTTCCTGCTGTTCACGATACAAGCCAAACACACTCCCATCTCAGGCCCTTTGCACTTGCTGTTGCTTCTGCCTGGACCAGTTTCCCTCAGGTATCCGCATAGGCTACTCTCTCATTTCATTTAGATCTCTGCTCAAATCTCACCTCCTCATGGGGACTCGCTGACATCCTATGTAAAACAGCCACCCTTCCCCATCCTATCCCCTTCTGCAGAACAGCCCTAAGCGACGGCCACCCGCCCCGACGTCATATCACATATCCCTTCCTCTATTTTTTGTCTGCCTTCTTGAGAATGTAAGCTCCAAAAGGCAGAGACTAGGTCAGTCATGCTCATCCCCTGGATCCCCAGCGCCTAGAGCAGAGCCTGGGCCCTCCCTCCACCAGCATCAATCCGCGAACTAATGAATAAATGCTAGCTGCTTTTATTATTACTAGCGCACCACGGGACCTTTCCCTCCAAGGTCCACCTGTTAGAAAGGCATCTTAAGGCCTCCGTCAAATGCCTCCAACTCCGGGCGGTATCCCACGACTCGCTCTCCCTCCTCAGGAGGGAGCGAATCCCTCCCTCCGCTCAAGCCGCACATCCCTCCACTTGCGCGGCTCCGAAAGCCCTCGTCCCAGTTACTCGAGCAGGCACCCGCCGAAACACCCCGCGCCGGTTGGCAGAGCCCTGGCCGGCGGAGGAGTGAGGCCGGGCCACCTGACCCGCTCCGCCGCCCCCGTGGCCCGCCTGGGGGACCCTCCGTGCCCAGCCCCGGCCCCGGGGACCCGGGATAAGGCCCGCCCCAGGAGACCGGGCCGGCGGGTGGACCGAGTGCCTCCGGCAGCCGCCTCGACCCCGTCGCACCGCCACTACCAGCCGAAACCCTTAGTCACTCACCATCTTGCTTCGGCCGCTCGAGCCGCAGCTGCCGGAAGTGCACCGCCTCGGCGGCCCGCCAGAGGCGGAAGTTGACGAGGGACTCCACGGGGGCCGATAGGAACCAAATCCCGCACGCACCAATGAGCTCTCAGGGCTTGTGCGAGCGGGTGGGCAATGATGCGCTAACTTACAAGCGAGATTTGAGCCTTATAAAGATTTAACTTGAAAAAAAATTTTAATCGCAGTTATTAGGTTATTGTCAACAACTTAAGACAATGACCTCGACTGTCAAACTAAGACAACTGTGAAAATATAATTTTTTTAATATGCAAAAATCAAGCTGGGAAGACCTTTACTTACTTCTCCAAGAACTGGACTGGCATTTGGAACTGAGAAGTTAACATATACTTTTGCACCAACATTTAAGCTCTGATTTGGTCTCTGGAATTAATCTGCTCATCTGAGAGGCTGTCTCATGAATCACCTAAATCTTTTTTGGGTTTTTTTTGATGACTTGTGATGATGCCAAATGTTGTCTTAAAAGTCCTCACCTCATCTTGTACCCAGTTTGTAAAGTTCGTTATTTATTACGTCCATCAGAACATTAGAAAGATGGCAAGCATCCTTTTGGCCTCTGGAAACTTCCATAACAGGTGCTCAAAATGCTGCATCTCGCTGAACTGGAGAGATGGATTTATTTGTCTGATTTCCACCCCATCCCCATCCAGATTAATTTAGGCATTTTAATTTTGAAAGTCTAAAAATATTTCCCTAACACGCAACAGGAAATTACTCTTTCTATTTCATCACTAAAATACTGTAATAGAAAGTCTTGACACTGTCAAACTCCACTAACAAATGTGGCATCTACATGATACATGAAATGATGTGATAGGTTAGGGGCAAGACAACTGTCCCTTCAGGAAAGCGGAAAGCAATTCCAGAGTTGTGCAGAATGTCTAGGAAATCTGTGTGTTATCTGAAGAAGTACAGTGCCCCTGAGATTGCGTCACATTCAAAGAATACAGGCTAATAGTGAAAACTTAAGAAGTTATTCTGGAGTATATTCATTTTAAAAGACTCCTTAATGCAGAGCAAACATGGTCCTCTCTTTTCTCCCCATCACGGACCCTCTCAATATTCTCCACCCAGCTGACAGCCATCAGTGTATGGGAAGAAATCAGAATGTTTTCATGCTAAAAATGAAACTAAATATAAATCTTTTTATTTTAGATACTAAATACTAAATCTTTTATTTAAAAAAGAAGAGCAATTAAACAACAGGCAATCAGCACAAGGGTTAAGGGTGTGGGCCCCCACTTCAGGTCTCCTTTCTGGCCTTCTCACTAAGGAGCTGTGTGGTCTTAGTAAGCTGTTTAAGCCCTTTGTGCCTCAGTTTTGCCATCTGTGAAATAGGGGCCTTAAAAGTTCCTCCCTCGATAAATTAGGAGCTTGGGATTAACATACACACACTACTATATGTAAAATAGACAACCAACAAGGACCTACCATATAGCGCAGGGAACTCTACTCAGTACTGTATAATAACCTATATTGGGAAAGAATCTGTAAAAGAATGAATATATGTATATGTATAACCGAATCACTATGCTTTACACCTGAAAGTAACACAACATTGTAAATCAACTATACTCCAATAAAATTAAAAAAAACAAAACAAAACAGAGTTCCTCCCACACAGAGTCCTTGTTTGAGGACTAAAGTGCCTACAACGGTAAGCATCAGCTACAATTATTAGTAGTAGTGTTTTTAATACACGAATTGCTACTAGTTTCCTTGTTCTGTGCTGTATTAAATGGTCACATATCCTTCACAAAATTTATAACCTATTGGTACAGAGATCTTCAAACACGTTTGCCTACACGTGTCCTCAAAAATACTCTGCAGGGCTTCCCTGGTGGCACAGTGGCAGGGCTTCCCTGGTGGCGCAGTGGTTGAGAGTCCGCCTGCTGATGCAGGGGATACGGGTTCGTGCCCCAGTCCAGGAAGATCCCACATGCCGCGAAGCGGCTGGGCCCGTGAGCCATGGCCGCTGAGTCTGCGCGTCCGGAGCCTGTGCTCCGCAGTGGGAGAGGCCACAGCAGTGAGAGGCCCGCGTACCAACAAAACAAAACAAAACAAAAACCTCTGCAAAACCACGTATTGTGTGACACATTCTAAGTTGGCATCTAAACTTCATCTTAAGTTTTAAATAGCTGCAAGGAATCCATTCATCAGCACATTTGAAGTCTTGATGTTTTCCTGCTATCCAGTGGAATCTAACTAGCTTAATAGCTTGATATCTAACACCATCCATTTGTAAGTTATGTACACAGGTTCTTCTTTAGCATTGAAAAATTTTCTCCCCATGATATAGCCGAAAAGGGATTAATATCCAAAATATATAAAGAACTCATACAACTCAACGACAAAAAAATAAACAACGGATTAAACCACAATGAGATATCACCTCACACCTGTCAGAATGGCTATTATCAGAAAGACAACATACACCAAGTGTTAGTGAGGATGGGGAGAAAAGGGAACCCTCATGCACTGTTGGTGGGAATGTAAATTGGTGCAGCCACCAGGGAAGACAGTATGGAGGTTCCTCAAAAAATTAAGACCAGAACTACCACGTGATCCAGCTTTCCCACCTCTTGGTATTTATCCAAAGAATATGAAAACACTAATCCAAAAAGATACCCCCATGTTCATGGCAGAATTATTTACAAAAGCCAAGATATGGAAACAATCTAAGTGCTCATCAACAGGTGAATGGATAAAGAAGATGTAATTGGTATACATATGTATATATATAATGGAATTCTACTCAGCCATAAAAAGAGATGAAATCATGCCGTTTGTGACAACACGGACAGACCTTGAGGGTATTATGCTAAGTGAAATAAGTCAGACGGAGAAAGAAAAATACGTTATGATTTCACTCATATGTGGAATATAAAAAGCTAATAAACAAAACAAAAGAAAGGAACAAACCAAACAAAACCAAACATATAAATACAGAGTAGTGGTTATGAGAGGGGAAGGGGCGGGGGGGAAGGGTGAAATGGATAAAGGGGATCAACAGTATGGTGACAGATGGAAAATAAATTTTTGGTGGTGAGTATGTTGTAGGGTTAAAAAAATTTTTCTCCTTGAATTCACATTTCCATCCCACATACTTTTATCCTAATGTCATGTATTTCTGTGCTTGAAAATATGTTATTGATCAATCTCCCAAACATCTCTGTAAACATTTTATACAAATTAGAATTTTACAATGTATTTTATTTTCTGTCTTTAAGGTGCCATGTGTTAAAAATGTTTTCTAGATTGAGTTATTACAAACTATAACTAGTACACACTTGATCAAAAGTATATATTATAGTTTGTGATAAATTAATTTTTAGGAATTAAAAAGCAAAGGAAAGAATTTAGTAATTAAAATGTCACCCAATTCTTTAAATCCTTCTGTGTCGTATATCCCAAATCACATAGTGATCTATCAGCAAAATCTATTATTAATGATAATTTGAATTAAGTCTTTCTTCCATGTGATGGCAAGGAACTAGAAAACATTGGGTGTACAAAAGGATTTACTACTCAGTCATCAAAGCCGTTTACTCTCAGTTTCTGGGAAATGCACCCAAAAGGCTTTACCATGACACATCAAAAGATTATCTATTATCCTTATTACCCCTTCACTCAGAAACCCCTTATTTAAACTAATAGCCTCAAAGAAAGTTGGGAAACATTTTAACATCATTAATTTCATTACAGCTTTGGAAATATTGTAATATTTTTTAGGAGTTTTTTTGTCACATAACTTCTTTAAATAGATCTTGGCAAAAACTGTGGTGCATCAGGGATTTGGAATATTCTATTTATGAAAAATGTCTAATTGGCAAATAATGCTCAACTTCAAGCTATTCAGCCACATCAGAGTCGGAAGGAAGTACTGCAGCCATGGTGCGGCGTTCTGAATTTATACATGGGGAAACAGGCAAAGTGGGAGTGATGACAAGTTTCGTTTGATGACCTGACCTCTATCATAAGATGCATCATTCTTTTATTTATTTATTTTATTTATTTATTTTTGGCTGCACTGGGTCTTCTATGCTGTGCACGGGCTTTCTCTAGTTGCAGTGAGCGGGGGGGCTACTCTTCGTTGAGGTGCGCGGGCTTCTCATTGCTGTGGCTTCTCTCGTTCCCGAGCACAGGCTCTAGGCGCACGGGCTTCAGTAATTGTGGCACGCGGGCTCTAGGCGCGCAGGCTCAGTAGTCGTGGCACACGGGCTTAGTTGCTCCGCGGCATGTGGGATCTTCCCGGACCGGGGCACGAACCTGTGTCCCCTGCATCGGCAGGCGGACTCTCAACCACTGCGCCACCAGGGAAGCCCAGGTGCCTTCCCTTCAGAGTTGCCTCCTCAGCTAAGTGGGCTGCTTGGCGTTACCTGAAAACCCCTGTCTCAGTACTGGCTGCCTTTGTTCTTGCTGGTGTCAGTCTCCTTTAGGTGCTGTGGTGAAAGAATAGTCTGAAAATCCTAACCACTGGCTGTTTTGTGTCCCAGTTTCCAACATCGCCTTTTACCTTTTGCCCTCCCCCATTCTGCCGGGCTCTCCTGGACCCATTGCTCCAGGTGAGGGATGGAGGGGTTGGCGCAGAGCAGAGAAAATGGAGCCCCTGCTTCCTAAGCCAGTGTCAGAAGCCAGCTTCAAGGGAGCAAGGAAAGATCTCAGGACCTAGAACATAGATTTGATAGAGTCCACGTGGATTAAGAATGAAGTTTCTCCCCAGGCTGGTGGGGAGGGTAGTAGGTGCAGAAGACAGGAAGGGAATCTGGGGGTAGGAGTGGGTGTTCAGAGCTGGGTTCCCAGGGACGGTGCCGCCTAATGGGACACTTGGGAAAGTTCTGGGGCAGCTTTTGGTCCTTGTGATGAGGAGGAATGTAACTGGTATTTGGGGGCAGGGTGGGCAGGGACACCCCACACAATGAAACATCCTGCATTCACCAGGACTCTCAATACCTTACCGCCAGGCATCTTTGTGGTCTGAGGATCAGAGCCTGGAACCGGACTCTTTCTGCATCAACCATGAACTTTAACCATTAAATTGACTAATTTTTCTTCTCAAGGCTTGATTCTTGCTGTAAAGCCGAAGCCCTTGGGAAGGGTTTAAGCGTCATCTGGACCTTGGTGTGGAAGGAAGTTCTGCTATTTGGTGTAGAAGGTGAAGGGAAGCAGGCGGAGGAAGGGGTGGAATGTGGCAGTGCTGGCAGCTCAGCTGACCCAACGGGTGAGGCCACCGGCCCAAGGGACGGTGTGGTGTAGTGGGAGGGGCACTGGCCAGGAGTCAGAGACTTGGGGTCAGGTTCTGGCCTTTTCTTTACCTTGTGTGTGACCTGGGGAGAGTCCCTTCCCTCCTTGGGCCTTACCTTAAAAAAAGCACACATACATTTTTAAAAAAATAATAATGAGAACAGTCTGGAAGCTGCTCTGGAAGGTTAAGCAGAGCTACCCTGTGACCCAGCAATTGCACTCCTGGGTGATGATGAGAGATGAAAACAATACATTCACACAAAACCTGTGCATCAACATTCATAGCAGCATTATTCTGATGGAATAAAATTATTTTTAAGGCATGACAAGAAAATTTTTACCCATAAAATTCTCTCTGCCCGTTTGGGCCACTACCCCTACAGTGTGCACTGTGTATCTACATTATGCATTAACCAGATCCCCTTGGAAGACACAGGAATGCCTGCTCAACTGAAAAGAGCAGTTTTCTCCTGGTGCCAGCAAGGTAACTCCTTAGGAGATAACATTCTTTTCCCAGTCCTGGAAAGGGTCACAATGACCCACTACTGGCCTTGTACGTGCAGATCTGGACCATGTAAACTGTCAGTATGTTACTTTGATGTATAACCCTTTGTCTCGAAATCAGGACTGTGCTTTGACCTCTAACGGGTGGAACAGTCCTCAGAGCTTTCTGAGAGACTGCCTCCAAAGTTATAATCCTCAAGTCGGCTGGAGTAAAATTCTCCATTTCTTTCTTCAATTGACTATTAATTAATTTCTCATCAACATTCATAATTACCAAAAAGGTGTAAACAACCCAAATGTCCACCAATGAATGGATGAACATGAGGTGGTATATATCCACACAGTGGGATAGTATTCAGACGTAAAAGAAATGAAGTCCTGACACATATGACATGAAAGAACCTGGAAAAAATTATAAGGGAAAGAAGCCAGTCACAAAAGACCACATATGCTTCCATTCATATGAAATGTCCATAATAGGCAAATCGATAGAGACAGAAAGTATATAGATCCGTGGTTTCCTGGGAATGGGTGAGGGGTATGGGGATTGACTGCTGGTGGGTAGTGGGTTTCTTTTGGGGGTGGTGAAAAGGTTCCAAAATGTATCGCAGTGATGGTTGTACATATCTGTGAAGACATATAAAAACCACTGAATCGTACACTTTAAGTGGATAAGTTGTACGGTTGTGAATTATATCTCGATAAAGCTGTTTTATATATATATATTATATATATATGTATTTTATATATATATATATAAAGGAGTGGGTGGTGTAGAGTAATGGTTAAGAGCAGAGACTCTAAAGCCGGGCTGCCTGGGTTTGACCCCCAGTGTGCCACTCACACAGCATGTCAGTGTGTGACCCCATGCATCAGTTTCCCTATCTGTAAAGCGGGTGCACTAACCGACCCTACTCACAGAAGTACTTAAAATAACAAACTAGGTGACATTTGTAGTACATAAAACAGTGTGGTAAGCAGTTATGTTTGTTAAATTATCTTTTTTAATAAAGGGTTTGGGTTAAATGACTTGAAGTTTGATAACCTTCCAACAAGAAGAAACCCCAGAGTTAGCGCCCAGGCTGCTTGTTACTGTCGGTGTGTCTCCCAAGCCGGGGGACTGAAGGAGGAATGAACGGCCGCCAGTTTTCCGGGTGGCTGAAGGGTGCATGCAGTTCAGAGACTCACCAGCAGAGGGGGCCGCCCAACGAAATACTGCGCAGTGGTCGTGCTCGAAACGCCTCGTGGAGCGGGACTCTTGCTCCTCCAAGGCGCCCGGAAGGCGCCGGGCTGCTCTCCCTTGCTCTCCCACTCCTCCTCATTTCTGCTCCCCTTGGGCCCTTGACCCCACGGCATGAACTAACGCTAAAGACTTCGGAGTCCACTTAACTCTCACCCAGTGCCCCCTGGCCACCTTCTTCGACTTGGGCTCACATGACTTCACAACAATGCTTTGAGTTTCATTTATTACCCCCAATTTGCAGATGAGAAATTGGAGCTCAGAGTCATTAAATGACCTGCTCTAGACCATACAGCTGATGCGCAGTCAGGTCTAACTTAGACATTCCGGCTCCCAACCTTTATTTTCATCGCCTTTTTTTTTTTTTTTTTTTTTTTGCAGGAAAATCCAGAGGGTTTTAGGACTGGGATGCAGCCTCAAGTTCACATTCTACACTTCCCAGACAGTGGATCAGTGCCTCAGCCAGCCCTTGGGGGGCCCCGTGACCTCTGCTTGGGGACATCTCTGCCTGGCTTCCTCCTACTTAACTTGCAGATCTCAGCTTAGATACTTTGGGTAACCACTCAGAATCCCAGAGTTGGTAGGAAAATTATTATAAGCTGAAAACATTTGAGAGTCAACAGATGCGGAAAGAAGCCTAGGAGCTTCCCTTATCTGACTAAAAGCAGCAACTTTGGGGAAATGAGGCTGCCATGAATTTCCTCTTGGGGCAGTTTACTTCCAGGAGAGAGACCAAGAGTAAACCAGCCACAAATCCTCCCTCTGAGGGAGTTCTATGGCCCCGAAGAAGACAGAAAGCCAACTCAAACCTGCATAGACAAATATCATCACAACCTTTCTTATCTCCCATTTGTTCTCCTGAAATATGTTTGTCTTTCCTAAAGAAACCAATTTGTTCTTCCGTAGAAGCCTTTTCTCCCCCCTCCCTTTACGCTACTAAATTAGGTATATAAGCCTCTAACTTTAACCATTTATTGAGCGACTACTTCTTTTGTTACCTCTCATATGCATATGAGTAAACCTTTTCTCCTGTTAATATGTCTCTTGTCAGTTTAATTTGCATGTACCCACTCACTTAACCTTAGAGGGTAGAGGAAGAGTTCTTCTCCCATAACAGCATCCACCTCAGAACATTTCCCTGGCCGGCAGATCTGATCCCTACCCCAGCCATATCTTCTCATCCTTCTCTTCTCTGAGCACGAATCCCACAAGAGTTAGATGCTTGTCATTGGAAACAAAAGTTTACAATTCTCAGACACTGTCTTCTGGGTGCCACATCTACTGCTCACCCCTGCATCCCTGTATCACTGTATCCTGCTCCAGGCACTTGGTGGGGCCTCCTTAACCATTTACTGGTTGAAGGAAGGTACTGCTCAGCTGGGAGCAGTTCTGCTGCTCTGCAGTGGGTCTGGCTAAATACAGAGGCATTTAAACGGAAACCACTTCTACTCTCCTCCAGGGTTTTCAAAGTTGGCCCCTCGGGCTTCTTCCCCACCTTGCCTTCAGACAGGTTCGGGATCATCGTCACCTAGAAGAAGCCTCAGCGGACCCGGCTGCCCTTCCTGTTTCTGTCTGATTTCTCTCCTTTTCGCAGCAGGACTGGTGGGACCGCTGCTCCATGCCCCTGCAGTTGATTTCTCCTCAACCTTCCATCTGCCGTGTGCTTTCCGTGACCTTCATTCTGCTGACCCTGTCCATAACATTTTTTTTTTTTCTAAATCTGGAAGTGCCGTATGTTCATTACAGAAAATGTTAAAAACAGAAAAAAGTTGAGAAAAACTGAGCGAATACAAGTCAGTTGCTGTTCTACCACTCAGATGTAACCCCTTTAACATTTTGGTTTGTTTCCTTAAGCTGTTTTTTCTATGTATAATAAATAATTAAGCAAAATCAGGAACATACTATAAATTTCATGTGACATATTTCCTTTTTACTTAAAATATTATCACAGTTGTTTATCATGAATATTTCCCTCATGTCATTAACTACTCTTTGAAAAATGATTTTTAATGACCTTTAATATTCTATTATATAGGCTTATTCCTTCACTTATTTTATGAATTTACCTTATGAACAAATATGAAATAAACTCATTTATTGAACATCTGCTATGTTCCAGGCACTGTTTCAGGCGTTGAGGAACAAGTCAGACAAACACCCCACACTCATGGAGCTGACCTTCTCACGGGAAAGAGATTTACGATAGAGTGATACTTCGGTTGTTGGATATACCATCATTTATACCAAGCTGGTATTTTTCAGCGTTTATGCTGCTTTCACATTTGAGAGTAGGTGCTCTGTGTCAGAAAGACCTGAGCTTTCCCTTGTATTATGTGCCTTTGTTAAGTTAATCTCTTTACGCCTCAGTATCCTCATCTATGAAATGGGTATAAAAATAGCATTTGCCTCATTGAGGTAAATAACACACGCAGAGCACTCAGCACCTGGAAATCACTTAACAAAAGTCCGCTGTCATTATCATTGCAATGAATATGGAGAAATCTGTGTGCCTCGCTTAGTAATTTCTATAGGATAAATTCCTAGAAGTAGAGTGAGTGGGTCAAAGTTAGCATTTTTAAATATTTTGCCATTTTGCCATATTGCAAGTCTGCACCAGGCTGCCCTCCCAACAGTAGAGGATGAGGGTGTTGGCGGAATATGCCCTAGAGATGTAAGGACCATACCCGGTGGGCTTTGGGTCCCTTGTCCTTAATTCTACGCTGCTCTGTGCACGTGATACCACTGACCTCCATGCGATTCTCTCCCCCTCACCTCCCTGACATGTATGTACACTGTCTAGGCTGGCCTCTCGCCCTTAACTGTCCCTCCTCCGGTCCCTCTAATTACAGCCATTCACTAGAGTCAGCCTGGCCCATTGGCTGCTTTCCCTACATCCTCCCCGAGGAGAGTCCAGGACTTCAGCCAGCCCCTCTGTGAAGACAGCTCCCACCTCCTTCCGCCTTCTTTCCTGCGTTGTTTATTTTACCTGGAGTTCATGGAAATTCTTGGATCTGTAAGTTGATCCTTTTCACCAACTTTGAGGTGTTATCAGCAATTTATATTTCAAAAAATTTTTTCTGCCTCATTTTTTTTTTTCCTTTCCTTCTGGGACGGCAATTACTTCTATGTTGTTACACTTGATATTGTCCTAGATCTCAGAGGCTCTGTTCATTTTTCTTCCCTTTTCTCCCTGTTTTCTGGATGTTTAATTTTTATTCATCTTTCTTTAAAGACACTCATTCTTTCTTCTGCCCATTGAACCCACCTAGTCAGTTTTTTGTTCAGACTAAATACACTTTTAAATTCTAGAAGTTCTTTTTTTTTTTTTGCAGTTTGCATTTATCTGTCAATATTCTCTACTGTTGACTCATTACTAACGCATTTCCCTTTAATTATTTGAATATATAATCGTGAATGCTCTGGAGTCTTGTTCTGCTAAATCTCACGTGCCCACTCAGAAGTGAGCATAGGTCACACCGTCCTGTTTCTTTGCAGGTCTAATAATTTTTTTATTGAAACTGAACATTGTGAACAACATGTGGTATCACTGTAACATTTCTGGCTTCTCTTTTGTTCTTCTGAGGGTTCTGGCGTTTTGTTTTTGTTTCTTGTCTTTTTTTAAGTAATTAACTCAAACTGCAAAATCTGTATCTCTTGGGATATGTAGCTGCTGATGTGTTTCCTCAAAGTTTTTGGTTTTTGTTTTTAGAGGCTCGCTCCCTAGGGGTCTCCCTTGCAGCTGCATATTTTAAGTGGTCAGTAGAGGTTCTGTTCAGACACTTCACTACCCTCTGTAGCCCAAGCTGTGTGGGGAATGGGAAATGCATTCATAAGTGCAGAATTTCAGAAGTCTCTTCAGGCTTTGAATTTTCTCTGGGTTCTCTGGGGTCCCCCACTCGCATGTGTAGCTGGGCAGTCAGCCAGGGATTGTGGCGTTTGCTATTCAGTCTTCCTGGCTCTCTCACTTCACTATCGCTGTGTTAGCTTTATAGCTGCTCTGCCACCTGCCTGGTCCAGACACCACCTCTGGCTGAGAAAACTGCAGGTTTTGCCACCTGAGCTGGGGAGGGGGTGGAACACCCCACTCAAGAATGCCTCAAACATGGAGAAAAGGGAACCCTCCCCTCCTTCACTGTTGTTGGGAATGCAATTTGGTGCAGTCACCGTGGAAAACAGTATGGAGGTTCCTCAGAAAACTAAAATAGAACTACCATATGACCCAGAAATTCCACTCCTGGATATTTATCCAAAAAAAACAAAAACACTAATTGGAAAAGATATATGCACCCCTATGCTCATAGCAGCACTATTTACAATAGCCAAAACATGGAAGTAACCTGAGTGTCCATCAACACATGAATGGATAAAGAAGATGTGGTGTATATATATACAATGGAATATTACTCCATCAAACAAAAAAAGAATGAAATATCACTATTTGCAGCAACCTGGATGTATTTAGAGGGTATTATGCTAAGGGAAATAAGTCAGACAGAGAAAGACAAATAGTGTATGATATCACTTACATGTGGAATCTAAAAAATAAACTGGTGAATATAACAAAAAAGAAGCAGATTCACAGATACAGAGAACAAACTAGTGGTTACCAATGGGGAGAGGGAAGCAGGGAGGGGCAATATAGGGATATGGGATTAAGAGGTACAAACTATTATGTATAAAATAAGCTACAAGGATATATTGTACAATATGGGGAATATAGCCAATATTTTACAATAACTATAAGTGGAGTATAATCTTTAAAAATGGTGAATCACTATATTGTACACCTGTAAATAATATAATATTGTACAGCAACTAAACTTCAATTTAAAAAAAAAAAAAGAATGCCTTGAACTTGCCTTCCCACTCCATGAAGGAGCTGTGCTTTCATGAGTAAACACTTCTCAAGCTATTTGCCTCTGATCATTTTCCATGGCCCTGCGATGGTCGTTTTGATAACTTTGTCCAGTTTTATATGCGTTTCCTGAAGAAGGTACTCACCTCATGCCACCACTTTCAGAAGGAGAATCTCTTTTGTCTCTTTTTCAGTCCTGAGATTTAGTCTTAAATCCCCAGCTGCCTCCTGGACATTTCAGTTTCTTCTGGACCTTCTCTCCCCACTTAGTGCAGCATGTGCTTCTCAGCCCCTGGGCTTTTGAGTTATTCAGGCTTGGGTTCAAATCCTGACCCATAACCCTTCCTAGCCACATCCTCCTTAACCTCTCTGAACCTCCATTTCCTCATAAAATAGGGATGATAATACCTCTTCCTCAGATCTTAGTGAGAATTAGATAAGACGTGCCACGTGCTTTCACACAGTAATTATTTAATCAATGGTAGCTACGTTTTTTTAAAAAATTAAACTCTAGGGCTTCCCTGGTGGTGCAGTGGTTGAGAGTCCACCTGCCGATGCAGGGGACGCAGGTTTGTGCCCCGGCCCGGGACGATCCCACATGCCGCGGAGCGCCTGGGCCCGTGAGCCATGGCCACTGAGCCTGCGCGTCTGGAGCCTGTGCTCCACAACGGGAGAGGCCACAACAGTGAGAGGCCCACGTACCGCAAAAAAAAAAAAAAAAAAAATTAAACTCTAAATTTTTAGATAATTATGGATTCACATGTAATTATTAGAAATAATACAGAGAGACCCTGCATACCCTTTACCCAGGCTCCTCCAATGCTGACACCTTGCACTACTGTACTACAAGATCACAGCCAGGATCTCGAGAGGGACACAGTCAGGATGCAGAACATCCCGGTTGGGATCCCTGTACAGCCACACCCATTTTGCTCTCACCCCCGCCCCCTCCTTAACCCCTAGCAACCACCCATCTGTTCTCATTTCTGTAATTTTGCCATTTCAAGAATGTTAAATAAATGGAGTTATATAGATTGTAACCTTTGGGGATTTTTTTTTTTTTTTTTTTTTTTTGTGGTACGCGGGCCTCTCACTGTGTGGCCTCTCCCATTGCAGAGCACAGGCTCCAGACGTGCAGGCTCAGTGGCCATGGCTCACGGGCCCAGCCGCTCCGCGGCATGTGGGATCCTCCTGGACCGGGGCACGAACCCGCGTCCCCTGCATCGGCAGGCGGACTCTCAACCACTGCGCCACCAGGGAAGCCCCTGGGGATTTTTTTTACTCAGCATAGGTGTTAGTTTTCTAGTACTGCTGTGGCAACAAGGTATCACAAACTGGGTGGCTTAAAATAACAGAAATGTATTGTCTCTGAGTTCTGGAGGCTGAAAGTCCAAAATCCAGGTGTCGGAAGGGCCATGCTTTCCCGACGGCTCTAGGGGAGAACCTGTCCTAGGTCCCTCAGCATCTGGCGCTGTCACCAATCCTTGGTGTCCCTCGGCTTTCAGCTGCGTGACTTCTGCCTCCATTATCCCGTGGCTTGCCCTCTGTATCTGTGTCTTCACCTGGCCGTCTTTTTATAAGGACGGCAGTCCTAGTGGACTAGGGCCCCCCCTCCTCCAGTGTGACCTCATCTTAACTATTACATCTGCAATGATTCTATTTCCAAAGAAGGCCACATTCTGAGGTCATGGGGGTTAAGACTCAAACATATCTTTTTGGGAGGTGGACACAATTCAATCTATAACAACACAATTTCCTAGAGATTCACTATTAGTGTTTTGTAAAATCCCCTTATATAGTAATTATCTGTTCATGTATCTCTCTCCTAATAGATTGTGAGCTGTAAGGTCTTTTCCATCTCTGTGTCCCCAGCAGCACTTCTGGTATACAGTAGGCACTCAGGGAATATGTGTGGATAAAGGTATGGCCAAGGCCTCCCCAGACCCATGGTGTCTGTGCCACACCCACCAAGCCCAGTAAGGCCCTCACCAGCTGCCATTCCCAACGTCACGGCCTCTGGTTCCTTTGTTCCTCTTCCAAGCCATCTCCTAAACTCTTTCCATTCCCCCTTTGAGTTCTCCCTAGCCTCAGTCTTTCTCTCTTTCCCCATCCTATCAGGCTCTTAAAGCAAGGATTGAAATGGAATAGAAAGTAGAGAGGAAAAAAAACATGGCTGAAACTCAGTTATGAAAAATAGAACTCATAATTAGGAAAATAATATATAAGGACATTTAGGGTGTAATGGCATCCCACATACATTCTAAAAGTGAACAAAGAATGAATCAGACGTTGCTTGCTTGGAGGTGGCTTCCTAGAGTGATTTCTGCAGCAAAAGCATAAATGACAGTGCCATACTAAATCCTTCATGTCCCAGTTGATTTTCATGGCACAATCAGAAAGGTCATTCTAGCAAAAATGTTTGACGGCCTCCTGGACTCTCAAAATTCAATCACTCTCTTTCTACATGTCACCACCCGCTTGTTGAAGCTCTTGTCCTGGGGTGTTAACTGGTCTGTCCTCACCACATCCTCCCTGGACCAGACCTTTGCTTGAGACACAAGCAGCTCTCCAGCATCACTGTCCCAAAGTCCAGCATCGTTGTCAAGATTCAATGTTCTGCTCTTGCATCTGGATGGCAACATCTGACAATCAGACATGAGCAAGAGACTGAGGACAAAGCTATGGACCCCGTGTGCTGGGAAGCGGGGGTGGTGACTGGGTGGCACCGGTTTTATAACGGCTGAACTCATTAGTAAAATGGCAGCATTGCTTCCTGTAGCCTGGGACTGTTGCTTGCTGGGATAACAAACACCTCCATAATGAAGACCCCTCTGATCCCCTCCACAGGGTTTTGTGGTCCAAGCTGCCAGCAGGATGGACCCGCCCAGAGGTTCACCTTAATCAGAGCAGGAGTTCAGAGCCTGGCTTTCCCCAGCCCACCTTGGTTCACAGCTTAGCTCCTCAACCTCCACCCAGCTGGGTGACCTTGGGCAAGTCACCTGACCTCCTTGCTCCTCAGTTTCCTTCTCTGTAAAATTAGGTTTTAAATGAGATAATGCATGGGAAGCCCACAGTGTGGAGCTTAGCACATAATAAACACTTATTGTACATATTCTGGGGTTCCAGCTGACTCATTTTTTCTCATCGGCTCTGTATACAATCTGGCTTCCAGGCTCAGAGACCTACCTACATTCTGCAAAGAACTGTGCTTATTCATTCATTTGTAAGGGGAGGTGGAAGGTGACAGAAGTTAGGAGAAACCCTAAAACTGAGAACAGCAGACAACGAGTCCTTCCACCTGCTAAGAGAGGTACCAGATACACCCTTGCAGGGCTTGGTCCTATCAACTCCCATCAGCCACCATCATGGTGCCTATAAAGGAATTGGAGAGAGAAGGTCACACCTGGAAGCAGAAAGTACTTTGGATTTTCCTTCCCCCTCCCAAACCAAGTGAGCAAACCCAAGCAGAATCACCCCTAGAGATGTGGGGCTCCCCGTCAGAAAGGGGATGAGTGCAGGTTCCCTGGCTGCAGGTTTGCTAAGTTGCAGAGATATGGGGGTGCCAGGCTGCAGCACGTGAGAGTAATTTTGGTGGGAACTTGACATGTATGCCTGTAGTTGGGGGGCCCGTGTGGGAGGGTGACTGGACCAGCTTGCTGTGGCCATTGGAAGAGGGGGCAGCCTGATTGTTGCTCATCATGGAACAAGAGGATGCCACAGAAAATAGCTGGCTTGAACCTTCAGTGGATCCCAACCAAGAGGCGTCTGCCAGCATGTAGGAACCCCAGCAGGGGGAGTCTGTGTGGCATACCCCCAGGGGCAGGAGGGGGGTTGTTCGTGAGAGGTCAGCTGGAGAATTTGAAGCCAAAGTCAGGGAACAGAGCAGTGTGGAGGTCCTCATGGGGAGGCTCCACAGAATCCCAATGTGCTTCATGAAAGTATTGACATTTTGACCAGTCTGTGTCAGACAAAAGAGCATGGCAAATAGCCCCAGGTAAGACTCAGTACTTAAAATAAGATAATATCACTTCCTTGGGGAGCATTTGTAAGCATGAGGAGGTATTTTTTGTTGGCATAATGATTGGGGGGAGGGGTTGTCCTGGCATTTAGTGGGCCAGAAAGCTGGACATCTCATGATGCCTGAAACAGTCTATCACAATGAAATGGCCCTTCAGAAATGCAACACACTCCAGAATCACAAAAGACACTAAATAGCCAAAGCAATCTTGAAAAAGAACAAAACTGGAACTATCATGTTTCCTGATTTCAAACTATATTACAAAGCCATAGTATTCAAAACAGCACAGTACTGGCATAAAAACAGACACACATATCAATGGAACAGAATAGAGAGCCCAGAAATAAAGCCATACATATATGGTCAAATAATTTATGGCAAAGGAGCCAAGAATATATCGAGTTGGCCAAAAAGTTCGTTCGGGTTTTCCCATAACAACTTACAAGACAATGGACAAAGGACATCTTCTTCAATAAATGGTGCTGGAATCCCTATCAAATTGCCAATGGCATTTTTTATGGAACTAGAACAAAAAATCTTAAAATTTGTATGGAGACACAAAAGACACCGAACAGCAAAAGCAGTCTTGAGGGAAAAAAACAGATCTGGAGGAATCAGACTTCCTGACTTTGGACTATACAACAAAGCTACAGTAATCAAGACAATATGGTACTGGCACAAAAACAGAAACATAGATCAATGGACCAAGATAGAAAGCCCAGAGATAAACCCACGCACCTATGGTCAACTAATCTATGACAAAGGAGGCAATGATATACAATGGAGAAAAGACAGTCTCTTCAATAAGTGGTGCTGGGAAAACTGGACAGCTACATGTAAAAGAATGAAATTAGAACACTCCCTAACACCATACACAAAAATAAACCCAAAATGGATCTGAGACCTAAATATAAGACTGGACAGTATAAAACTCTTAGAGGAAAACATAGGAAGAACACTCTTTGACATAAATCACAGCAAGATCTTTTTTGATCCACCACCTAGAGTAATGGAAATAAAAATAAACAAATGGGACCTAATGAAACTTCAAAGCTTTTGCACAGCAAAGGAAACCATAAACAAGACGAAAAGACAACACTCAGAATGGGAGAAGATATTTGCAAACAAATTAACAGACAAAGAATTAATCTCCAAAATATATAAATAGCTCATGCAGCTCAATATTAAAAAAACAAACAACTGGGCTTCCCTGGTGGCGCGGTGGTTGAGAGTCCGCCTGCTGATGCAGGGGACACGGGTTTGTGCCCCAGTCCGGGAAGATCCCACATGCCGTGGAGTGTCTGGGCCTGTGAGCCATGGCCGCTGAGTCTGCGTGTCTGGAGCCTGTGCTCCCCAGTGGGAGAGGCCATAGCGGTGAGAGGCCCACATACTGCAAAAAAAAAAGAAAAAGAAAAACAAAACAACCCAATCCAAAGATGGGCAGAAGACCTAAATAGACATTTCTCCAAAGAAGACATACAGATGGCCATGAAGCACATGAAAAGCTGCTCAACATCAGTAATTATTAGAGAAATGCAAATCAAAACTACAATGAGGTATCACTTCACACCAGTTAGAACGGGCATCATCAGAAAATCTACAAACAACAAATGCTGGAGAGGGTGTGGAGAAAAGGGAACCCTCTTGCACTGTTGGTGGGAATGTAAATTGATACAGCCACTATGGAGAACAGTATGGAGATTCCTTAAAAAACTAAAAATAGAATTACCATACGATCCAGCAATCCCACTACTGGGCATATAGCCAGAGAAAACCATAATTCAAAAAGACACATGCACCCCAATGTTCATTGCAGCACTATTTACAATAGCCAGGTCATGGAAGCAACCTAAATGCCCATTGACAGACGAATGGATAAAGAAGTTGTGGTACATATATACAATGGAATATTACTCAGCCATAAAAAGGAACGAAATTGGGCCATTTGTTGAGACGTGGATGGATCTAGAGACTGTCATACAGAGTGAAGTAAGTCAGAAAGAGAAAAACAAATATCGTATATTAACTCATATATGTGGAACCTAGAAAAATGGTACAGATGAACCGGTTTGCAGGGCAAAAATTGAGACACAGAAGTAGAGAACAAATGTATGGACACCAAGGGGGGAAAGCCAAGGCGGGGTGGTGGTGGCGGTGTGATGAATTGGGCGATTGGGATTGACATGTATACACTGATGTATATAAAATTGATGATAATGAGAACCTGCTGTGTAAAAAAAAATAAATAAAATAAAATTCAAAAATAAATAAATAAATAAATAGTGCCGGGAAACCTGTACAGCTACATGCAAATTAATAAACTTGACCACTGTCTTACACCATACACAAACATTAACTCAAAATGGATTAAAGATTTGAATGTAAGACCTGAGACCTAAAACTCCTAGAAGAAATCATAAGTAGTAAGCTCCTTGACATTGGTTCTGGAGATGATTTTTTGGATTTGACACCAAAAGCAAAGGCAACAGGCTTCCCTGGTGGCGCAGTGGTTGAGAGTCCACCTGCCGATGTAGGGGACGCGGGTTCGTGCCCCGGTCCGGGAGGATCTTGCATGCCGCAGAGCGGCTGGGCCCGTGGGCCACGGCCGCTGGGCCTGCGTGTCCGTAGCCTGTGCTCCGCAACGGGAGAGGCCACAGCAGTGAGAGACCCGCATACAGCAAAAAAAAAAAAAAAAAAAAAAAGCAAAGGCAACAACGACAAAATAAACAAGTAAAAGGACTACATCTTCTATGAGCAGGGCCAGCTCATCGCCCGCTCTGTTCGTCCCCTTTTGTGTCTTCCTCGCCCCTCACTGGTCCCCAGATGACGCCGTGATACATGCTGGGAATTATTCAGGGATGACGCCAGAGCGCAGTGCCTGACTTAAGGGCTCACGATGAAGGGAAGGAAATGAGGTGCAAACGTAGTCACAGGTGCTGCCCTGTGACTGACCGCTTCCCAGCGCCAGGCACTGGGCTAAGCAGTTTGTCTG
Source organism: Phocoena phocoena (assembly GCF_963924675.1). Lineage (NCBI taxonomy): Eukaryota > Metazoa > Chordata > Mammalia > Artiodactyla > Phocoenidae > Phocoena > Phocoena phocoena. The sequence goes on from NC_089220.1 coordinate 13,404,418, forward strand.
CTCCATCTCTCTGAATCCTCCCACAGCCCTGAGAGATGGCTGCCACCATACCTGCTTTTACAGGCAAGGAAACTGAGGCTCTGTGCAAAGTTGCCCAGAGGAGTCGGGGGAGGGGGGGCGGGGAGTCGCGAGGGGGTCACTTCCGGTTAAGGGTGATGGTGAGTGGGGCTGGGAGGACCTCAGGAGAGAGAACATCAAGGAGGAGAGAGTTAGGAGGAGAGAGAGAAATAGAGATAGAGAGAGACAGACAAAGAGACAGAGAGAGAGACCACGTCGGTGACACAGGAGCTCCTGACAGCCAGGGAAAGCAGAATCACACACGGATGATTCTCAGAGGCCACAGCCCCAAACGAGCTTTGCATCTAGAGGGGGATTTTGTAGCTGAGACAGGAAAAGCTTTCTTTATGCTGTTCAGCAAAAAAAAGAGATTCCTTTGGCCTATAGTAATAATTACAGCTGTTTAAGTGCATTTTATTATCAAAAATAATAATAACAGTAGTAACAACAGCTGCCACCTCTGTCCAGGGCCTCCTCTGTGTTGGGTCTAATGCTCACAGCAATTTAGAAGGTAGGTCCTCTCCCCACTATTTACAAATGAGGAAACTGAAGCACAGATGGTTGTGTAACTGGCTTAAGAGACACAGCAGTGAGTGGCAGAACCGGGACTTGAATTCGGGTCTCCTGATACTTAGAAAAGGGTAACAAAGGATGGTCAGAGTTTGAGCAGTGGAGAGGCCCCACTTCCACTCCCCCGACCATCCCTCCTCGGGGACCCAGGCCAGGCTCCCATCACTGCTGTCTGGATGGGGTTCCAGGCTCCCTAGGGCCAGTGGCTGGGGGCTGGGAAGGATCCCCTTGAAGGTCCAGCTGACCTTGCACCTGTGTGCGGGTGCTGGGGTGCATTCCACCTACGCCCACCCACCTGCAATGGCACCCATCTGCCTTCTTCCTGCTCTATTCTCCCAGGGCCACTGCTGGAAACGTTTCTGGAGCTTTAACTGCATGTGGAGCTGAGCCGCAGTCACTCTCCTGCTCTGAGTCCTCCCTGTAATGGGCTTTGTGTTATTTCCAAACCAAGCAACCAACTATCCATCCAACCATCCAACCACCCACCCGTCCATGACCCAACTACCCATCCATCCATCCATCTGTCCATGACCCAACTACCCATCCATCCATCCGTCCATCCATCTGCCCACCCATCCATCCACCCACCCACCCATCTTACATATGTTTATGGAGCACATACTACATGCCAGGCACGATGCTGGATACTGGGCTCTCAGCAGTGAATAAGACCATGAGCTCACCCTCATGGGAGGGCATGTTCTGGTGGGGAGATACAATGAAGAGGTAAACCTATCAATAAATACTGTCAAGGTAGATGGAGGGCCAGATATAGGCTGTTGGTTCTTAGCTCCATTCTCTCACTTCCTTTTTCCCAATGATGACAAAAAGAACGATGATGACAACAGGAATAATAGGTGCCCTGTGCTGATTGGTCACTCTGTGCTGGGCCTTTTACCTGCATTAACTCATTGCATCATCACAACAGCCCTTTGAGGTTGTGCTACTATTATCCACATCTTCTGGTTGCAGAGAAACTAACTAATTAGCCCAGGATCACGCAGCTTGTAAGTCAAGGACTGGAAGAAATGAAAACCCAGGCTCCCTGGGCTCCAACAGCCTTCCAACATACCCTCTCCCCAGCCTTTGTGTGACTCATCCCTCCGATACACCTTTATAACACCCTCATCTTCTAATGCACCTTCTTTTGGTGGCTCCTATTTACAAAAAAGCCTACTAAGTGCCAGGCAGCACCTAGATACTATATGTACATTACTGTTTTTAATCTTCCCAAGAACTCTTCTTAGTAGGTATACTATAGATAGGGGAACTGAGTCTCAGAGAGGCTAAATAACTTGTCTCTGGTCATATGAACAGTAAAGAATGGAGCTGGGATTGGAACCTTGGACTGCTTGATTCCAACACCTGTGATTTTTACCATCTCACATTGATCCTTCATCTGGTGAACTCTTTCGCATCTGTCAAGACCCAGTCTAAATTAACCTCTTCATAAAGTCATCCTTGACTTTGAGGCATAGATTTTCCTCTTCTGCACCCCCTTTGTCCCTTTAATGTGTTATTACTTTGTGATTATTTGTTTACTTCTTCATCTTTCTCCTTAGGTAGTGAGCTCCCTGAAGGTGAGGCATGTCCGGCTTCATGGTAATCTTGCCTCTTCCTCTAGAGACTGGGGCTCTGTGCATTTAACTTCATTTCTGGTTGTAAACTAATTTAAATTGTTAGCCTATTTGTCCATTTATTTCTGCCATTTACCACTAATCAATTAGTGTGGAATGGGGACTCTGCCCCAGTGGAGCTCAAGGAACTAGTGTTCTCAAGGACAAGTCCAGCCCTTAGCAATACTGTGGACTCTGCTTCAACCAATACTTCCCCCTCCACTGTGGGCACCAAAGGCTCTCTGGCTGTATCTTTCCCCTCTTACTGGGGACACTGACTGATAAACATTCACCCTAAGTTAAGCTTCATGGAACCCTGTTCCTCAGGGACCTGCATTCAATCAAGAAATAAATAAGATTGCCAGCACTTGGAGCAAGGCTGTGGTGTAACTTTCGTGGTCCCATTCCTCTTAAAAAAAAAACCTATTAAAATTATATTTGATGATTGCATTGGTTCAAAGACAAATACAATCCAGGGTGGATTATATTCAGGTTCTTTCTTTCTAGTACGTTTTCCTTCCTTCCTCTCTCCTTCCCTCCCTCCCTCCCTTCCTTCTTTCCTTCCTTCTTAGACAGGAAATACAGCTTTATTGTGGAAAACTAGACTTGGAAAAAATAAGAAACAGCAACAGGATGTTTAGCCCATCTATTTACAACACACAGGGGTGAGGGTTCCCCATGCACAGCTGTACTGTTCTCCCTCCTTCAGCCTCAGATGTATTTACCCCCTTCATCAACAACCATTGTCTTTCTCTAGCTCTGACCTTCCAGTGACCACAAAATCGACACAACTCTTCAGGGTGATGTCCCATCATGGAATTCCGAGGCACTGTCTCCTAGTCGCTCCAGCTCCCTTCCCAGCCTACGGTTCCCACAGAGCACTCTGGGGGTCCCTGCTCAGTGGAGGCGGCTTCAGTGGGCATTGTGGGGGGACTTCCAGCATTGACTCTCCCCCCCAAACATATAACCCCAGTCTAATTGAGAGAAAGCACCAAACTAATCCAAACTGGGGGACATTCTGCAAAACACCTGACCAGTACTCCTCAAACCTGTCAAGGTCTTGAAAAGGAAAGCAAGCAACGGCTGAGAAGCTGTCATAGACCAGAGGAGACCGAGGAGACACGATGACTAATTTGCAGTGTGGGACCCTGGCTGGGATTCTGGGGCAGAAAGAGCGCATCAGTGGGAAGACTAGTTTAGTTAATAATACTGTATCAGTACTACTCTCTAGTTTTGACAATTGTGCCATTGTTACGTAAGCTGTTAACGTTCAGGGAACCTGGGTGAGGGGTATTTGGGAACTTTGTACTATATTTGCAACTTTTCTGTAAATCTAAAATAATCCTAAAATAGAAAATTTATTTTATTTTTTGCCCACGCCTCGTGGCATGTGGGATCTTAGTTTCCCGACCAAGGATTGAACCCTCGCCCCCTGCAGTGGAAGCTCCGAGTCCTAACTACTGGACTGCCAGGGAAGTCCTGTAAATTTATTTTAAAAATAAAGTATTAAATAAAAAACCTCCATTGGCAGGACATTTTTTATGACCTTAGATTTTATCCTTTCCAAATGGAGTGTTGTGAACCAAAAGTTCATCTTATAATCTGTTGAACGTCGGGTTCTTTTGACGACTCTGGGCAGCTTCTAGCGTTTGGAGGCAGAAAGGAGCTGTGCGCCCCTCTGCGCCCCCATGGCCACCACCAGGAGATGAGTGACAGTGAGAGCAAGTCCCCTCCAGATTCTGCCAAACGCACAGACATTTATTAGTAAACAGCCTGGATAGTCTCACTAGCGGTTGGAATTTCAGGAAAGGTGTCTCTCTCCATCTCAGGGACTCACATCTACCCCATGCATGAAAGCTTTGAGTGACAACATGGCTCACAGGTAAGGGCTGTGGTCAAACTAGACTTCCAGAGGTTTCCCCATCATAAGGGCTCACCAGTGTTCATACTTAATCACACAGTGGGTCCCGATACTTCACCTGTAATTCCACCAACCAAAGGATGCTCTGTCATTCCTTATGCTCGTTAGGCACCCCTGCGGAGGTGTTACAGGTTTGGATTATCTTGAGGGCGCAGCCTTCCCCACTACACTTCTCATACTGAAGTATTGACAAATATAACAGGGAGAGAAACGTCTGCAAAGAGAGTATCCCTTACACAGGCTGAAACTTGCTTTGCCTTTTTCTCTACCACCAGCAGGACGAGTGACATCAGTAGAGCTCTAAGCAGGGTTCCACAGGGTGGGAGTAAAAGGCACGTGGGTGGGTGAGTGTAAACCCTGGAGGATGTTCGCGGGATGCACAAGGAAGAAGAGCCCTGGAGGAGGGGTGCTCAGAGAAGTAGGACAAAACTGTCAGCCAGGCTAGCAAGGACACAATTTCGGGGAGGCCGTGGACCACAGAGCCAAATACGCCAGGAGACAGTGTAAGGTCTGCGCCCAAGTATCCATTGCCCCTGGCAACATGGATGCTGTTGGTGACCATATCTCGTGGGCGCTGGAGGCACAGCCTGTGCTGCAGCGGGACAGAGGTGGGTAGAGAAGAGGAAATGGCAGCTTCAACTCCTGCTTGGGGAAGCGTGGCTCTGAAGGGAAGACGAGAGCCCAGGTGGCAGATCAAAGGAATTTTTTTGTTTCTTGTTTCTTTTTTACTTTATTTATTTGTTCCTCTGGGAGTGACTCAAGCACAGTGCAGTGGTTAAATGCAGTATGTGGTTAAGTGGTTCAAGTTTTGGCACCAGCCAGACCTCCCTCTTTATTCCTCTAACTTTGGGTACCTTTAATTCCTGTAACCTAGGACAAGTCACTTCTCCAAGCTCCACTTTCTTAGTTGTAAAACGGGGCTTCTAATACTTCCTAGGTCATATGGTTATTATGGGGACTGCATAAAATAACATCTACAAGGCGTTTAGCACAGTGCCTGGAACACAGCAAGAACTCAGTAAGTGTTGGCTGTTCTATTGGTGGAGGGAGCTAGTAGAAGAGATCAACTGTGCAGAAGGGAAGGGGTGATGACTGAACCCAGTCCCTCAGCCAAGTCTCCAAGTGTCCCTTGGCTAACGCAGAACCTAGAGATCTGTTTTAAGGCTGGCTACTGGACCTTCTGCCCTGATGAATGTTCTATGTGGAGTGTGGTCAGAGGGTATAGAAGGACAGGGGCTGGGACTCCGTCAAGCTCACAGAACAGGCTGTAGGAACTGGTTTGGGACCGACATGCTGATAAATAGTTATTTAATGAACGTCGATATGTAGGGTGGAATTTGGTCTAAGACTTCCTTTCATTATTTCCTGGCAGCAAGGTTTGGTGGAGTACTTAACTCTTTTTCCTCTCAGAGCTTTTGGTGGTCTCCAGCATCTAGCACAGAAAACATAAGAATTGTAAATGACCAAACTGGCCCAGGTCAGGCCATGGGGAGGCACCAGAAACGGGCTTTTGAAGTGAGGACCAGGAAATTAAGAGAATGGGAGAAGTGGGGGATCACAGGGGCTAAGTTGAGATAAGACAATGGAGAGTCCAGGGTGGAAAAGTTGTAACATCTGCAGGTCAATCTCTTCATCTAGTTAGAAGTGACAGCCAAAGATGGCTCAGTGGCTGAAATGCAACCAAGTGTCTGGACCAAAAGGGACCCCTGGAACTGCCCTGCAATAGGCCTGTCACTACAACGTAGACTCAGAAACTTATCAAGTAACTTAATTACGACTGTCTGGGAGTGGCATCCATTATACTGAAGGTTCTAATTAAGGATCCCTTTAAGCAAGCCTTTGAAAATGGAACTGATTGGAGGAATGTTTCTTAAATTTTTCTGAGAGCCTCTGAGTAAAGAGGCCATTTCTGGAGATGAAGAACAACTGTGCTTGCACTCCCAGCCCAGTGAACAGATCCTTGAAACGTTCCACAAGAAGCTACTGTTGGCCTCACACATGGGGCTTCAAACCATGCTGTGATTCAATCCTTCCGCCCCCAACACTAATCTGAGAAAAAAGCAAAACAAATGAAGCAGGAAATATTTTGGATCAAAAACAATTAGACGATTGTAACTGGTTATTCCCGCCCCCAACCACTTCATATTAGAGAAAGATCTTTCCCTATAGTATATAATGGCATCCTTCTGAGCAATAATTTAAAATAATTCTTCTCCTTTGTGATGCTAATTAGAGATATTTATTAGATTCAACGATAGGCCCTTTTCACATTGAAGGGGCATAATTCAAAAGAGGAGGACAGTGAAGAGAAGGAAATATTATAATTCTTCATAAATGATGAGAAGAACTGGTAGTTCCCCAGAATAATCCAGGAGAGGATGAGAAGGTGAGGCAGGAAGGTGCATTAGTTGGGGTGTTCCAGAGAAACAGGACCAATAAGAGATAGATAGATGATAGATAGATTGATAGATAGATAATAGATAGATGATAGGTAGATAGAGATATGAAGATATAGAGATACAGATACAGATAAAGAGATTTATTATGAGATGTTGGCTCATAGGATTACGGAGGCTGATAAGTCCCACAATTTGCTGTCTGCAAGTTGGACACCCAGGAAAGCTGGTGGTGTAGTCCAAAGGCCTGATAACCAGGAGCTCCGAGGGCAGGAGAAGATCAATTCCCCAGTTCAAGCAGTTAGGCAGAGAGCAAATCCAACCTTCCTCAACCTTTTTGTGCTACTGGGGCTCTTGACAGATAGGATGGTGCCCCCCACATTGGAGAGGGCCATCTGCGTTGCTCAGTCTATGAATTCAAATGTTAATCTCTTCTAGAAACACCCTCACAGACATACCCAGAAATGATGTTTGACCAGATATCTGGGCATCTGGCGGCCCAGTCAAGTTGACACATGAAATTAATCATCACAAAGGAGAAGAGGGAGAGAGAAGCCAGAAGAATGGTGCCTGTGTGCTTGTGGGAGCACACACAACAGGAACCACACATGTGTTCACCCAGGAAGGCATTTAAGGACCTATTTAGAAAAAAACACTAGTTTAGACTGTTAAGAATCTCAGAGCCAGAAATGACCACAAAAGCAATGGCTCCCCCAGAATTCATAGCAGTCTTGGGAGTAGGGAGGGGAGGGCTTTGAACTGATCTTTTTTTTTTTAAACTTATTTTTATGCTGTGCTTCACGTCTTGTGGGATTTTAGGTCCCGAACCAGGGATCAAACCCGGGCCCTCGGCAGTGAGAGCACGGAGTCCTAACCACTGGACAGCCAGGGTATTCCCTGAACTGATCTAGCTCTTCGGGGACAGAGAAATCCACCTTAACACCCATCTAAGCATCAGACACCAGTTTTTTGACAAGTTCCATATTGTGGAATAAACGCTGAAGTCTGTGGATCTCCTAAGTCTGGACTGTGCCTTATTCATCTTTCTACCTCTAATGCCCAGCGTAGCACCTGGCAGATGGTAGATGCTCAATCTATATTTGCTAAATGAATGGTTGATTGAACGAACATAGCAGCACACAGATTTGGCCCTAAAATGCCATAAACTCTACAGTAAAGCCAGTCATTCTTGCTTAGACTCTCTTTCAGCTTTAGTAACTCATATTTAATCAATAATTTAAAATTCATTTAAGGGTCTATTTTAGAAGCGTTAACTAGGAGAGACAGTGCAGAGTGGCTGGTCCAAAAGGCAGAGTGGTAGCTGAAAAAGAGACAGCTGCCAGGATGACCCTAAAAGGAGGGAGACAGTAACATGTCAAGAACAGAGTCAAAGTTAGTTCCTTTAAGAGCTTACTCTGAGCCAGGAACTTCTGGTCATTTTGCAGACATTAAATCTTTTCAGCTGTGCAACTCTGCTGTAAGGTGAGTATAATTATTCTGTTCCACTGATGGGGAAGCTGAAAGTCAGAGAAATTAACAAAGTTGCCAATACACAAATAGAAATCTGTCTGATTTTCCCACTACATATTACTGAACTCATTTTATTTTGTAATTTTATTTTAATTCTTGAATATTTAAAAACAATAGATAGCTACAAAGAAGCAATTAAGAGTCAGCCATACGAAAACTCAGAATTAATTATTGTTAGCATCTTAAGTATATTTATTTCCAGGTTTATGCCTGAACAAAATTTCAGACATCTTTTTAGGCATCAGAATATGGATAACTAAACAGATGGGTAAATGGATGAATAGATAGCTGTAGAAAGAAATGCTATTGCAAAAATGGGATGAATCTATATATGACATTTAGAAGACTAATTACGTTTAATCTTACTTGAACTTCATAGAAGTAACTGACAAGAAATAGAAGAAATCATTAAACTTCAAATAAATGTTTCTTCTTTTCAAGAGATATTTCTGAAACGATCCATGTAAAGTAATGAAAAATATTGAGGTTGAAATAATTGCCTTCCTTCCCATCCTCCCTCTCTCCCTCCCTTCCTTCCTCCCCTCCCCCCATCCCCTTCTCTTTCCTCTTTCTTTTTTTTTTTTTTTTTTTTTGTGGTACGTGGGCCTCTCACTGTTGTGGCCTCTCCCGCTGCGGAGCACAGGCTCCGGACACGCAGGCTCAGTGGCCGTGGCTCACGGGCCCAGCCGCTCCGCGGCACGTGGGACCCTCCCGGAGCGGGGCACGAACCCGTGTCCCCTGCATCGGCAGGCGGACTCCCAACCACTGCACCACCAGGGAAGCCCTCCTCTTTCTTTTTTAACTAGATGTTTCTCTCATAGATTCTTTGTCTTGTCTGATTGCTCTGGCTACTGCTTCCAATATTATGTTGAATAGAAGTGGCTGAAGTGGACATTCTTGTCTTGTTCTTGATTTTAGAGGAAAAGCATTTAGTCTTTCATCGAGAATGATACTAGCTGTGGGTTTTTCATATTTGGTCTTTATTAGGTTGAGCTAGTTTCCTTCTATTCCTAGTTTGTTGAACGTTTTTATTATGAAAGGGTGTTGAATTTTGTCAAATACTTTTTCTGCATCAATTGAGATGATCATGTGTTTTTCATCCCTTCATTCTGTTGATGTGGTGTGTTACGTTGATTGATTTTCATGTGTTGAATCATCCTTGCATTCCAGGAACAAATCCCACTTGGTCATGGTGTATAGCCCTTTCAATATGCTGTTGAATTCAGTTTGCTAGTATTTTTTTCTTTTGAGGATTTTTGCATTAATGTTCATAAGGGATATCGTTCTATAGTTTTCTTGTCATGTTCTTGTTGGGCTTTGGTATCAGGGTAATGCAGCCTTGCAGAATGAGTTAGAAAATGTTACCTCCCCTTCAACTTTTGGAATAGTTTGAGAAGAATTGGCATTATTTTTAAATGTTTAGTAGATTCCACCAGTGGAGCCATCTGGTCCAGGGCTTTTCTTTGTTGGGAGGTTTTTGATTATCGATTCAATCTCTATTCAGGTTTTTTATTTCTTTGTGATTCAGTCCTGGTAGAGTGTATGTTTATAGATGTTTCTGCATTTCACCTAGGTTATCCAATTTGTTGCTATACAAGTGCTCACAGTATTCTCTTATAATCTTTTTATTTCTGTAAAATCAGTAGTAATGTTCCCAATTTCATTTTTTTATTTTAGTCATTTGAGTCTTTGCTCATTTTTCCTTAGTCAATCTAGCTAAACGTCTGTCAATTTTGTTGATGTTTTTGAAGAACCAGTTCTTGGTTTTGTTTATTTTCTTCTATTGTCGTATTGTCTATTTTATTTAACTCTACTTTCTTATTCCCTTCCTCTGCTAGCTTTGGGTTTACTTTGTTCATTTTCTAATTCCTTAAGGTGTAAAGTTTGGTCATGAATTTGAGATCTTGCTTCTTTTTAACGTAATCACTTATAGGTATAAATTTTCCTCTTAACTCTGCTTCTGCTGCATTCCATAAGTTTTGGTATGTTGTGTTTTCATTTTCGTTTGTCTCAAGATATTTTCTAATTTCCCTTGTGATTTCTTCTCTGACTTATTGGTTGCATAAGAGTTACTTAATTTACACATATTTGTGAAGTTTTCTTCTGCTATTGATTTCTAGTTTCTGCTATTTCCTTCTGCTATTGATTTCTAGTTTCATTCTGTTGTGATTGGAAAAGATACTTTGTATGATTTTAATCTTTCTGTTAGGACTTATTTTGTGGCCTGACATATGGTGTATCTTGGAGACTGTTCCATGTGCCCTTGAAACAAATGTGTGTTCTGCTGTTATTTGGTGGAGTGTTCTGTATAAATCTGTTAGCTTAACCCACTTTGTATCTAATTTAGCAATTTTATTCGGCATCTTTTCTTTCACTGTGTGTGTGTACATACATATGAATTATGTATCTCCTATCATCCTTTGAATGATTTGTCATCTCTCATTTTTTCTTTCCTTTTTGTTCCCTCATTGAGTTAAAGGTATCTTCTATTTTAAAAATCTTCTATTTTTGCTCACTGTATATTTGCATGAGAATTATGATTTTAATTTTTTGAAAACTATGTTTTGACACGTGGATCCAACAAAGAAGAGCATGTTTTGTGGCCTCCATGCAGGAGGCAAGGCATGAATGTCTAATCTCACTTTCCTACTCATGCTCTTCTCCTGAGGCAGAGTGAGGACCAAACCACCTCTCTCCTGAGCCAGGATAAAAATTTCAAAACAAATCTTACAAAATATAGCTCAGGGAAAATTAAAAAATACATAGGAACACAGAATTTATATAGCAATTTATACAGCATAAATTGAGTACTTCATGCAGTTCTGTCTTGTAACAACTATGGAAGCAACTAAATAATACTCATAACTGAGCATCATCCCAGACCGACTGAGCCAGAATCCCTGGAGATGGAAATGGGGCATCATATATTTTTTAAAGCTCTCAAATGATTCAAGTGTACAGTGAGAGAAGAGGATGCCCTGTTGAAGGAAAAAGGCTAGAGGAGACGCTACAGACAGCAGCTTTCACTTTCAGCAGAGGATAGAATTTTCTGTTCTCTCCCTTCTTCAGTCTCCCAGCTGAATTAGGGAAGGGAAGGATCAAAGGTGCTCTCCTCAGGGCTCTCCCTCTGATTTAATCAGAGTCCATTTGGAGATGGAAACCACACCAACAATCTGAACAGGGAAAATTTAACAGAAGGAATGGTTATCTGGTGAAAGGTGTTAACCACTCAGAGGGGGAAGGAGGATCTTAAGCGTGCAGATGTAGCAGCTGCAGAAAGCAGCTACCGCCCCCAGAGCAGAGGGAGAGTGGCTGAGGGGGACCTTGGACACTTAGAGGAGTGCTCGCCCCTCCCTCAGAGCTGAGGTCCAGACCCCTGAGGCGAGAGTGTGCCATTTTGGGCATTCTCTCTGAAGCTTAACTGGAGGGGATTTCAGGGTTTAGGATAGTTTCTAATTTTTTTCTGCTTTAGGCTCTGAGGTGTTTAATAGATGTGATGATGGTTGGTTTTATGTCAACTTGGCTTGGGCAAGGTACCCAAATATTTGGTCCAACACCAGTCTGGATGTTGCTGTGGAGCTATTTTAAGAAGAGATGAACCTTTATATTGGTAGATTTGAGTAGAGCAGATGACTGTACAAAACGTGGGTGGACCTCATCCAATCAGTTAAAGACCTCAAGAGAAAAAGACTGAGGTCCCCGGAGGAAGAGGGAGTTCTGCCTCTGGACTGTCTTTAATCTTGAGCTGCAACATCAACTCTTCCCTGGGTCTCCAGACTGTTGGCCGGCCCTGCAGATTTTGGACTTGCCGGTCCCCACATGTGCATGAGCCAATTCCTTAAAAGAAATCTCTATGTATCTACACAACCTATGAGTTCCGTGTCTCTGCAGAATGCTGGCTAATACAACAGGCTGTGGCCTGCCCATCTTCCCCAGGTGGTGCCTCTCAGCTCATCACTCTCCTCTGTCCCATGTCTCTTCTCCAGGAGCACGAGGTGTTGCTGCTGGTTGCTACCTTCCATTCCCAGTAGATCGAGCTTAAGCGACTCACGGACAGTTTAAAGGGTCCTTGCGGTTAGTGTAAAATCCCGGAGGACCCAGGGTGACCAAGAAGGAGAGAGATTCTAGTAAAGGAAAGAGAAGAGTCAGGGCAGACTCTCCTTAGAGGAGGGAGAAAAAGAATTCCAGAAGAAGATGAGCAAGCAGCTGCCTTCAGCTCTAGACTTGTTCTCACCCCTGACTTCCCTTGCGCATGGGAGGTGCTCTTAAATACTCAGTGTTGTCTGCAGGACACAGTCTCTTTCCTTGCAGTCATGATCTTCCTTCTCCCTTTCTCACCTACCTACGCCTTCAGCAGAGAGCTCTTTACTGCTCGTATCCATTCTCCCGGTCCTAGCTCCCAGCCCACCTCTTCCATGCGATCTCCCTGACTTGCTAAGTCCGCACGGACCCTCAGCCCTTCCTGGTCACCCTGGACATGTTTCAGAGACTTTGTCTTCAATGCTTAGTTATATAAAGTGTGTTGAGTGTGTCCCTAAAGTCAGGGACTGACTGCCTGAGATTCGCTCTGCACCTTCAAAGCAGCTCACACAGGTCTTGATACTTACTAAATATTAAACTGACTTACAAGAGCCCGCGAGAAAGCAGAGATGAACATTTCCATTGCACATGGAGAAGCAGATGGGGTGGTGCCCAAGTTCCCACACGGGCCAGAGAAAGTCAGGAATAAATCACGGGAACGGGTGCACCATGCAGGTTTCTGATCGTCTCAGTGGCCATCAGCCCAACCAAGCTGAATGCACGAATCTTTGCTGCAACTTACAATCTCAGGTGTCCACGAATCTTTCTCAGCAAACCCGAGGCAGCTCCTGCACCTTCTTTGAGGCGATGTCCTTTCTTCCTCCCACCTAACCCCACAAAGCAGTGGTTCTCGAACGTTAATGTGCTGAAGGACTGATTTTTACGGGGATGGTGGATGCATATTCAAATAAAAAATGCAGATTCCTTGGTCCCACCCATAGAGGTTCTGATTGAGAAGGTCTGGGGAGGTCCTGAAAATCTGCATTAAAAACAATCTCCCTAGGGGATTATGGTGATTTTTGAGGAGGGTAGGACATACTGGACGCATGGCTCTCACTGGCAGGGAATTCTGTAATAACTTAAATTCCAAGGCCAGCTGCTGGGAAGACTAAACAAAATTCACTCAGCAAATGCCCTAGGAACACAAAGAAATCTACCCAAGGACAACTATGAGATGATATATTTTTTAAAATCCCTTGCAAACAAAAAAGCACCATCTTCTGCCTAAATCCAGAATCATTACCTTCATCTAATAACTTGCAGGGAGCAGAGTTTCCAGAGTAGTTATTTTAGTGTCTGGGAAATTCAAAATGATTGGCTCTGAGATACAGAAGAAATTAATTTCTGGAAGCCACTGGGATCTGGCAACAGCGGAACAACCTGATGGGGATGCAGGCTGGGTCCCAGGGAGGGTCTCTTTCCCATCCTTTATAGCTCATGCTCAGGAAAGCACTCTTTACTGGAAAAGATTGCCTGAAAAACTTGTTAAAATACAGACTGCTGGGCCCTACCCTCAGAGTTTCTGATTCTTTAAGTCAGGTTTGGGGCCTCAGATAGTTGCACTTCAAACTTCCCAGGTGCTGCTGTTAAGGCTGCCGATCTGAGGACCACACTCTTAGAACTACAGCTTTACAGCGATGGCCAAGACCTGCTTAGGATGTGAGAACTGAACTGGAATCATGGGTGAATTACGCTCAAGTCACAGCCCACGCTGAGCTGTGACTGGCTGTGTGCAAACTCGAGAAATTCTTGGGTTTTTTTCTTTCTAACTTCTTGAGATAATTTTAGACTTACAGTCAAGTTGTAAAAATAGTGCAGAGAGTTTCTATATACCTTTTATCCAGCTTCTTATTTAACATCTTACATAACCATAGAACAGTCATCAAAACTAAGACTGTAACCTTGGTATAATACTATTAAGTAGACTACAGAATTTATTGAATGTCACCCCGGTTTGTCCACTAAAGTCTGTTTTCTAGTTCAGAATTCAATGCAGGATCCCACACGCATTTAGTTGTCATGCCTCCTTAGTCTTGTCTTTCACTGGCTTGAAGTTTTTGAAGAATATTTGTCAGTTATTTTGTAGAATGTCCCTCAGTTTGGGTCTGACGCTTTCTCATGATTAGATTGAAGTTATTGCAAAGGATGCTTTAGGTGCTGCTCCCGTCTCGATGCATCATTTTAGGTGGCTCATGTTTTGTGACATCATGGTGTCACTGGTGACGTTAACTCCACTCAACTGATTAATGTGGTGTCTGCCAGAATTGTCCACTGTGAAGTGACTAGTTTTCTTTTTGTAATGACTAAATATTTTGGTGGTTGGTGGAGATCCTTTGAGACCGCAAATATCCTGGTTCTTCTTCAACTTTTACATCACTAATTTTAGCATCCATCTGTGGGTCTCACCTGCAGCAATGACTACTTTGGTGTTCTAATGGTAATTCTCTATTTCCCTAATTTCCTCTCCATTTACTAAGTAGAATTCCTCTGTTTGGAAGAGTTGTTCCTTCTCTCCCATTGTCTTAAAATGTTAAAGAACTTTAAAAAACATTTCTTGAAGGGTAGGTTTGCTGGCAATGAATTCTCTAAGTTTTATTTTGAGAAAGTATTTATTTCTCCTCCCCTTTTGAAAGATTTTTGATGGATATAGAATTCTGGATTGACAGGGGTTCTTTAAAAATTTTCAGCATTTTAAAGATGTCATACTATTGTCTAATGACAGCCATGGTTTATGATGAGAGATCTGTTGTAATTTTTATCTTGTTCTTGTGAATGTAATGTTCTTTTTTTTCCTAACTGCTTTCAAGATTTTTTGTCTTTTGTTTTCTGCAATTTGAATATGATATGCCTAGGTGTATGTGGTGTGCATTTGTGTATTATGTATGTGTGTGTGTGTGTTTATACCTAAAACTTGCTAGGCGTACTATGAGCTTCTTGGATCTTGGCTTCTGTCATTAATTTTGGAAAATTCTCAGCTATTATTTCTTCAAATATATCTTCTGCTCTGTTCTCATTGTTTTCTCCTGGGATTCCAATTATTCATGTGCTAGCCCATTTGATATTGTCCCAAAGCTCTTGGATGTCATTTTTTTTTTTTTTCATTCTTTCATCTCTTTGTGGTTTAGTTTGAGCAATTTCTATTGGCCTGTCTTCAAGTTCGTGGATTCTCTTCTTGGCTGTGTCAGTCAACTGACGAGCCTGTCGAGGGCACTGTTTATCTCTGTTGCTATGTTTTTTATTTCTAGCATTTCCACTTGCTTCTTATAGTTTCCATCTCCCTACTGAAATTATCCATCCTATGTTGCCTGATGTCCACTTTTTCCTCTTGAATCTTTAACATACTAATGATAGTTATTTTAAATTCCCTGCCAGATATTTTCTAACATCTGTTTCAAATCTGAGTCTGGTTCTGACGATTGCTTTGTCTCTGGGGGAAGTTTTCTTTTTCTGATGTTTCTGCCTGCCTCATAATTTTTTTCTTGAAAGCTGGGCATCTTGTGTATGTCAGCAGAGACTGAGGCAGAGTTTTTACGCCTAGACACGAGCATGCCTTTCCTATTGATAAATGCTTAGTGTGGATGTTTGAATTAATCCAGTTAGGAGTTGGCCTGGACTTGAGGTTGGTGGTTGCTATGGTTACCCTCAGCGCTCCTCAGGCCTCACATTCCTGTAGCAATGCCTTGTGTTTAGAATGAAACTTGATTTGCCAGAGCGAGGTTTGTTTGATCTTGAATGTTAGGTCTTCTCCCTGCACCCTCCTGAGAGGGGATCTCTTTGCACACTCTCATCTTCCTGCCACTGATTCCTGTCAACGGAAGCTCCTGAGCTCGATGCGGAGGATGTTGGGAGTGTTTGTGTTGCTCAGATTCAGCCTTTGTTTCAGAGAGGTGCCGTGCCCTTGGGCATCAGGGGCATGTTCATCCCAGTCCTCCTGCCTGTCCCCTGCCTGTGCCTTTTGATGCAGCACACAGTCCTGCCTCTCTCCCCGAAGCAGAGATGCTTTTTCTGTCCCCTTGCCCCCCTGCAGGGAGTTTTCACTCTGCCCTAAGGAGAGCAGATTTTGTTGCCCCACCTCCACTCCACATTAAGGCATTTGTCCCATGGGGAGACAGGAGAGAGAGGGTCCTGGTGGAGTTTCTCTCCCCACGTGGCAGCCACTCCCCTCCCCAGAAGCTCTTTCTGGTCTCTTCTGTGCGTGCTCAGTGGGGTTCATGGAGAAAAGATCTGCAAGAGGGTGTGGGCTCCTCCAGTTTCTGTGGCCCGTGGGGCTTCACACATCCCATGAAGTTAGAATCATCATTCACCAGTTCATCAATTATTCTGGCTAAATGCTTCCACCCCAGCTAAGTGAGCACTTGCGTTTCCTCTTCTTCGGCAGATTATCTGTTTTTCTTCCTATTTTGGGCCAGTTGCCCTACGACCTCAGCTCTCCAGTGATTTCCCCCACAAAGTGGAGAATTTGAAGCTCATCTGGCTCTTTTTCATTGTTTGGCTGGAGTGATGTTCCTTCCAGCTCTCCACATCTAGGGGTAGAGGCCAGAAGTTCTATCAAGTCCTTACATTTTGCTGAGGCTGTTTCCTCATCAGAAATGTGGGAATGGTTATGCCTTCTTCACAGGACTGTCATCAGGATCAAGTGGCACATGGAACACATGGAAGCTCTTCGAAAAGTATAAAGATTACGCCAGGTAAGGTATTGTTCTTGTTAGATCATCCTAATTATATACAGTAATTTCCGGAACCCAAGATAACAAGCTCCTCCTCAACAGGGGCTCTCAACCTGACTGCACATCAAAAGCTCCAATGAAAACTGTGCAAAATATATTTCTGAGGTTCCAGCATCAGAGAATATTTTGCAGTAGGTGAGGAATGGAGCCTGATAATCTGTTATGTTAACAAAAGTCCTTAAAGGATGCTGATGCACAGCCAGGGATGAGAATTCCCGTCTCATCTGGTACTTTCCATCCCACCTGATTAGCACACCACTGTATATCCAGGAAGCAGTAGCTAAATTTTTAAATGAGACAACAAGATAGTCTATCAAACCACTAGACTACCTTTTTTCCATACCAGAAGATTGAATCTTCTAGTACATTTTTTTGCTTAAATAAGGGGTGGGAATTTCCTTATTGCTCCCCATGTGGTACATGGCTATAGATAACCCCATTCCTCTGGAGGCACAGAGAGTATGACATTGAGAATTTTTTCACGTACCTGTTGGCCGTTTGTTTGTCTTCTTTGGAAAAATGTTTATTCAGGTCCTCTGCCCATTTTAAAATCAGATTGTTTGACTTTTTTGCTGTTGAGTTGCATGAATTCCTTATACATTTTAGATATTATCCTCTTATCAGATAGATGGTTTGCAAATAATTTCTCCCATTCGGTAGGTTGCCTTTTCATTTTGTTGATTATTTCTTTTGCTATGCAGAGCTTTTAAGTTTGACGTAGTCCCTCTTGTGTATTTGTGCGTTTATTGCTTGTCCTTTTGGTGTCATATCTAAAAAAATCATTGCCAAGACCAATGTCAAGGAGCTTTCCCCCTATGTTTTCTTCTAGGAGTTTTATGGTTTCAGTATTTATGTATTTAATCCATTTTGAGTTAATTTTTGTGAGTGGTGTAAGACAAGGGTCTAGTTTTATTCTTTTGCTTGTGAATGTCCAATTTTCCCAGAACCATTTATTGAAGAGGCTGTCTTTTCTCTATTGAGTATTCTTGGCTCCCTAATCAAATATTAGTTGACTGCATATGCTTGGGTTTATTTCTGGGCTTTTGATTCTGTTCCATTGGTCCATGTGTTTGGTTTTATGCCAGTACCACACTGTTTTGATTACTATAGCCTTGTAATATAGTTTGAAGTCAGAAAGTGTGATGCCTCCAGCTTGGTTCTTCTAAGGATTGCTTTGGCTATTTGGGGTCTTTTGTGGTTTCATACAAATTGTAGGGTTGTTTTTCTATTTCTGTGAAAAATGCCATTGGAATTTTGATAGAGATTGCATTGAATTTATAGATGGTTTGGGGTAGTATGGCAATTTTACCAATATTAATTTTTCGGACTCATTAACATGGGATATCTTTTATTTGTCTTTAATTTCTTTAATCAAAGTCTTATAGTTTTCAATGTACAGATGTTTCAACTTCTTGGTTAAATTTATTCTTAAATATTTTATTGTTTTTGATGCTAATATAAATGGGGTTCTTTTCTTTATTTTTCAGATATTTCATTGTTAGTGTATAGAAACACAGCTGATTTTGTATCCTGCAACTTTACTGATTTCACTGATTAATTCTAACAACATTTTTTTGTGGAGTCTTTTGGATTTTCCATATGTAAGATCATATCATCTGCAGAGAGAATTTTTACTTCTTCCTTTCTGATTTAGATGCCTTTTATTTTTTTTCTTGCCTAATTTCTCTGGCTAGGATTTCCAGTACTATGTTGAATAGGAATGATGAGAGTGGGCATCCTTGTCTTGTTCCTGACCTTAAAAGATTTCAGCCTTTAACTGCTGAGCATGATGTTAGCTGTGGGCTTGTCATCTACTGCCTTTATTACATTGTGGTACATTCCTTCTATATCCAATTTGTTGAGAGTTTTTTTTTTTTTATCATGAAAGGATGGTGTATTTTGTCAAATTCTTTCTCTACATCTATTGAGATGACTCTGATTTTTATCTTCAGCCTATTCGTTGTGTATCACATTTATTGATTTGTGAATGTTAAACTGTCCTTGCATCCTAGGGATAAATCCCACTTGGTCATAAAAGAATGTATTACATTATGTCATATAGGAAGGAGGAAACTTCCTTTCTTTCCAAATTTTGGAATAAAATGGGCTCTTCTAGAAGCTCGTCTTGTTTTTCCTTTGGCTTCTGAAATGCTGTGACTTATCATCCTTCACTTCCAAGGGCTTAGGGATCATAGTCTTGATGATGAGAGCCTAGACCCAGATCACTTCATTTACCTGGTTCAGTGATGCCGCAATGTGGATACAACCATTCCCACATTAACAATGAGGAAACTAGGTTTTAAAACATTAAGTAATTTTCCCATATTCATATAACCAGAACGTGACAAACCCAAACTTCAAACCCAGTCTGTATAATTTTTTTTTTTTTTTTTTGTGGTATGCGGGCCTCTCACTGTTGTGGCCTCTCCCATTGCGGAGCACAGGCTCTGGACGCGCAGGCCCAGTGGCCATGGCTCACAGGTCTAGCCACTCCGCGGCATGTGGGATCTTCCCGGACTGGGGCACGAACCCATGTCCCCTGCATCGGCAGGCAGACTCTCAACCACTGCGCCACCAGGGAAGCCCTGTACAATTTTAACTTACTTATTCTCTAACCTACTTCAATCTGAACCCCAGTTAATTTTTATGTGAAGTATGATTATTTCTCTCTCTTATTTCAGAAAAGATTAAAGGCAGTTTGAAGATAAGTACCCTATCTACTTCGCAATGTGGTTATGAAAGTCAAAATATTACAACTGTGAATGGATAAGCCTTAAAAGCTATAAAATTCTAGCAAAATCCAAGATATTACAGCTTTCCCAGAACATTCTACTGTGTCAAATCATTCAATTGGCTCAGCTAATACTAAAATAAAAGGACTCACTGGAACAGAAATAAAGACATTGTGGTCTTTTGGTTTAGTATAAAACCATCACCAAGAGTGACACCATTTAATAAATGAGAACAGTTAATGAAGTGCAGTGTGGCAAGTGCTGGGTGGAAGGTGCAAGAAGAGAACAAAATCCTTCCCTGTTGGATGTAATGTCCCCCCACCCCCACAGCACATGGACCACCAGCACCCACTGCATTTGCAGCTCCTCAGAGGCCACAAAGCCCTGCCCTGAGCATCTCCTCATTTGATCTGGTGTTGCTACTGTTTCCACATCACAGGTACAGAGGGAATGGGACACAGTGAGTTTGAGAGAGCCGCCCACTGTCTCTCACATTAGAACTACTGGGCTTGGTGTTCAAATCCGAGAACTGTTCTTTACCACGTGGGGGGCATGACCTCAGAAACTGTGCTGTACTTTGTTACTTTTATGTAGCCCCCCCAATGTGGGATGTGCACCAATGATTTGGGTGGAACATAAGATGATTTTAGGGGCCCTCAGGCTTGGAATGAATTAACACTGAACCGTACGGTCAGAAAGTTACTCCCTTCCCAGTTCTCTTCCAGTCCTTTCATTACATCATGAAGAGAGTCTCTGTTTGGTGCTAATGAGTTTTTATAACAACTCCCCCACATTTGCCAATCTCAGTTTTTAACCAAGAGAGAAAAGATCTTGGGATTAAAGCCTTTACTAGGATATGGGATCTTGTTAGAATTTAATAACATAGTTTTAGCTTCATTATATTGATTTTTGCAATGACTCTATTTTCTGTTTATGGCAAGTGATATGAGTCTTCTGTTTAGGTAGTGAGACAAAGTTTCTTTTTAAACAAAACTAATTAAAACTGAGTTGATTAAAATATTAAGAAGATACTATTTCAGGTAGGATGGAGATAGAACAAAACTTGTGCAAGTGTGTGGGGTGATGGTCCCTTGAGAAACTTGATGGTCACTTGGGTCTTGGCTTTGAGGTCCCTGCATTCAAGGCCAGTTCACATTTATAGCGTCACAGAGAGCTCAAGATGGCCAGCTGTGAGGGCAGCCGTGGATGAAGCCTGACCACCTCAAGATGCTGAGTCAATAGGTCCTTAATCACTCTGGGGAGTCTCTGGGTTCCTAAACAGAAGAACCTGGGCCAACCTAGAGGTCACACAGTGACAGTTCAGAGAGAACAGAATAGAGAGAACTGGTCAGGAGGGCCAGAGACATGCTGAGTGGGGACAAAGGTAACCAGAGAAAATAGCAGTAAACGTTCTTACTCTAGTGAAGATGTGAGGACCCCTTTGGAAACATGATGAAAACCGTGAAGCTTGTTACCTAGGAAATTGCACATGTGTGTTTCCGCTCACGTTCGTGTACACATACATAACAATATTAGGGGATTTGTGGGCTCCAGGTTTTGAACTCCAGCTTTGATATTACTATCTAGAAATTCTCTTATTGACCAACTCACGCCTAAGGGTAAGTATAAAGAGGTTTATCTAAACAAAGATTCCTAGCTTTGTGATTTTTTTGGCATGTTACTCCTATCCATCTATCCATCCATCCTAAATGCATCGCACTTTTCTCTCCTTACACTGGTTCTCAAGTGTTTCCACCAGGGAACCCCCAACCTAGAGGAGAACAAACTCATCCTCTGAGACTCTGAGAAGACTTAGAAAGCTCATCATAAGATCACAAATGTTTTTCATGTTTCGCTTAAATGTTTACGCCAATTTCGGGACCTACTTAAATAGATGTGTTTTGACATAACATTTCTCTGCAAAAATCATTTAGTAAAACTGACCCTCCAGGAAGATGAGGCTTGCTTATACTGATGCTCCTTGGCCTCTTGGTACACCTGCGAGATCTCTAGGGACCCAGGTTAGAGAAGCAAGTCCTTGCTTCGTGCCAGTCCCTGTACCAGGAATGTGGAGATCAAGAAATCCCCTACGGGCAGGGACCCAGATGCTCTCCCCATCCCCACAGTGCCTCGTGCAGGTCAGAGCCCCCAGGGAGCTCAGTTTATGATCAGAAGTTCCTAACAAGGGTTTTGCAGTAGCTCCAGGCTGCTGCCCTGTAAGAGTGATACAAGGTAATGGTTGAAGATCTCTGACTTTGGAGCTTCACAGCCCTAAGTTCAAAGCCCAGCGCTGCTGCTTATTGCACTTTGGTCCTAGGGCACTCCTGGTACCGTAAAGAAAATATCTGGGTTTGCCAGCTGGAAGAAAAGTCAACTCAGCCTGGAGAGGGAGCTGTTGGGGGTGTTCCGAGGCTGGGTAGAGCAATGGGTGGAGAGCCCAGACTTCAGCAGAGACCCGGGCGCTTCTCCTAGCTGCGTCCCATCAGCCCTGAGCATTCAGACAAGGAGCAATCCCCGCGTGCCTCTGTTTCCTTGTGTCAAAAACAAGGGGGTTGAATGGGATGGTTCCTAAGGGTCCTCCCAGCCTGATGCTTTCTGCTCAACAGCTCAGTTTCACTGGGCAGAGCTTTTCTGCTTTGTCTTCTTTATGGCGCCCATCTTTCTTCCTCATTTCTGAAAGTGCCTTTTGGACACCATTCTTATAAAAAGTGCAGCTATCTCTTATGAACTCTGCTCTCATCCCCCCAAATCTTCTCTCCTGCGTAGACGTAGAAGATCAACAGCTCTTGTTCCTAGCATGGACCGCTTTAACAACATGGGAGGTTATGTAATTCGACTTGTTACAATACCACAAGGCAGAACTGAAACGGATTAGACAAGAGAAGGCAAGTTTCATTATCTGGTCTAGAATGTTTCTCCAGCCAAGAATCCAAGATGATGTCTGCATTCCTAGAAGTTAACTTCCTGTTTCCTTTTTCTCTGAGCACAATAAGTGCCTGTCTAATTAGGCACCCTCCCCGCAATGCCCTCAATGAGCACTCGTGTAATCTTCGTTAATAAAATGAGGATTTATTAAACTTTCGATTTGAATAAATAGTCAGCCATTATCTTTGCAATGGGCCCCAAACCCTGGTAAAAATGAAGTGGGCTCTGGGACCATTCAAAGGATCCATTCAACAGAGCTTAACGTGTTAAGAATAGAGTTTAACGTGTTAAGCTCTATTCTTTAGTGACAAGAGCGAGTCTTCCCACTACCATGCCTCAGTTTAAAGGCCTGAAGCTGAATTTTCTTTTCTTACCACACTGAGGTCCCACAGACACCTTAGTCAAGCGTTAAGAGCTTAAAAACAAAAGAAAAGAAAAACAAAAATTGAGAAGCAGCTATAAAGAGGAACAGATGCTTTCCCTAGCCATGGCCCCATGGATGAATCTGCCTAGAAGGAAGCCCAGCAAAAAGAAAGCCCAGTCACATTCTCAAACAGTTCCCACCCTCCCTTTGTTGACGGGACTAAGAGAGGCAGTGAATTCAGCTGTTCAGAGTTCCAGGGGAAAGTCAGGATCTTCAGGATTTTTATTTCCAAATGAAGAATAGAGCAGCAGGAGATCAAGGCTTAAGGAAGCCCTCCCTCTCTTAGGCAGTTAAAGCCCTGGAGCAAGGTGGGTAAAGAAGACAATACGATGTCTTAGACTGCTTTTGTGGTTCATTTTTAAAAGACTGAATTCAGACTTAAAGAATAAAGATAAGGAGAAAGGCATCAAGGCTGCAGGTTCCCGCAGCTCTGGGAAGTGGCTGGAGACAAGAAGATGAGATTTCTCAAGCTGGGCTCCAGGCTAGAAGGAACAGAATGAACCCAGCCAGGGCACAGAGCTGAGTTGGGTGGCAGTACCCTCGCTGTCCATACTCTCCTTGCCCCTACCTGTCCCCAGCGGTCTCTGCCAGCCTGTTGTTCATTATTGCAAAGGCTCCTATCCCCCCTGAGAATTCATCGTCCAGCGACAGAGTGCTGGTCTGGTGGGGGCAGCCATTGGCCGTTTCGGACAGCTGCTTCTGGAGGATGGCTAGTGAGACCTTGTTGGCCGCCAAGAAGTCCTTCATGGAGATCATCTCACCGGAGAGACGCCGCCCATCCGTGTCACTCTCTATGACTCCATCCGTTTCTATGGAGATGTTGCACCGGTTCTGGACAGTGCCTGGCATCACCACGTTCCTCCGGGACTGCAAGAGTCTTCTCTGGCATTGTTGGCAGCACCCGCCATCCACCTTCCTCAGGATCCAGTTCACGGACTGTTTAATGAGGATGGAGATGACATTGAACAAGGAATAGATGCAGCAGACGCCCATGAGGATGAAGACGAAGTTGGCGAAGCGGTAGAGGCCCTGGCTAGCATACCGGGCGTTCTGGCTGCTGACGAGGTCCCCAAAGCCAATGGTGCTGAAAGCCACAAAGCAGAAGTAGAGTGCGTCGAAGTAGCTCCATCCTTCCACGGAGGTGTACATGGCGGACGCGCAGCAGGAGATGAGGAGGGAGGCCATGCACAGGATCAGCATGACATAGTACACGGAGGGCTTCCAGCCAGCCAAGCTGTCCACCTCACCCTTCCCCGGGTTCTTCAGGCTCTGCTGGGGCAAGGCCCCCCGCCTCTGGAGCTGCTGCTGGTGGCACAATTTCATGATGCAGGCGATGACGGTGATCAGGCGCTCCAGGAAGAGGTTGAAGAACAAGATGGTGCTGGAGCACCCGAGGAGACCATAAAAGATCAGAAAGATTTTTCCTTCTACTGTTGCTGGAGTCGTCATCCCAAACCCTGCAGGAGACAAAAATCAGAGGAGAGTGAGGGTGATCTCTGCCGTGAATGGGGGCAGTCTTGGCTTTGATGGCTGGCAAAGGACCTGAAGAAACAGTTTTGTAAAAGCACTCTGTCCTAGCCTTTCTAGGAAGGAGAGGGAGAATTCTGACTTGCTTTTGAAGACACTAAGTGTTGTTCAGAGCTGGGCTGCTCAAAGCCCATATGGTGCCACAGTGCAAATCAGAAAAAGGTACCTCTTCCTCTGAGTGGATACCACCAGTCACAGTGGCTTGGTGACGAGAATGCGGGCTGGATTTCAGCCTCCCCTCCCGATTCTGCTAGAGATGTCCTCACACAGTAGATGACCTGAACGACCATACTTAACAGACATTGTTCAGAGAGATAAACGAAGGCTCATACAAAGAAAAGTCTTACAGAATTCACTTACTCTATAAAGACTTATTGGCTGCCATTCCAGGAATGGGGGATAGAACTGTGGAGGAAGATAGATCTGGTCTCTGCCTTCATGGAGCTCTAATGTAGTGAAGTGATTACTATGTTATGTGATCAGTGGTGTGATAAGCGTGGTGCTGGAGAATGTTCAGGGTCTTATGGGAGCTATTAAGAGGGAAACCCATCTCAGACTTGGAGTCTAGGAAGACTAAACAGGGAGAAGAACCTAAAGCTAAAGAGGAGTTAGGCAAGGCAAGGAGGGTGCACGTGTGCGTGCGGGTGTATATGTGTGTGTATGTGTGTGTGCGTGTGCGTGTGTAGATGTGTGTGTGTGTGCGTGGTGGTGGTGATGTTTCAGGCAGAGAAACAGCACATGCCAGCATATACGGAAATGAACAATTTGCTCAAGATTTTCCCACCTTTAAACAAAACTCTCATGCTTTGGGAGTGGTAGCTGACGTGTTAGTTGTTATAGTTTGATAACATATAAAAAGTCTCTCTTGCCTTTGTCTCTTACTGTTCACAGTTTTGACTTTCTTGACCTTTCTACCCCTACACACAGATATGATAGTAAGGATACCAACTGTAGGACAGTGGACATCACTAAGAAAAAGGAGAAACGGAAGAAAAATACACTCAGTGTTTCTCACTCAGGGGCACTAATCTTCAGCCCACTGTGAGGGACACGAAATTCTTCCAAGCAAATGATTCAGTAAACATGAGGAGTCTGATTTGTTTGAGGGGATGGGCATCAAAGTCCTTCTGAAAATAAACACCATCTGAAAAATAAGTACTCATCATGCCACCCTGGGTTCAGATTTTTTATTCAAGTCAAACCTCCTTCTTTGTATTTTTTCTTTATTATCAAGCTCAGTTTCCTAACCGAGGCCGCATCATTGGGATCTCTAGGATTCACCCATTATCCTCTTTCCTGATAACACCCTGCTATCATCAAGCCAACACTTTTCTTTGCTGCCACAGCTCAGCCCGTGGCTGCCTCCCAGTGCATCCTGGGACGTGGTCAGATCAGACCTCGCGATTCGTGAACTTCTGGGATTATGACTTCCTGCTTCCTCATGTGGAGTCAATGGGCCACCTTTCCCAAACACCTAGGTGTGCATACTGTGTTACCATTTAGTTTTCCAAGTAAATTCAATTTTCCTTTCTCAGCATACAAGGGTCTATCTAGGGTAGGAAATTAACACTATATAGCCAAGAGCCTGCAGGAAGATATTGATTGCTTTTTAGCTGGTTGGCATGGAGTGGAATGGGTGATCAGGTAAGGAAGGAGCGAGGGGCAGGGAATAATTCCACTGGGAGTTACAGTCCTGGCCCTTTAATGGTAGAGAGAAAGTCAGACCATCATCTCTTCTCTGGGAACTCTTGTTTTGAAAATTAAAGGCCTTTAGTGACTCTTGACAGTGTAGGTTTCATTTGTTAGATATCTTCATTATGATGTAAGGAAATTCTCTCTTTGCTGTCTTTTCTCTTGTTAGTAACTTTAATTCTTATCCCCAAGCTTGAGTTGCAATGAGGCGGTTGAAGTAGTGGAGAATTAAGAAAAAACTTACTGAGTTTAAGGACTGGGCTGAGAGCAGTGTCTTTTTCTACCCAGTCTGAAGAACATGGAGGAGTGACCAAGGTGTGGAGTGATTAGTTCCTGATCACTTAGGGCTGCGGGGGGAACCTCCTCTGGCTCAGTGAATTCCTGAAACCAGTAAAGCTTGTGAATGCTTCTGCACTAAGAAGATATAAAAATGAAAGCTGGAGCCCTTGCCCCAAAGCTGTAAGGCTAGCAGAGTATTGTGGCTGTCTTCATTGAAACAGAACTGAGGCAACACGCAGGAAAAAGAAGAAACGTTTATCTGCAGTCATTTATTGACTCAACAACATTCCAAAAAAAGGATAAAGTTATTGAAAATAGGGAAGGCCCAATATACCCTGAGAAAACCATAATTCAAAAAGACACATGCACCCCAATGTTCATTGCAGCACTATTTACAAGAGCCAGGTCATGGAAGCAACCTAAATGCCCATCGACAGACGAATGGATAAAGAAGTTGTGGTACATATATACAATGGAATATTACTCAGCCATAAAAAGGAACGAAATTGGGTCATTTGTAGAGACGTGGATGGACCTGGAGTCTGTCATACAGAATGAAGTAAGTCAGAAAGAGAAAAACAAATACTGTATATTAATGCATATATGTGGAATCTAGAAAAATGGTACATATGAACCTATTTGCAGGACAGGAATAGAGACACAGACATAGAGAATGAACATGTGGACGCGGAGGGGAAGAGGGGATGGGATGAATTTGGAGACTGAGATTGACAATATATACACTACCATGAGTGAAACAGATAGCTAGTGGGAACCTGCTATATAGCACAGGGAGCTCAGCTGGGTCCTCTGCAGTGACCTAGTTGGGTGGGATGGGGGGTGGGGTGGGAGGGAGGTCCAAGAGGGAGGGGATATATGTATACATACAGCTGATTCACTTTGTTGTGCGGTGGAAACTAACACAACATTGTAAAGCAACTATATCCCAATAAAAAACAATAACAACAAAAAACAATTCAACAGGGCAACTCACTTTTTGAGCTGTATTTCTTAAATTAAAAAATATATTTAAAAAAAGGGAAGGCCCAGAGGTAACAACAGGTGTATATGTGGAGGAGTGAGGGGAGGCATTTGCCAACAATCAGAGAGCTTTCTTGTGTAACGCAAGACTCAAGTGGGCAAATGTTTTCTTTTACAAAATCTTCCTCTGATCCCAGAAGGAACTTAATGATTTTCCTCTTGGAGAGCAGAGAAGCAGGAGTAATGAGTAGCTCTCAGTCAAAGGTAAGAACAATTATTTACTGAGCATCTGTTAAGGTCAGGGGCAGCACTAGGTGTCTGGGCCAGACAATGATGGCCTGGACAAGGTCCTCGGCCTCCAGGAGCCCATCATCCAGGCTGCGACAGATAAACTGCTGTCTACAAAACAAGGCAGAGTGAGTCAAGGGCCAAAGTAAAGTCACAGTGGTGCTATCCTGGCTTCAGGGTCCCAAATGCAGCCTCACTTGGGATGAATGACTGGGTTCCATGTAGACGTGTTGCTGAAGCCAGCTGACAAGCTTGATAAGCTGATTGTTTTCCAATGACTGAGACTTCTAGTGATTTTGCAACACGTTCCAGGGATTTAAACTCTCTATATTCTATCTTGTTTGGTTGGTTTTAAAACATTCAATTTTATGAAAGAAAGGATAACCTGTGACTTTTTTTTTCACATCTTTATTGGAGTATAATTGCTTTACAATGGTATGTTAGTTCCTGCTTTATAACAAAGTGAATCAGTTATACATGTACATATGTCCCCATATCTCTTCCCTCTTGCGTCTCCCTCCCTCCCACCCTCCCTAAACCTGTGACTTTCCATTACCTACACTATTTGCTTGATCACTACCATCTTTTCAATCAGCAAAAATGACAGAAGATGGCACAAGCGGTGTTATTCATAGACGCAACAGGAGACAGCTTCCTAATATTTGCAGTTAGAGGTGTTGCCATGGCTTTTACTACTCTCAGAGCTTAACAGTGTGTCAGCTAATAATGCAGGCTTTTTCATAGAAAGTCTCCCACTTTTTAGAGTCCCATAATACTGAGCATTACGGATCCCTTGGATTGGGAATAATAAGCCTCAGGGTCCTCCTTAGTGGAGGAAAAGGACGCAGGCATTATCAAAGGCCTGCCCTCTGCCAGGTATCACTGACTCCTAATACCCAGGCCCGCTCCCGGGTGTACAGGTGTAAAGTAAAGCCAGAGTTAGAACCTAGGTTTATCTTGTCTCCCAGGCTTGTGATCTTTCCACCTGCCTACACTAAGTGAGTGAAACCACTGTCAGGTGTCCACACTGTAAGTAGAACTGAGAGAGGGAAATTAACCAAGCGTCTAATGCTTTACATAGACACCCAGACTGTAGTAGCTGCCAGATCTGGTACCAAAATCAGGGGATCGGCTGAATCAGAAGCTGAAACCCTACAGTCTTCACTTACATTTCTGAATGTATGTGTGCCTCTCCCAACGCGTGATGCCATTAAATCAGTTTAAAAAACTTGTTATACCCCATGCATTCGGTCTCTTTGTATTTCATAGGCACACAAATGAATCTGATTGTCACAGGTGGTGCTTTCCAATATACGGTTTCTTTCCTGTGCTTCAAGCCTGCAGTCTTTTGATTTGTGTCCAGCCCCTGAGTCTGGGAGCAGATGAGCTAGCTGATTGGGGATCAAGGGCATCTAGGTTTGGTTTGGAGGCCAAGGGAGCTCGCCTGGCAGTCTACTTCGGCTGAGCTCCCTTGGCCATTTCAGATCTGTTTTAATGTGCTCCTGGGACCAAACCGGGCTCCCTGGTGTCCTTGGGGCCAGGAATGAAGCAATTAGGCACTGCCAGCATCCCAGTCAACCCCAGAAGAGCCCTTCACTTAGACGATGAAGAGAGGAGAATAGGTCTACCGTCTCCCACCCTTTCATGCGTATAGTGTCAACTACATATTCTTTCAAAAAATTAGTCAAGGTGAAAAATCAAAAAGCTTTGCATTATATTTTTCAAATATATACAGAGGTAGAGAGACTACTAAAATAAGCCCTCATTTCCCAGTTTCAGCAATTGTCAAGATCTTGCCAATCATGTTTCTCCTATCCCACCCTACCCCCTTTATTTGCTGGAATTTTTTAAAGTAAATCCCAGACAGCATGCCATTTCATCCATTAATAATGATGCACCTGTAACTGACAAGGGCTTTATTTTCCCAGTATAACCACTAAGTCGTTATCACACCTAACAAAATTAACACTAACTCTTTTTTTTTTTTGCGGTACATGGGCCTCTCACTGCTGTGGCCTCTCCCGTTGCAGAGCACAGGCTCCGGACGCGCAGGCCCAGTGGCCATGGCTCACGGGCCCAGCCGCTCCGAGGCATGTGGGATCTTCCCGCACTGGGGCACGAACCCGTGTCCCCTGCATCGGCAGGTGGACTCTCAACCACTGCGCCACCAGGGAAGCCCAACACTAACTCTTTAACACCAATACCCAGTCCATATTTCAGTCTCTCAAAAATATATTTTTACAGACCATCTGTATGAATCAGGATCCTAATAAGGTCCATGCAGTATATCTTTTAAGTCTCTTTCATTTGTTAACAGTCTCCCTTCCCTTTTTTTTTTATGCCATTGACTTGTTGGGCAAATGTGTCCTGTAGACGTAAATCATAATTTTTTCCAGAAACATTTGGGGAAAAATGTATATTATGAGAGTGACTTCAGATGCAGTAGCAAGTTTCAAACACTGCATGGGGACATACAAATTGGCATAAACTGTCTAGAAAGCAATTTGGGAATATGCATCAGACATCTAAAAAATATTTATATCTTTCTCTCTGTTTATTTTATTTTTAGGAATATATCCCCCAAAGTATTAGAAATGTGACTAATTATGTACAGTGATGTCACCCTGTCTTTACTTTTAATAATGAAAATCTTTAGCAACCTAAGTGTCAGATAACAGGGCAAGGACTAAATAAAAGTAGCCATTAAAATGAAGCCATTAAAATTACACATACATAACAGAACTAAAACAAATAATCCTAAAATCTATATGGAACCATAAAAGACCCAGAATTGCCAAAGCAATCCTGAGGAAAAAAAGAACAAAGCAGCAGGCAAAACCCTCCCAGACTTCAGACAATACCGCAAAGCTACAGTAATCAAACAGCATGGTACTGGCACAAAAACAGACATAGGGATCAATGGAACAGAATAGAAAGCCCAGAAATAAACTCACACACCTACAGTCAGTTAATCTTTGGCAAAGAAGGAAAGAATATACAATGGGGAAAAGACAGTCTCTTCAGCAAGTGGTGTTGGGAAAGTTGGAAAGCCGCATGTAAATCAATGAAGTTAGAACACACTGTCACACCCTACACAAAAATAAACTCAAAATGGCTTAAAGATTTAAATATAAGACATGACACCATAAAACTCTTAGAAGAGAACACAGGCAAAATATTCTCTGACATAAATCATACCAATGTTTTCTTAGGTCAGTCTCCCAAGGCAATAAAAATAAACAAATGGGACCTAATCAAACTCATAAGCTTTTGCACAGCAATGGTAAACAAAATGAAAAGACAACCTACGGACTGGGAGAAAATATTGCAAATGATGCGACCAATAACGGCTTAATTTCCAAAATGTAACAGCTCATACTACTCAGGAATAAAAAAACAAACAACCCAGTCAAAAAAATGGGAAAAAGACCTAAATAGACCTTTCTCCAAAGAAGACATACAGATCGCCAATAGGCACATGAAAAGATGCTCATCATTGCTAATTATTAGAGAAATGCAAATCAAAACTACAATGAGGTACCACCTCACACCGGTCAGAATGGCCATCATTAAAAGTCTACAAATAACACAGTGAGAGAGTGGCATGGACATATATACACTACGAAACGTAAAATACATAGCTAGTGGGAAGCAGCCGCATAGCACAGGGAGATCAGCTGGGTGCTTTGTGACCGCCTGGAGGGGTGGGATAGGGAGAGTGGGAGGGAGGGAGACGCAAGAGGGAAGAGATATGGGAACATATGTATATGTATAACTGATTCACTTTGTTATAAAGCTGAAACTAACACACCATTGTAAAGCAATTATACTCCAATAAAGATGTTAAAAAAAAAAAGTCTACAAATAATAAGTGCTGGAGAGGGCGTGAAGAAAAAGGAACCCTCCTACACTGTTGGTGGGAATGTAAATTGGTGCACCACTACAGAAAACAATATGGAGGTTCCTCCGAAAACTACAAATAGAGTTGCCATATGATCCAGCAATCCCACTCCTGGGCATATATCTGGACACAACTGTAATTCGAAAAGATACCTGCATCCCTATGTTCATAGCAGCACTATTTACAGTAGCCAAGACATGGAAACAACCTGTGTCCACTGACAGACGAATGGATAAAGAAGATGTGGTCCATATAAATAATGGAAAACTACTCAGCCATCAGAAAGAATGAAATAATGCCACTTGCAGCAACATGGATGGACCTAGAGATTATCATACTAAGTGAAGTAAGTCAGAAAGAGAAAGACAAATACCATATGATATCATTTATACGTGAAACCTAAAATATGACACAAATGCATTTATCTGCAAAACAAAAACAGACTCACAGATGATAGAGAACAGACTTGTGGTTGCCAAGCGGGAGGGGGATGTGGGAGGGATGGAGTGGGAGTTTGGGATTAGCAGATGTAAGCTTTTATATATAAAATGTATAAACAACAACGACCTACTGTATAGCACAGGTAACTATATTCAATACCCTGTAATAAACCATAATGGAAAAGAATATGAAATAGAATATATACATATATATGTATAACTGAATCACTTTGCTGTACAGCGGAAATAAAACAACATTGTAAATCAACTATACTTCAATAAAATAAAATTTTTAAAATTCTGTATACATAAGATATATATATTATGTACAAAATAAGCTATAAGGACATATAAACAGGGAATACAGCTAATATTCTATAATAACTATAAATGGAGAACCTTTAAAAATTGTGAATCACTATATTGTACACCTGTAATTTATATAATATTGTACGTCAACTATGCTTCAATTTAAAAATTACATGTATAAATAATTTTTAATGACTAGAGAAAACGTTAAGTGGAAAAAAGCAGCGCCAAAGTGTGTCTGCGGAATGACTCACGCCTGGGACATCCTCATTAAATATTTGTTGGATGAAAGAATAAACTTTACAAAATATATTTATACATATATATATTTGTAGCACTTAGGGTGCTTTTGGATGCCAGTAAGAGCAAATCATAAGTAGGGGTAGCTTAAACATGAAGGGGATATATTATCTCACAGAACATGAAATTTGGAGATAGGGCAGCTCCAGGAACGGTTAATTAGATGGCTTTCGAATATTTCACCTTTCTGGCTCTGGCTCCATCAACATGTCGTCTAGTCCCCACTCCACGCCAAAAGCTTCAGGAGTTACCTCCTCACACATCAGTGTCCAGAGTCAGAACATGTTGTGTTCCTGCCTTGTTTACGTCTTTATCGGAGGAGAGAATCCTTTCCAGAAACCCCCTAGCAAAATTCCCATTGTATACCATTAAGCAGCACCGTGTCACACACCCACTTCTCAAACCAGTTATCTACAGGAGGAATGGATTTCCTCTTAGACTGGTCAGGGTTTACCAGCGCCCCTGAGGAAGAGAGGGACCTCAAAACAGTCAATGTCTGCCACAGACATACACAGAAAAAAACAAAATAAAGGGAAAGACACAAAAGTTTTAATCGGTTATTTCAGGGTGGTGATAATTCTTTCTTAATGATTTATATCATTTACTACCTTTAAACTGAGAAAAATATGTTATAATATTCTGGAATGTTTCCTCAGATTGCAGGTAAACACCTGCCCAGAAGAAGCATTCCTCTTGATTCATCTCGTTAATACACCGAGAAATCAAACTTTGACTTGAATAAATGTTTTCATAATCTTTAAAAAAATTTTTTATTAAAAAAATTTTTTAATAAAAAAAATTTATTTTTAGAATTTTTTGGGGGGGTTGTTTTTTCTTAAAATTATTATTTATTTATTTTTGGCTGCATTGGGTCTCTTGCTGCGTGCGGGCTTTCTCTAGTTGCAACGAGTGGGGGCTACTCTTCGTTGCGGTGCGCGGGCTTCTCATCGCGATGGCTTCTCTTGTTGCGGAGCACGGACTCTAGGCGCTCAGGCTTCAGTAGTTGTGGCTCACGGGCTCTAGAGCGCAGGCTCAGTAGTTGTGATGCACAACTTAGTTGCTCCGCGGCATCTGGGATCTTCCTGGACCAGGGCTCGAACCCGTGTCCCCTGCATTGGCAGGCGGATTCTTAACCACTGTGCCACCAGTAAAGTTCTTTTTTTTGGTTTTTGATTCAGAAATGTTAAGCCTCTTTGTGTGGGATGAAAGAGGTTTCATAGGGGTTTGTGGGTGTTTTTTTCAAAAGACCCTCCAATTTCAATTGGGAAGGAAAAAGGGGGCAAGAGCAGACCCCATGGATTATTCTTGGGGGGGAGGTTGGGGGATGTGGAGTGGGTTCCAATGATGGAAGAGTCAAGGGTCTCATCAGGCACACTACACTATCTCTACACAGCCTTCACGTCCAAGGTTTTGTGTTACAGGTGAGGAAACTGAGGCACCAGTAAGCCAGGTAACCTTCATGAGTGGTGGAGGCTTGGCCTGAACCCAGGTTCTCCATCCAGACTGCCCTCCTTTACTCTTGTTGCCTGTGGTCAACTGTTTCCAGAGATGATTTTGAGCTAACTGCTCCCATCCCTGTAAGCACTTATTGGTCCTCCCATCAACAGGTGAAGCCTACTTCGCTTCCCCTTGAATCCTGGGTGACCTTGAGACTGGCTCTGATCACCAGAATGTGGTAGAAGTGAGGCTGCACCAGTTCCAGGCTTAAATGGTAAGAAGCCCAGCAATTTTGTCTTTCTCTCTCTGGATCCATGAGTTGCCGTGTAAGAAGCGTGACCGCTTAGCTGGAGAAAGAGGCTCGGCTCTCCCCAGCCATTCCAGCCTCCCCAGATATTGAGTAAAGCCATCTTGGACATTCCAGCCCCAGTCGAGCTCCAAGTTAAATGCAGTTGTATGAGTTATACCAGATGATACCTGATGGAACCAAAGAACCACCAGCTGAGCCCAACAGATCCACAGAATTATGAGAAATGTCCATGGTTGTTGCTTAAGCCACTACTTTGGAGCGCTTTGCTACATAGCAAGCAATGGATAATGAAATGACTTCTCTCTGGGACTTGCAGTTTTTTCACCAGGCATCTTCTCTATTTCCCTGCCCCCTCCAGCTCCTCCCTCCATTATTTTATTATTATTTTTTTGGCGGCACTGTGCGGCCCGGCTCCTCATAGGCCATGGACCGGTACCCCTCCTTGGCCCGGGGGTTGGGGACCTCAGCCCTATGGCATAGATTTTCATAACAATATTCATAGTGCTAAACAGCCACCTCTTTTTAAAAATTTATTTAATTAATTAATTTATCTATTTTTTTGCCACGTCGCGTCTTAGTTGCAGCACGCAGGGTCTTCATTGAGGCATATGGGTCTTTCGTTGCAGCGTGGGCTCTTCATTGTAGCACACGGGCTTCTCCCCAGTTACGGTGCACGGGCTTTTCTCTAGTTGCGGTGTACCGGTTTTCTCTCTCTAGTTGTGGCGTGCAGGCTCCAGGGTGCGTGGGCTTTGTAGTTTGCAGCACGCGGCGCGCGAGCTCAGTAGTTGTGTTGCTCAGGCTTAACCGCCCCGCGGCATGTGGGATCTAGTTCCCGGACCAGGGATTGAAGCCGCCTCCCCTGCATTGGCAGGCGGATTCTTTACCCCTGGACCACCAGGGAAGTCCCAACAGCCACGTCTTGAGAATGGATT
This sequence comes from Phocoena phocoena, assembly GCF_963924675.1. Classification (NCBI taxonomy): domain Eukaryota; kingdom Metazoa; phylum Chordata; class Mammalia; order Artiodactyla; family Phocoenidae; genus Phocoena; species Phocoena phocoena. Next base: position 13,439,792 of record NC_089220.1, read on the forward strand.
CCAGAAGAGATGCTTCCATTGATGGCTAACTGCTGCTAGGGTATAAACTGAAGTTAACGTACACAACACACACTTACCTGTTTATAGTGAAGCGTTTAATGGTAAATGACCACTCAAACAACACAATAACACCAGAAACTGCTTATGTGTTAACACCCTGTCAGGATTTTTTTTTTTTTTTTTTGCGGTACGCGGGCCTCTCCCGTTGCGGAGCACAGGCTCCGGACGCGCAGGCTCAGCGGCCATGGCTCACGGGCCCAGCAGCTCCGCGGCATGTGGGATCCTCCCGGACCGGGGCACGAACCCGTGTTCCCTGCATCGGCAGGCGGACTCCCAACCACTGCGCCACCAGGGAAGCCCCTGTCAGGAATTTTCTATGACAAGCCAGGGTTTGAACGCTCTAACGGAAAGCTGTGGTTGTGTACCAAATGCTGACACGCCCTACAGGAGAGAAACAACTTCCATTCACCTCACACTTGAGGCACCCCTGTACTAAGGCAAAGGAACAAGAGGATGACTCATAGTTTTTGAAGACCTTCTAAAACTTTAAAAGTCTCTCCTTTCCCATCCTAAACACTCTGTTGAGTTCTGCCGATAAACAAAACATCCCTTTGGCTTGATGGGATTTCACATGGCACCATGTTTGTGGTCACCCTAATCTTCCTTATACAAACTAAAAAGACAGTCCTTTCTAATTAGTAACATCAAGCTAAGAATGCCTCGCCTTTGACACGGTTCTTTCTCCACAACCAAATGCTGGAAAATTACCAAGAAGGAACGATGGGACGCAAAATTGGCTTTCTCTGGCCTCTTTCAGTTTTCCTTCCTGGTCCAGCATTGTGCCCTGTGGCTACGGTCACAAATTAAGCCCTTTCTTAATTTTTAAACAGTGAAACTATTCCTTAAAAACAAGCACCTAGGGACTTCCCTGGTGGCACAGTGGTTAAGAATCTGCCTGCCAATTCAGGGGACACCGGTTTGCGCCCTGGTCGGGGAAGAACCCACATGCTGCAGACCAACTAAGCCCATGTGCCACAACTACTGAGCCTGTACTCTAGAGCCCGCGAGCCACAGCTACTGAGCCCGCGAGCCACAACTACTGAAGCCTGTGCGCCTAGAGCCCATGCTCCGCAACAAGAGAAGCCACTGCACTGAAAAGCCCGCACACTGCAACAAAGAGTAGACCCCGCTCACCGCAACTAGAGAAAGCCCATGCACAGCAACGAAGACCCAACACAGCCAAAAATAAATGAACACATTAATACATAAATAAATTTTTTAAAAAAGCACCTGTAATTATGTTCTCTCTTGAACAAAACTGCCCTCCCCAAGACTACAAAGAAATGGTTCAATTAAGTAGAATGTTAGCACAACACAGGTGGCAACTGAGGAAAGGTGCCTTTTCTTCAACATGAGTGAGAGGATCTGGCTGCAAGACATTACGAAATCGATACCTTTATTTTAATGGATATCCAGATACAGCACAAGCAAATGCACCTGCCTTTTTGAATTTCTTGCTGCTGCTGAGAGGGATGTAAGGTTCTCCCGGAGTGGTGGGAGCTGGTGTACACAACAGTGATGCCCACCTGTTCTGCTTGACCTGGGATGGCTCCCAGCCCACCTTCTCAACACCTCGCTTTTCCCACAGCAGCAGCCTTTTAGCTCCTTCGTGGGACCCTAGTACTTCTAGATATCTGGTGTGAAAGTCAAAGACCTACAGAATATTGATGTTTCTCTAACTTTTAGGGTTTTACTTAGATGTATGATCTAACAAGGATGAAAGAAGTATGGCCCAGGCAAGCTAAATGACAGAATCATATAAGACTGAAGAATATCAATGTGTTATTTATACTATCATAATATATGTTCCTCCCCAGTCTGTACTGCTTCCCTAGAAACTCATGAAATTTCCTACATGTTACAGACTGAACGTTTGTGTCCTCCCCACATTTATATGTTGAAACCCTACCCCCTCAACGTGACGCATTAGGAGGTGGAACCTTTGGGAAGTAAACAGGATTAGATGAGGTCATGAGGGTGGAGCCCATGATGGATTAGTGCCCTTATGATTCAACAGAGAGAGCTAGTTTCTTCTTCTCTGCTCTCAACCACGTGAGGATACAAGGCGAAGATAGCAGTCTGAAACACCTAAGGGAGCTGTCACCCAAGAACCTAACCAAGCTGGCACCCTGATCTTGGTATTCCAGCCTCCAGAACTGAGAGAAAGAAATCTCTGTGGTTTATTAGTCACCCAGTCTATGGTATTTGTTATAGCAGTCTGAGCTAAGACAGTACGTTACTACTGTACCCATACCTACCCTGCATTACCTACAATTTCCTAGAAACATTTGGCGAACATCCTCATGTTTGCAAAGAAAACTAGCTCTAGGGAATCAAAGCTCCCTACAGCAAATCAAGTTTTTCTTTCCTTTTTTTTCCCCTTCCTTCCTTTGCTTCTAGTCTCCTACCTTCCATTTCTTTGAAAAAGTCTTTAGAGACTCAAACCTCATTCTTTGTAGAGGCACCTTCTGGGCTGTATCTAAATGAGTCACTGCTCTGTAATAAACTGTGCTTTGCAGGGTCTGTTGGGGCCTTTTCTTAAAAACATTTAATTTTGATATTATTAGTTCCAGAAAGCAATTATAACTTTCTTTTGCCCAAAGCCAGTCGAGAACCCATTTCAGAAAGCACCATGACACCTGTGGCACAAATGGAATTGGTATAACAACTGCCGGCAGAGCTGTTTGAAAATAGTATAACAAAACGGTAGTTTAGCTAGTCGTGGGGAAAGAAAGGGCTAGTTCATTAAGACTGATTTTCCCACTGAGGGAAAAAACACTGAAGACAAACACTTCCTGTGAACTCAGGCTATTAACCCAAATGCGAGGGTCTCTGTTAAGTTACCTCCGAAAATGGAAATGTGAACTTAAAAGTTGGAGAACAAGTCTGAGGTGCCCAGTGCAAACCAGAATTCAGGTGCACCCTGAATCTGATGTGCATCTCGTCAATCACACTGCTTATGCTGAGCGGCATCAGATTTGATGGCAAAATCATGGGGCTGGAAAAGGGCAAAGGCACTCGTTACCCACTGGGGGATGGGAAGAGGAGTGAGCGGCTGCACATTCAGACAATGGGCCTTGAAAAGAATGGTTTAAACCCTAAACTTTATCTCAGGGACTCTCCTATCTGAGTGTACTTTCACTGGAGGCTTTCTGGAGTTGACACAAAGGGATTTTCTTCTGATGACATCATTTCTGATTTAACTGGCAAAACAGGCTCTATGATCAAAGTCCACCTAATTTGCCCATTTCTCCCTTAAAATTATGCTACACTTCTACCTTTCTATTCTCTCCCATGTGCGTGAAGTATTCCTTCTCCTTGACAGGTCACCTGTGTTCTTCTCTCTGCTTACTCATCCATGCAACAAACATTTACTGAGCATGTACTATGTTTCAGACGCTGAGCTAATTCGTATCAGTAAATAAGATATCACCTCTCAGTTTTTTTCAACTATATTTCTTCCATAATTTATACTTTCTTTCTCTACCAATTTCTGCTTCATTGCCTACATTTTTCATGTCCATTGGCCTTTTGTTTCTCTTCTTTTGTGAATTCCTATTCATGTTTAGTCCATTTTCCAATTAGGGTATCTACTGTTTTTCTTATTGATTTGTGAGAGCACTTCATAGATTTTTAAGAAATTAACTTGTCATCTTTTACATATGTTGAAATAGTTTTCCCAATTTATGTCTGTTGTTTATTTTTACATGTTTTGTTGCTGTGCCGAACTTTAATTTTTTTTTTTTTTTTTTTTTTTTTTGCGGTACGCGGGCCTCTCACTGTTGTGGCCTCTCCCGTTGCGGAGCACAGGCTCCGGACGCGCAGGCTCAGCGGCCATGGCTCACGGGCCCAGCCGCTCCGCGGCACGTGGGATCTTCCCGGACCAGGGCACGAACCCGTGTCCCCTGCATCGGCAGGCGGACTCTCAACCATTGCGCCACCAGGGAAGCCCTGAACTTTAACTTGTATGTAGGAAAATCTATCAGTTTCCATCAATCTTCTTTTGTGGCGTTTGGCTTTAGGAGTCATGGAGAGAAAAGTCCTTCCTTACCCCAAGAATATACTGGTATTCACTTACAGTTTGAATTTTAAAACCTGATAATCATTCCTGTTTAACTGTAGGGATCTAACATTTTGAAAATACTAGTTTGTTTTTCTCAGTACTATTTTTAGTTAAAATTTTTATTGAGATAATTGCAAACTGATAAGCAATCATAAGAAATAATTGTGTGTTTATACTTTACCCAGTTTTTTGCTAATACTTTGCAAAACTACAGTATAATATCATGACCAGGATATTAACATTGCTATAACCTACCATCTTATATTTACATGTTGCCTTTTTCACTCGTACTCATGTGTGTGTGTATTTAGTTCTACACAACTTTGTCACATGTGTAGGCTCTTCAGCATCATTTTTAAATAGTCCATTTTTTTTCCACTCTCTTGAAATGTCATTTTTATCAGAGGCACCTTTTTTTTTTTTTGCGGTACATGGGCCTCTCACTGTGGTGGCCTCTCCCGTTGCGGAGCACAGGCTCCGGACGCGCAGGCCCAGCGGCCATGGCTCACGGGCCCAGCCACTCCGCGGCATGTGGGATCCTCCCGGACCGGGGCATGAACCCGTGTCCCCTGCATCGGCAGGCGGACTGTCAACCACTGCGCCACCAGGGAAGCCCGGCACCTTTCTTAAATTTGTTTCTGGATTATGTATTTTGTTACATTGATCTGTCTATGCTGGGAATGGTACCCAAAACCCAAACAGTTCTCCTTTTTTAATATCCGTGAAGACTCTTCCCTCTTCCTTGTCCCCTCCTCTCTTCCTTCTTTCTCCTTTTTCTTTTCAAAAATGCCCAGCTTATTTCATGTCCAATTTCCCTGATGAGCTTTAGAATTATTTGGTTAAGTTCCAGAAAAGGTATTTGGATTTCTTCTTGCAATTTTTTTTTTTTTGTTGTTGTTTGTTTGTTTTTCCGGACACGCAGGCTCAGCGGCCGTGGCTCATGGGCCCAGCCGCTCCGCGGCATGTGGAATCTTCCCGGACTGGGGCACGAACTCACATCCCCTGCATTGGCAGGCGGACTCTCAACCACTGTGCTACCAGGGAAGCCCTGGATTTCTGATTAGAGTTGCCTTATGTTTAGAGATTCATTTGTAGAGAAATGACATTCTTACTAAATTGAGTTTTCCCACCAGGAAAACATTGTATCTCTATCCATTCATAGAAATCTTTAAAAAATAAGCCTTAGTAGAATTTTGTAATTTCCTCATATAAATCCATCACAAATCTTGTCGCACCGAATTCTGTTTCTTAGCTTTTGTCGGTGGTGTGAACAGAGTCTTTCCCTCTACCATATATATTTTTTTGTTGTTTGTTTTCTTATTGGCTGTTTTATTGATGCATAGTTGATTTACAATATTATATTAGTTTCAGGTATACAACTTACTGATTCGATACTTATTATAAAAATTATACTCCATTTAAAGTTATTATAAAATATTGGCTGTATTCCCTGTGTTGTACAATATATCCTTGTAGCTTATTTATTTTATACATATTAGTTTGTACCTCTTAATCCCCTACTCCTATCTTCCCCCTCCCCCCCGCCCTTCCGACTGGTAACCACTAGTCTGCTCTCTATATCTGTGAGTCTCTATTTTTGTGATATTCACTAGTTTGCTTTATTTTTTAGATTCCACATGTGTGCTATTATACAGTATTTGTCTTTCTCTGTCACTAACCATAAGACCCTCCAAGTCCATCCATGTTGCTGCACATGGCAAAATTTCATTCTTTTTTAAGGCTGAGTAATATTCCATTGTGTATATATGGCATATCTTCTTTATCCATTCATCTGTTGATGGACACTTTGGTTGCTTCCATATCTTGGCTATTGTAAATAGTGCTGCTATGAACAGTGGGATGCGTGCATCTTTTCAAATTAGCATTTTCACCTCTTTGGATGTGTACCCAGGAGTGGAATTGCTGGATCATATGGTAGTTCTATTTCTAGATTTTTTTATGAGCCTCCCCCTCCCCTCCACAAGAAAAACCCCCAAACAAAACCAGAACATATGTCCCCATCCTTCGAGGCCCTTGGCAACTGCCTTCCCTGCTTCTCTCAGGCCCTGACCTCACCGTGCTAGTTATTGATGAACGCTTGCCCATTCCTAGACTGTGAGCTCAGCACATACCAGATACTCAAAGCTTTAAAGTTTAATTTGTAATAACAAAGTCAGCTCTCTCTTTGTGCTTGTGAATCTTCTGGACGAGTTTCTCTGCGAAGGCAAAAGAGAGTGGTTGGTGTAGGTTCCACAGAGAGATTCCTTCCACCTGGCCGAAGGGACTTGAGGCCCAAAAGGCAGCAGAATTTATCTGAAGGGGCAATCTGTCCCATCCATGTCCAGATATCTGTGGTTGCCTGATAGCTCCCTTGGAATATACTTCTCTTCTGCTCTCCGCACAAACAACTTCTCTCTTTCTTCTTCTTCTTTTTTTCTTTTTTCTTTTGGTTGCACTGCACAGCTTGTGGGATCTTAGTTCCCGGCCCAGGGATCAAACCCAGGCCTTGGCAATGAAAGCACCGAGCCCTAACCACTGGACCTCCAGGGAACTCCCACAATTTCTCTTGCTAATCTGGGTGTTCTTATTTTGCTGTTGGCCTGAAGGCCTGGACTGAGTTCCAGATCAGCACTTCTTTGTACTCTGTTAGACTTTAAGTTCCTTAAAAGCAGAGTCTAGTCCTTCAGCCTTCCCCCTCCCGGGGCCACCCCGCCACACACACACAATGGTTAAGGACACCAAGCCTGAAGTCGGTCTGTCTGGGCTCAGATCTGAGCCCCATCGCTCTCCCAAGGACACTCAGCTAGAAAGGGATGCAGAGAGGGTTTGAGCGTTACCTTAACCTTGAGCAAATTATTTAAACTATGCCTCGGTTCCTTCATCTGCAAAACCAGGTAGTAACAACACCTTCCTCATAGGGTTTTTGTGGGGATTAAATGACCTAATACAGGCAAAATGCTAGAGTGGTGCCTTCAAGTTTGAAGAGTCAGTCCTTTAAAGGGGCCGCTGTTACTGACATATGGGGCCAAGCATCGTGCCTTGCACAGTGTTTGCTAAGTGATGCTTTCTGTAAACTTGAGTGTTCATCGTGCGCCTTGGGAAAACTCCTTACATAATCACAATGGCCCAATCACACGGTAGGTACACTTGACACCCACCATCCTGCCCTCACCATGGCACCTGGAATAGCATTTCCATTCATATTTGACTGGAGCCAGCCATCAGCAACAGACAGTGTACAGTGGCCGCGCTGTCCACTGACTGGCCGTGCACGTGGCCCTGAGAGCAGCGGGCCCCTGGAAGGAGAGGAGGGCCAGATGCTGAGTCTGTGGGCCCCATTTCTGACTTCTAACCTGAGCAGAAAGGCTATAGCTGTCTTCTCTGGATACTTACAGTAGCCTCTTGACTGGTCTCCCTGCTGCTGTCCTTCAAACATCCCACAGCAGCCAGAGGCACCCTTCTGAAATATGTCAGATCACACACTCCTTGGTCCCAAACCCTCCAGTGACCCCCATTCACCAAAGTCCTTACAAGAACCTACAAAGTGGACCCAATCTGCCCCCTCCCTAATTCACCTCCGACTTCTCCAGCCCCTCTACTCTTCCAGCCCCAGTGGCCTCCTTGCTTCTCCTACATCCCAGGCTCACTCATGCACCTTTTACTCTCTCTGCTTTTCCCCTGGATAGCTGCAAGATTCACCCCTTCACCTCTTTTCAGGTCTTTATTCAAATGGGTAGGGGAGCAGGCACTGTGGGTAGGAGAACACAGCACTGTGGTAGGAAAGCCCATTGCAGGGCTGGTAGAGATCACTCAGGATTGTTGGCAAGGGCAGAAAATTCCAGTGCTTTCAGGTCAAACCAAAGAGAACATGAGCTACCTAATGATAGCCAGGTAGAAGCAAAGTACAAGAATCCTGACAGAGGTCAAGGCATAGGGACATATCAGAGATGAGGGACCAGGTAGAGGTCAGAATCCAAATGGAACTAACCACATGAGGTGGCAGGTCCATGCCAGGACCCGCTCACCATCACCTGGAGCCCCCAGGACAGAGGCTGTTTGCCTTTGCTCTAAGCACCTTTCTTGGTGGGTACATAAAGCCTGCCAGGTGTCACTGCTCTTGAGAGAAAGGCTGGGAGCACAGGGCACATGGCTGCAGCTGCCACACCTGAAGAGGGCTCCCTGCCTCGGAAGCTTCTTCACAGCTCAGAGGCCTGCAGGTTGCAGCCCGTGTTTCCTCCCAGTTCCCCTTCCAGTTCTCATGACATCAGGTGGAGGACCTTGAGCAAACAGGAAAGTTATTCGTACCACAATATTCACTGACTACCCACTGCATGCCAGGCTATGGCTGTGCACTGAGATCATAAAGAAAGAGTAAACCCAGTTCCCGCCTGCAAGTGCAGCGGTGAAGACAGAAACGTGCCAAGTATAAGTGAATGGTAATAATAATAATAGCAACAGTCTACTGGGCGCCGGGCTCTGTGCTCTGAGCTTCACATGGATTACTTTACTTTAGGAGCCCATGACGTAGGTACTACTGGTATTATTATTCCCATTTTACACATGAGACTTATGGGGGGTAAAATAAATTGCCCAAAGTCACATAGCCGATAAAGACTCAGAACCAGTAAGAGAAATACAGTATTTGGACTCCAAAGCTGTTTCCTAATCAGTAAACCCTGCTGCCTTTTGGGGTGCTAGGTGGTACTGTGGGGAGACCCCTAACTCTGACTGGGTTTAGGGAAAGGCCAGGGGAGGAGTGCCAGGGACATCAGAGAAGGCTTCCCCTGGGAGGTGGATGGAGGATGCTTGAGCTGAGCGGTCTAGGTAAAGAATGATGGGAACAATGTTCCAGGCCAGGGAACTTCCAGTGCCTAGGAAGGGGCTCGAAAAGAGGATGGTGTGCCCAGGAAAGTGCCAACAGGATGGGGATGGAGACAGAATGGCAAGGTCCAGATCAGGCCCTTACTGGGATGTAGTCCAGCAAGGCCATGAGCTACAGATTTCTCAAGCCTCAGAAATGTCCGGAATGAAGCCCCCTGAACAGGAGTCCCCGTGTCGGTTAAAATGTGTTACCTATGAGGCTCTGTTAGCCATAGGCTTCCTTAAAGAAGTTTCCTTAGACAGACCTTCCCTGAAGTAGCAAATATTTTTCTGGACTTTGTGGGTTGGAGTGTCTCGTTCATGAAGGCTTTTGAGGGCTGGATTGGGGATCCCATCTTTAACAGGAGATCAGAGTAGTTAAGTGCGTGGACTCTACGGCCAGACTCCCTGGGTTCAAAACCTGGTTCTGCTACGTGTTAGCTGTGGAAACTTGGGCAAGCTACTTAACCTCTGTTCCTCAACGTTCCCATGGAAGAGCCACAAAAGTTCCATCTATCAACCTGTCTATTGTACCCAGAACAGCCGGTGAGGAGGGCAGACTAGCCCCTGACAAGCCCCGCCCCCAACAAGCCGTGCCCCTGACAAGCTCCGCCTCCAGCCCGAGCTCCAAATCACACTAGATGAACATCTGCTCCACGGAGCCACACCACCCGCAGGGAGAGTACGGCAGGACCACAGGGGAAAAAAAACCTAACCCCGAACTGCCCTTAGATGAATTTCTTTTACCTCTTTCCATTTACCACTCAATCTTTTTAAACTTTAGGAGTTGTCTACACTTGCTGTCTCCAGATGACTTTCCTAATAGTTCTGTCAATTTGACTCCTGCCTCACTGTTCTTGGGTTTGCCTAATCCAGCAGTCCATTTTAGTCCTCACTCGTTCTGCTATGTTGATCCGCTTCCTCCTTATTGAAACTCTCCCCTTGGCTTTAGGGAACTGTTTCTCTGGTCATCCCTTCATTGGTTTCTCCTTCTCCATCCACCCCATGGGATTAGTGCTCCCCAAGGAATGCCAACACTTCGCTCTTTTCTTTGTCTTCTCATCTTTGTGTGAATTCAACTACCCAGATGCCTCCCAGAGAAAATAGAAGCCATTAGCACAGAACTTCTCAAGAAACCTACACACATCCCTGCTTCCACACGCTTCTAGCTTTCTCTTCTGCACCGCGGATGAGGTGGCCCTCCCCAACTAAGGTTAATCCTGCCACGTGTGCCTGTCTCCCACCTGTCTCCCACCTGTCTCCCAAGGGGTCCTGCTCCATCACTTACCTCCTCTTTCTCCTATATCTTTCATTCTCCTTCTCTAGACCCATCCTATCAGCATTTACACTTTTCAGGTCTCTCCCATTTCCTCCTATGATCACTACCTCTCCTCCTTCTCCTCTACTTCCCTGCCAAATGTCTTCAAACAGCTCAGAGAATCAGTTGTTTCCATTCCCTATCTCCATTTCACTCCTCTGGAACCTTTGGAATATGGGCTTAATTTCCCATCTCCAGAAAACTGTTCTCAGACAAGTCACTGAAACTTCTTTTCAGGAAGGCCAATGGATATGTTTTAGTCCTCTTCTTCCGTGGTCTCTCTGCAGCATTTGACACAACTGACCCCTCTTTTGTTGGAACTCTCTGTAGCTTTAGTTTCCATGACACCACACTCCTTTGCTTTTCCACAGGCCTCTGGTAGGTCCTCCTTGTTCTCCTGAGTGGTCTATTGTTGTACTCCCCTTCAATGTCGGTTTTCCTCACGACTCTCTGTGTTCTGTCCTTTTTCCATTTTCAGCACACTCTGACAGCACTAACACATTCTCTGAGCTTTCACTACTATCTATATCCTGATGTCATTAAAGTTATATCTCAACCCAGATCTCTCCAGTAAGCCAGACATCTGCTTTTACATGTCCCATAGACACTTCAAACTCAACCTGCTCCAAACTGAAGTCATCATCCTTAAGCCCCAAATCCTTCCCTCCCTTTTGGGTGAAGAGTATCACCATTACCCCAACGCAGAACCCTTGGGGTTAGCTTGACTGCCCTACATCTTTTATCCGGTTAAACTTCATGTCCCATTGATTCCAGCACTGGAATAGTTATTTGAACCATCACTGCCATATCCCTGGTCCAGGCCATCGTCTCCCATGCCTGGGTACCCCCAGTCCTGTCCCACTCCTACCCATTCTTCATTCTGCAACTAGAACTTCAGTTAAAATGCAAAATTGACATTCCTGCTTCAAACCCTGTAGTAGTCCTTGGAATAAAGTCCAAATTCCTCAGATATGCTGGCCCCTCTCTGCTTCTCCAATCTCATCTCTTGCTACACCCCTCTCATACTACACCCCTGCCACGTTCTCCCCAACTTCTGGACCTAAGCCTAGAACTCTCTTTTATTAACCACTCACCTCTTTGGCTGGATCATTTCCACAGTGTATCTCCAGTTTTGGATTAGATATCATGAGTCCGCCAAATCTTTGAGGACTGACCAGGCTTGTGTCCCTTCTGTGAGCTCCCATGGACATTCCTGTGAGCAACATTACATATCCCTATGGTAGGCCTAACTGAGTGCTGTAATTGCTGGTCGCTTTGTCTGTTTCACCTTCTAGATTCCAAGCAGTTGGAGGGCTGGGAATGACTTATTGCTGATACGTCACCAGTGCCTAGCACAAAGCCTGGCACACAGTAGCTGCTCTGTACGCATTTGTGAACACAGTTAGAAACCTCAATCATCCTTTGTCCTCTTCCATCTCCCCGAATCCAACGTGTACCTGAGTTCTTTTTCAGAAAAGCCTCCTGAATTCTTTCCATCACCGTGGTCCTCGTAGCCTTAGTTTAGGCCTTCCTCTAGTCTCACCAGGCCTATTCTGATCTCCTTATTGCTCTTCTTCCTGCTGAGCAATAAACCCTGCAAAACCTTTCCTGACCTCGTCTCTCAGTGGGGCACAGCTGTAACACATCGCTATTACAGTGTGTATTCACAGTTAAATGCAATGCGTGGTCTTCTCCCGGAGAGCAAGGACTGTGTGTTGTTACTTGTTCATTTGTGCATCACCAGCATCTTTCACTGAGTGATGGCTCCTAAAGCAAGTATGATTTAGGGATTGCTCCCTTTTGAAAAAACCACTATGAGCTTCCTGTTGCTCGTAGGAGAGAATATAAATTCCTTAGCAGGACCCCAGAATCTGGCCTCCTGAAGCTTTTCCTGCCACGTTCTTCTCCTCCGGCACATAGCAGAGCTTGGGTGCTCTCCAAAGGCACCATGCCGCTCTGCACCTCTGGAATGCTACCTGTATGTGTCCTTGGCCTGCTGTGCCCCTTTTCTTGCCATTCAAGGCCTAGTTCAAAGGCCACCTTCTTTGGGAAGATTTGCTCAGCTTCCCTGACCGAGTTTCTTTTCCTTTCTTGCCTTTGGTAGCATTTGTTATCTGTGTGAAATGATCTGTTTACAGGTTATTCCTCCCTCCCTGGACATGATGGGTCTTAAGGCCCTGGGATGAAGGGAGAGGATCTCATTCATGGCCTCATGGCTTGGGCAGTACCTATGATGGATCAGGTGCCCTAGACTTATTTGTGTTTTATGGATTAGTAGCATGGTACTAGGGCAGGAATGGGTAGGCACGCTAAAGAGCCAACAGATGATGAACTAGGAGACAGCCAACAACATGATGTTGGTTCATTATTTAAGAAAATGTCTTTCTTCCCCTTAAATTATAAGACTATATATAGGTTCAATTGTGTGAGAATGTAAAAAAAAAAAAAGGTAAGGGAAATATGGTAAAATATTAATAGGGGTTATTTCTAGGTGATAATTTTATGGGTAATATTTTCTTTTTAGTACTGTCTGACATTTTCTAAAATTTCTGTAATGAACAGAGATGAAAAACTTTTACTTAAAAATTAAAAAGACGTGGCTAAAAAACTCTTAGGATTCCTCTTCTGAATATGATGGAATAACGAGCTAAATCTACCCTCTTGCCTTAAATGACTAAAACTATTGGACAAAATACATGAAATGACAGTTTTCAGACACTGAACAGCAGGCAGCACATACGTTGAAGTAAAATGTATGACAACAATAGAACAAAGGCCGGGAGGGGAGAAATGGAAACACAGTATTTTAAGGTACTTATACTATATGTGAAGAGGCATAATAATGCTCGAACATAGACTGGCTTAAATACGGATATTATAAACCTTTAGCAACCGTTAAAATAACACATCAGAGAGTTTTAGCTAATGAGCCAGCAGGGAAGATAAAAAGGAATAATAAAAAATACTCAGTTACTCCAAAAGAAGGCAGAAAATGAAAAAAAAAAAAAAAGAGAGAGTGAGAACAAAAATAGATGGAACAAACAGAAAAAATAGTAAAATAGTAGACTTAGACCCAATCATACTAATCGTCAAATCACATTAACTGTAAATGTTTAAACACCTAATTAGCCAGCACTGATTTTCAGATTGGGGGAAGAAAAAGCAAGATCCAACTATATGCTGTCTACAAGAGATCCACTTTAAATACAAAGGTACAGAGAATTTAGAAGTAAAGGGATGGAAAAGATATTCCACATTAACACTAAGTAAAAGAAAGGTGGAGTGTTTATATTCATTAAAGATAAAGCATAGGTTAGAGCAAGGAACACTGCTGGAGGAAAGAGGATCATTTCTAAGGGGATCTCCTACCATGGATAAAGGGACCAATTCATCCAGAGGACAAAAAACCCTAAATGTTTAAGCAACTAATAACAGAGCTTTGAAATATATGAAGCAAAAACTGCTAGAACGGTAAGTAGAAATAAACAAAACCATGATAACCACTGAAGAACCACTGAAGATTTCAACACATGTCTCACAATAAATGACAGAACGAGCAGATAGAAAATCAGTAAGGATATGGAAGACTCGAACAAAAGTGTTGACCAACCAGACCTCATTAATACTTGTAGAACACTCCACCCACCAAGAGCAGAACACACATTCTTCTCAAGTGCAATGGAACCTTTACCAAAATAGATAATATCCTCGGCCATAAGACAAAACGCAATAAATCTAAAAGCATTCAAATAATAAGTACGTGGAGGACCACAATGGGCCTAAGTTAGAAAATAATAAGAAAAGGATTGGCACAAAATCCCCAATTACTTGAAAATTAAACAGCACTCTTAAATAACCCATGAGTCATGAAGTCAAAGTCAAAGAAGAAATAAATAGATTCACTTTGTTATACAGCAGAAGCTAACACACCATTGTAAAGCAATTATACCCCAATAAAGGTGTTAAAAAAAAAAGGAAAATATTTAAGGAAAATTTGACAAAAGACATGCAAGACCCGTACACTGAAAACTATAAAATATTACTGAGAAAAATGAAAGACCTAAATAAATGGAGAGAGATGCCATGTTTATGGATCAGAAGACTTCATATTGGTTTTTTTGTTTGTTTTAAATTAATTTTTATTGGAGTATAGTTGCTTTACAGTGTTGTGTTGGTTTCTACTGTACAGCAAAATGAATAGAAGACTTCACAGAAGATGTCAATTCTCCCCAAATTGGTCTATACACTCAAGGCAATCCTAATCAAAATCCCAGCAGCATTTTTTTTTGGTAGCAAACGACAAGTTAATTTTAAAATTTATATAGAAGTGCAAAGGACCTGAAATAGCCAAAGCAACTTGAAAAAGCACAATGCTAGAGACTTATACTACCTGATTTCAAGGCTATGATATAGTTAAAACAATCTAGACAATGAGGTATTAGTGTAAAGATAGACACACAGATCTATGGAACTCAATAGAGAGTCAAGAAATAGACCTACATCACACACACACAGTCAACTGATTTTTTAGAAAGGTGCCTAGGCAATTCAACTGAGAATTGAAAATGTTTTTAACATCAAAACAAATGATGAGAGAAATAATGGACATCCAATAACAAGGAACGAATTATTGATACATGCAACAAGATGGATAAATCTCAGAATGATTACGTTAAGTGAAAGAAGCCAGTTTAAAAACTGTATAATCCCACTTACATACAAATTCTAGAAAATGCAAACTAATTCATAGTGACAGAGTAGTAGTGGTTACCTGGGGATGGGGAAGGGAGGGATGGATTACAACAGGGCCCAAGGAAACTTTTGGAAACGATGGGTATGTTCATTATCTTAATTCTTTAGTTGGCTTCCTGGAGGCATACATATGTCAAAACTCATCAAACTGTACACCTTAAATAGGTGCAGATTATTGTATGTCAATTATATTTCAATCAAGTTGTAAAAGACAAAATCTATGGTTTAAAGTAAATAGCTCTCTGGTTATGCTATTAAGCCTTGAAGTGATGCCACATCCTTGTTTGTGTCTGCACTGGGGAAAATGCTCCTTGAATGTGATCAATTTTAGAGTCTCTTCCTGGAGAAGAGCCAGGAACTGGGAAGGAGGGTCCTGGCTGGGCTGCCAGCAGGGGGCCAGCTCTCTTGGTTTTGACCTGGAGAAGCTAAGATGTGCAGGAGGACCCCCATCTCTGGGGGAGGGGATGGTGGGTGGTGGAAAGAAGTCTTTCCTCTCATTCACTCTTGGTAAGAGCGTAAATTGGTCTGACGAGAAAAGTGTGACTTCCCCTAACGGAAGAGGCAGGTGGCTGAGGCTCAAGCCCCCTCCACCACATGCTGCTTTTAAGTTGCCATTATTTACTTACTTATTCCCCAGGATATGTGAGAGCTCTACCAGAAGTGGCTGGAGGGATGAGCATAATAAATTCACTGCCCGGGGGAGAGAATGAACCTTTGCTGATTTATTTCTCACCACGGAACCTAAAACATACAAAAGTCACTGGCACATATATCTTCAGCTCCTTTCCACTACCCTTAACCCTCAAACTCTACTGGACATAATTCACCTTCCTCAGAAAATTCAGAGGGTACCCTGGGATCTTACAGGGGATCCTGTGGGATTTTCAAAGCAGGAGCATTAACATGAAACGGGTTGAAAATTATTTCTGTGCTTGTCCAGCTTTAGTACCAGATTTATTTCTTTGGAGAGAGGGGGCTGGGACGGAAGGGGCGATGGCTCATGATCTCAGCCCTGCATCAACGTTTAACAGTTAATAGCACCATTCCTTGTCTCCATTTCCCCAGATCGAAATGACTGCTTTGTCGTACGGTATGTTTAACATGTTTAAGTTCATTGCTTCTTAATGGGCCTTCAAGAACCAGAATGTTCTTAATGAGGAGGAGGTCTTCGAGAACCAGAAGAAAGGAACACATTTCTCAAGTCTTTTATCCTGTAGTTGAGACCAGACACTGGGAGAATCTAACCCTTATTCAGGAGCCTACATGATGGCTCAGAGGCGCTGGGGTGTGGTTTCCTGCTGGTTATTATAACCACCCTCTAACCTCACACCCCAAAGTCAGGGGGCCTGTCTCAACCTTTACTATCCTAGTGGCTCTCATGATAGCCATCCTGGCTCCCCTGAGACCGTGGTTCCTGCATCCCTGACATCGCGGACCTGACCACTCCCCATCTGCATGGCCACCCACAGCTGAAGACCTCACTGCTCACCTGGACCACTGCAGATACTCCTAAAGGACATTTCTGCTTCCTCTCCTGCTCACCTACAACACCGGTTCCTCCCAGCACGCAGAGTTCATCATTAAGTTAATTTTTCATTCTGAGAACGATTGTTTGAAAATATAACTCTGATCTTGTCACACTCGTGCTTAAAATCCTTCAGTGGCCTCCCACTGCAGGAAAGTACACAGCGCCAGCTTCTCACCATGGCTTCCAGGGCCCGCATGCTCTAAATCTCACCTCATCTCTGATCTCATTTAGTTATTTTGTCCCCCTAGCTCACCATGCTTTGGCCATGCTGGCCTGCCACAGGGCCTTGGTACGTGCTATGCTCTCTGCCTGGAATGCTCTTCTCCAGCTCTTCATTCACACTGCTGACTTCAGATCTCAGCTTCAGTATCCCCAGGCCCTTGGCCACCTAAAGAACAGCCTGGCCCTCTGCCCAGATGCACGCTATAATCTCAGTCTGCTTTAATTTTCTTTACGGCACTTGCCCCTATCTCAAATCACCTCCTTATGTACTTGTTATAACAGAATGAAAGCTCCATGAGACGGCGGACCTCATCGTCTTACTCTGCTGTCTCTCCAGGGCCAAGCAGATGCCTGGACCACACTGGCTCCCGTGTGGTTTTCTCCTTCCAGAGTCCCCTGAGCCACACTCTGTGTGATTAATGGAACCAATCCTTTTTACCTTGTTGGGCCTTGTCTGGAGCCCCACTATCGCCTTCTAAGCACCACTTGCGTGGATGTGCAGGGTAGGCCCTCCCTACCTCCTTCCCCTGCTTCTGGGGCATGTCTGGAATCCAGGAGCCCTGGTCCTCCAAGCATAACACCAGAGGCCTGTGCAAGTCCATCTTGCAAATGTTGCCCGGTGCACTCTGGGAGGCCTGCTGGAGTTAGCAGAATCCCATTTAGGGGAGCTCAATATTCCAGACCAACTTCTTCAGGGTGATGCTGTGCTATGTCTTAGGATGTAATAGAAAATTACCCCAGAAGAAGCAACCTCTTACTAGTAGTCAAGGGGGTGCCACTTAGCTGGTGTGGGGATTTGTGTGAAAATCAGAAAGAGGCTCCCCTCTGGGCAGATGTAGCCCCCTGGGTGCAGAGCACGGAGTGCATGCAGGCTGGGTTTGAGCTCTCCGCTGGACTCCTCTTGTGCAGTGCACACATCACCCAGCTGTACACACATCTTTGAGTGGTCACCTCAGAGATACCAGGTCAAGCCCCATAGGCTAGATTTTTACCTTCCTCACTGTAAGCCTCAGTTCTCTGGTATTTTATATGAACTCTCAATTATCCATGGTAAATAGTGAAGATCTGAAAGCCACAGGGAACCCCCAAACCTTACTTTCGTAAATCTCACTACTTACCAAGTCCTAACTATGTGCCAGGTGCTGGGCTAGACACTTGAAGCACATTGTCACATTTTATCAACCACATGACATTAGCACTTTGTAAAACGAAAAAATAAGTTACAGAATTCAGTAGATACATGATCGCGTTAGAAAATCAAAATGAATTATTTAAGTATGGATAGACAAGACAGTAGATAGTAGTAGTTATTTGGGGGAGTAAGATTTACAATGGGACTTTATAGTTGATATATTTCTGAATGGTCTAATTTTTTAAAATGAGCTTATCATTACTTTTCTAAACAGAAAATAATAATAATAATATTGCTGTTTTGGAAAAAATAGCATGAACTAAAAAACTGTAAATAAAAAGTAAAATTAATTGCTTTGAATTTCAGTTTCTTTCATAAATAAAAAAGTAAATATAAATAAAATTTAAAAATTTTCAAAAAGATACATGCACCCCAATGTTCACCGCAGCACTACTTACAATTGTCAAGACGTGCAAACAACCCAAGTGAATATCAACAGATTATTGGCTTAAGAATATGTGGTATATATATATACAAAGGAATATTAGTCATAAAAAAGAATGAGGGCTTCCCTGGTGGCGCAGTAGTTTAGAGTCCGCCTGCCGATGCAGGGGACACGGGTTCGTGCCCTGGTCCGGGAAGATCCCATATGCCGCGGAGCGGCTGGGCCCGTGAGCCATGGCCGCTGAGCCTGCGCGTCCGGAGCCTGTGCTCCGCAACGGGAAAGGCCACAACAGTGAGAGGCCTGTGTACAGCAAAACTCAAACAAACAAACAAAAAGAATGAAATATGGCCATTTGCAGCAACATGGATGAACCTAGAGAATATCACACTGAATGAAGTAAGTCAGACAGAGAAAGACAAATATTATATATCACTCATATGTGGAATCTAAAAAATAATAATCTATATACAAAACAGAAACAGACTCACGGACATAGAAAACAAACTTATGGTTACCAAAGGTGAGAGGGAGGGCAGGAAGGATAAGTTAGGAGTATGGGATTAACAGATACACACTCCTATACATAAAGTAGATAAGCAACAAGGATTTACTGTATAACAAAGG
The DNA here is from genome assembly GCF_963924675.1 of Phocoena phocoena. Lineage (NCBI taxonomy): Eukaryota > Metazoa > Chordata > Mammalia > Artiodactyla > Phocoenidae > Phocoena > Phocoena phocoena. The sequence continues at coordinate 13,458,796 of NC_089220.1, forward strand.
GTACTATATTCAGTGTCTCGTAATAACCTATAATGGAAAATAATATGAAAAAAACATACATGTGTATAACTATCACTTTACTGTACACCTGAAACTAACACAATACTGTAAATCAGCTACACTTCAATTTAAAAATTTTTTATTTTACTTCCTGTCATGGGTGCTGGTAAGCAGGAAAATGACCCCAAATGACTCGGGTCAGAGGAGGAGATTCTGCCCAAGGGCTGAATAATCAGGCAGGGGACATCACCCCACTCCACACGACGACAGCAACTCCTCAGAGGCGGAACAATCCTGCCTTCACACTAACAGTTAAACGGCTTGCCAGGCTAACAGTGAAATCAATTTCTAATTATAAGAAACTACAGGCTTTTTAAACACACAATCGTGTAAGCCACTCATTACCACTGTGTCAAGCCACTGGGTGGGAAAATGAATTCTGGCACTCGCAGTTCTGATACAGTAAACACCCAGCTGAGAGTCAATTACATGGTTCACATTTTTACAGCTCATTTATTTCCTCCATTTTTAGGAATAACTTCACAATTAATAGTCTTCTCTCATTTGTTCCTGATGTGTCCTTTTAAAACAAGAACAGGATCACTGGCCACAAAGCAGCAAAGTGGGGAGTGGGGGATAGTCACACCGTTGAGTGTATACCTTATTACGGGCAGGAAAATGCAAGTGGAATTAAGTAGCCAGCAACCCCAGCGCACCAAGGAGAAAGGAAACCAAAGGTCGAGAAGTCAGAAGAAGGTTGGCCACGTTTTTGTGTGTTTACTTTGGCTCTTTTTATTTTTTTTTTTAAATCTGCACTCCCATGTTTATTGCAGCATTATTCACAGTAGTCAAGATATGGAAACAACCTAAGTGTCCATGAATGGACGAATGGATAAAGAAGGTATGGTATAAATGTATACACACACACACAATGGAATATTACTCAGTCACGAGAAAGAAGAAAATCCTGCCATTGTGACAACCTGGATGGAATTTGAGAGTATTATGCTACATGAGAGAAGTCAGACAAGAGAAAGACAAATACTGTATGATATCACTTATACGTGGAATCTGAAAAGGCTGAACTCGGAGAAACAGAGCATTGAATGGTGGCTACCAGGGGCTTGGTGTGAGGGAACTGGGAAGATGTCGTTCAAGGGGTACAAAGGTGAATAAATTCTGGAAATCTAACGCACAGCATTGTGATTACAGCTAACCATACTGTATTATGTACTTCAAAGTTGCTAAGAGATTAGATCTTAAATGTTCTCACCATAAAAAAGGAATGATAACTATATGACATGATGGAGGTGTTAGCTAACACTGTGATGGTGATCATATTGTAAAATAAATGTATCAAATCAACGTATTGTATACCATAAACTTACACAACGTTATACGTCAGTTATGTGTCGATTTAAAAATAAGACATACTTTTGGGTGATGCTGAAAGATGCTGAAGGAAGATGATAAATTTCACTCATGTGGATTAACCTTAGCAGTCTAAAAACAACGATGTCCACAATGAATTTTCTGGGCATGCCTCACAAGAGCTGATTCTACTCAAGAAGATAACAATAGCTTCAAAGGACATAAGCTCATGAGAAGGGAAATGTTTAACAGCCTATGCTGGTTATTCTTCGTAATAATGATAGCACATGGCGTTGGAACAGAGCTTTACACTTCTCAAACTGCTAGCACAGCCACTGACCCACTTGATCCTCACAAGAGCCAAATGAGAGTGGTCAGGGAAGTGACATTATCACCTCTCTAAAAATGAGGAAACTAAGGCTCTAAAGATTTAAGAGATTTCCCCAAGTTCACAGCAGTATCTTCCTGGGAACTCCGAGTTCAGTGTTCTTCCTACTACTCCATACTTGCATACTTCCTCCGAACCTGAAAGGGAATGGAACTACTTATGCTGAATTGTACAGACTAATTAACTTTAAAAAATGATGTAGAGGATGTACAGCGGCAGGAAATATCAGAACTGATTTCCGTGCTTGTTTAGATGAGCCTGCTTTGTAGTATACAGGTTTAGCAAGCTCATGTGTAAACAAGTGTTTTAACCAACAGAATGCAAGCCAATAGTTAATAACGTGTCTGCATTCCCACACAGGGGATTTTGGTTGGAGAGGAGAGTGAGGTGAGAGAGGGTGGGAATTCTATAGTTTTCTTTTTTTTTAACATCTTTATTGGAGTATAATTGCTTTACATTGTGTTAGTTTCTGCTGTATAACAAGGTGAATCAGCCATACATATACTTATATCTCCATATCCCCTCCCTCTTGTGTCTCACTCTCACCCTCCCTATCCCACCACTCTAGGTGGTCACAAAGCACCGAGCTGATCTCCCTGTGCTATGCGGCTGCTTCCCACTACCTATTTTACATTTGGTAGTGTATATACGTCCATGCCACTCTCTCACTTCGTCCCAGCTTACCCTTCCCCCTCTCCGTGTCCTTAGGTCCATTCTCTACATCTGCATCTTTATTCCTGTCCTGCCCCTAGGTTCTTCAGAACCGTTTTTTTTTTTTTGATTCCATATATACGTGTTAGCATACGGTACTTGTTTTTCTCTTTCTGACTTACTTCACTCTGTATGACAGATTCTAGGTCCATCCACCTCACTACAAAAAACTCAATTTCGTTTCTTTTTATGGCTGAGTAATATTCCATTGTATATATGTGCCACACCTTCTTTATCCATTCGTCTGTCGATAGACAGTTAGGTTGCTTCCATGTCCTGGCTATTGTAAGTAGTGCTGCAATGAACATTGTTGTACATGACTCTTTTTGAGTTATGGTTTTCCCAGGGTATATGCTCAGTAGTGGGATTGCTGGGTCATATGGTAGTTCTATTTTTAGGTTTTTAAGGAACCTCCATACTCTTCTCCATAGTGGCTGTATCAATTTACATTCCCACCAACAGTGTAGGAGGGTTCCCTTTTCCCCACACCCTCTCCAGCATTTACTGTTTCTAGATTTTTTGATGATGGCCATTCTGACTGGTGTGAGGTGATACCTCAATGTAGTTTTGATTTGCATTTCTCTAATGATTAATGATGTTGAGCATCCTTTCATGTGTTTGTTGGCAATCTGTATATCTTCTTTGGAGAAATGTCTATTTAGGTCTTCTGCCCATTTTTGGATTGGGTTGTTTGTTTTTTTAACATTGAGCTGCATGAGCTGCTTGTAAATTTTGGAGATTAACCCTTTGTCAGTTGCTTCATTTGCAAATATTTTCTCCCATTCTGAGGTTGTCTTTTGGTCTTGTTTACGGTTTCCTTTGCTGTGCAAAAGCTTTTACGTTTCATTAGGTCCCATTTGTTTATTTTTGATTTTATTTCCATTTCTCTAGGAGGTGGGTCAGAAAGGATCTTGCTGTGATTTATGTCATAGAGTGTTCTACTTATATTTTCCTCTAAGAGTTTGATAGTGTCTGACCTTACATTTAGGTCTTTAATCCATTTTGAGTTTATTTTTGTGTATGGTGTTAGGGAGTGTTCTAATTTCATTCTTCTACATGTAGCTGTCCAGTTTTCCCAGCACCACTTATTGAAGAGGCTGTCTTTTCTCCATTGTATACTCTTGCCTCCTTTATCAAAGATAAGGTGACCATATGTGCATGGTTTTATCTCTGGCCTTTCTATCCTGTTCCATTGATCTATATTTCTGTTTTTGTGCCAGTACCATACTGTCTTGATTACTGTAGCTTTGTACTATAGTCTGAAGTCAGGGAGTCTGATTCCTCCAGCTCCATTTTTTTCTCAAGATTGCTGTGGCTATTTGGGGTCTTTTGTGTTTCCACACAAACTGTGAAATTTTTCATTCTCGTTCTGCGAACAATGCCATCGGTAGTTTGATTGGGATTGCATTGAATCTGTAGATTGCTTTGTGTAGTATAGTCATTTTCACAGTGTTGATTCTTCCAAGAATCCAAGAACATGGTGTATCTCTCCATTTGTTTGTATCATCTTTAATTTCTTCCATCAGTGTCTTATAGTTTGCTGCATACAGATCTTCTGTCTCCTCAGGTAGGTTTATTCCTAGGTATTTTATTCTTTTTGTTGCAATGGTAAATGGGAGTGTTTCCTTAATTTCTCTTTCAGGTTTTTCATCATTAGTGTATAGGAATGCAAGACATTGCTGTGCATTAATTTTGTATCCTGCTACTTTACCAAATTCATTGATTAGCTCTAGTAGTTTTCTGGTATCATCTTTAGGATTCTCTATGTATAGTATCATGTCATCTGCAAACAGTGACAGTTCTACTTCTTCTTTTCCGATTTGGATTCCTTTTATTTCTTTTTCTTTTCTGATTGCTGTAGCTAAAACTTCCAAAACTATGTTGAATAACAGTGGTGAGAGTGGGCAACCTTGTCTTCTTCCTGATCTTAGTGAAAATGGTTTCAGTTTTTCCCCATTGAGAATGATGTTGGCTGTGGGTTTGTCATATATGGCCTTTATTATGTTGAGGTAAGTTCCCTCTATGCTTACTTTCTGGAGCATTTTTTATCATAAATGGGTGTTGAATTTTGTTGAAAGCTTTTTCTGCATCTATTGAGATGATCATATGGTTTTTATCCTTCAATTTGTTAATATGGTTTATCACATTGACTGATTTGCGTATATTGAAGAATCCTTGCATTCCTTGGATAAACCCCACTTGATCATGGTGTATGATCCTTTTAGTGTGCTGTTGGATTCTGTTTGCTAGTATTTTGTTGAGGATTTTTGCATCTATGTTCATCAGTGATACTAGCCTGTAGTTTTCTTTTTCTGTGACATCTCTGTCTGGTTTTGGTATCAGGGTGATGGTGGCCTCGTAGAATGAGTTTGGGAGTGTTCCTCCCTTTGCTATATTTTGGGAGAGTTTGAGAAGGATAGGTGTTAGCTCTTCTGTAAATGTTTGATAGAATTCTTTGGCTCTTTTTAAATGAGCACAAACAGAAAAGGAAGAAATACGAATCAGAAAAACTCACTGAGCTGCCCTGTGACCTGTGGGTAATTAATTGGTCCTAGAAACTACTTTCCCTGCCTGGTGTGCTATTTTGTGACTCTTTCTTTGTTCTTCTTTTCAATTCTCTTTCATTGTCTGTTTTAGCAAGAGTAATACATGTAGAGCTACTCATGAAAGTAGGCTTGTGATTTAAAAAATCTACCTGGTGGTAGACTTTCACCACCCCAAGTGGTATGTAAAAGCCGACCGGGTCTGTAGTCACCCTCGGTTCAGCTTGGACTGAGGGGCGGGGAGACTGGAGGACCTTCCCTCTCTCTCCAGTCTCTCCCCCCAGACCATCCTTGAGCCTTCATTCAACATCTATTCTGCCTAGACTCTGAGGATGGAGGTGGAAGACTCCCACCCTCAAGTAGCTCAAAAAACTTAACTGGAGAGATGGAGAGTAAGGGGCCATTTCATTACAGGATGCTATGTACTCTTTTTATTATAATGATGACTATTAGTATCAGCTATTTTATTTTCAGTAAAACCTGAGACAATTCAGGTGTTACTAAAATTAAAAACAAACAAACCCTATATTCAGTTAGTTAGCTTGTGTCCCTGCACTAAGGGAGAGGCTTACGTTATGCTTTCTGTGGGGTCCTTGTTAAAGAATACCCCCTTCTGGGTTCAGGACTTACTTGGTAAGGAGTCTCCAGATTCCTTGTCCCCAGATGCCCCACTTCAATCAGCAGCCACCTATGCCCAGCTTCCTGTTCCCACTTAGAAGTGACTCTTGCATGGGAACCACAAGAACAGAAGCAAAGCTCTGTGATGGGCAAACAGGAGGCCTGCAAAATAGATCAGGGACCATCGGTCCATCTACTTTGTTTTGCAGGAAAGGAGGAGCCGTTCAGACCAGAGATATAGAGAGTACACACCCAGCAGGCACCGACTTCCTTGACCTTCAGCCGTCTGCCCCGTCCCATCGCATCAGCTCTCACTCACGTTCTGGTCACTGTTCATGACCCTCAGACCAGCCTCCCTCTTCAGTAACATGTTTCAATTTCCCGATACCATTTGGCCTGTCGGTCCATACCACTGCTGCCCTGGCCATGGCTTACTCAGGCCAGGTGTGCGTGTCCTGCAGGTGGCGTGGGTGGCAGTGGCGGGCCTGCGGCACCTGGGGAATGGTTCCCTTCAGGTCAGGTGAGTGATGACAGATGGAGGCCTCTCCTTATTTCTCCTGGGGCAAGAAAGTGGCTTATCCGCATCTCCCGCTGTCCCAGTGAATGTGGACCCTTCCTTCTGATAAGTCCTTTCAGGCAATTTGGGAAACTTCTTTAAAACTCTGTGAGCAGCTCATGCCCCTAAACTCAATTATAAGACCTCAACACTTGGCCACGGGGACAGGCAGTATCTTAGTTCCCCCACCAGGGATAGAACCCACGCCCCCTGCAGTGGAAGCACGGAGTCTGAACCACTAGACCACCAGGGAAGTCCCAAAGCTTCCTTTTCTTGAAGAGGCCATCTGCACGATCTAGAGCTGAAAGGCAAGCCAAGTGCCCTCCAACCTTCCCCACCAGGCCAGATGCTTCTCACGCCCACCCGTGACGCGGGAGCCACATCAGTCAGAAATCACCCCCGAATGGCAATGAAGGCAGGAAAGGTCTTCCCAGACCTGACACCAGGCATTGGTTACCAAACAGAAAACAATGGAACCTCAACATCTTTATGTTTTGACAACCTGAAAAATCACGTATCAGCCTGGAAACAGTGCGAGCCATCAGTGAACCTCAGCACCTCCCTTCCCTTGGCTCTCGGTGAGATAAACGTTGACCACACGCTGTGGCAGGCGAGACAGGCCCGGGGCGGCCAAGGAGATGCTGGCCGGCAGCACACTTCCCGTCCGCCTTTGCCAAGAAGTCATCAAGCACATGGTCGGTTTTCTTTCATGAAACCCACTTTATCCTTATCTTTGTTTTCTTTTTGAATGAGTCCCAGTTGAAGGATTATGCACAGATGTGTGTGTTTTTCTTAGAAGACCTGGGTCACCGGCAGCGTGGAGGTGAAAGTCCCTCAGATGAGCCACTGAGCACAATTCCTCTGCGATTTCACAATGCGAAATGTCAGGCATTCACACATGACTTTAAAAGTAAGCTGGCATGCTTTAGTAAGCCTTGCAGCCAGGACAGAAACTCTTGAGTCAGTCCTGTGCATGATTAATAGGCCAGCTTGATCCCCACCAGCCCCACGGCGGGGAAGCCCATCATCTGGGAAAGCGTTTTCTCCTCAGCGGTTGCTGCATTCTTTGTTTTTTTTTTTTTTTTTTTTTTGCGGTACGCGGGCCTCTCACTGCTGTGGCCTCTCCCGTTGCAGAGCACAGGCTCCGGACGCGCAGGCTCAGCGGCCATGGCTCACGGACCCAGCCGCTCCGCGGCATGTGGGATCTTCCCGGACCGGGGCACGAACCCGTGTCCCCTGCATCGGCAGGCGGACTCTCAACCACTGCGCCACCAGGGAAGCCCTGGTTTGTTTTTAACAACATTGTTTTGTAATAACATTTCATATGTGTTATTCCTAATGACACATGTTCGCTGTAGGACATTCAGAACATGCAGAAAACCAGAGAAAAGCAATTAAAAACCCCTCACAATCCTGCCGTCCAGAAAAAGGCGGTTAACACAGCTCTCCGCAGTTCAGATTTCCCAACGGCCAAACAGGGACAAATAATTGTTTAAGAGTAGGAGGATTTAAGTGAGTTTATAGTGTAAAGAACTCAGCACAACACAAGAGATAATTAATGTGTGTTGCTTTACTGATAACATCTTAATGTATTTCCTTGCAGTCTGTGTGTGTGTGTGTTTGTATGTACAAACATCAACATTTCACACACCTTGGACCTTACGGAGGAATTTAATTTTTCTTAAAATCCCTTTCCATTTCAGCTGGGTTCTGACTAATCTTCCAAGGCTATGTTCTAAAAACTATCATTAGGAGGAAAGATGGAGGGTCAAAAACTAAGAAGTGTCAGCTCTGTGTATAAGGAAGAGCGTTCATTCCCACCACTTGGACATGAACTTGCAAATATTTTTCCAGAGGCAATAGTGTATTTTTCCCCAATGATACATAGTCATTTCTAGCATCCTATCTTATCAACTGCATGGGCTTTACAAGTGTCTGGGGTGAGGGTCCAAATTGCAATCACAGAAAAGAAAGCAATGCTCAGTGACCTGCATGGAGATTAGACTGGCCACTTGGGCCTCATCAGTGTGAAGAAGGCATCAGTCGAGCTCATCATACCCAACTGGGTCCGTAAACGTATCTCACATGGGGTCGTTTCGCTCAGGAGTCTTCTTTGATGCTGGTGCCGAAGGACGCTTTGTGGAAGGGACTGGCCCTTGCCCCATTGTTTCAGCCACAGTGCCAGGACTGAACACATGTAATTGGTGGCAGACACTAGCTAGGCCCTGATTTACGTGCTTTCTAGAAGCGTACATGGTTATACCGAGGAAGCGAACAAGCAGCTCACCTTACAGGACACTGTGCAAACTGCTCTACAGAGGAGGTTTTCTTGGGACAATAAGGGCCCCGGAGAGGGAGCACAGAGGCTGCCTGGAAATGCAGAAAACCTTTCACAAGAGGAAGAATTGAGCTGAATCTTGAAGGACCAGCTGGAGCTTGTCAAGCAGACAAATGGGGAGAGAGGAACCCAGAAGCCTCAAGTGTGGCCTCTGAACTCAGTCTGCCTGCTACTTACTAGCGCTTATAATCTTGGTCAAGTTCCCTAACTGCTCAGAGCCTGTTTTGTTTTTGTTTTAAATAAGACTTTAAAAAAATCAGCTTTACTGAGATAGAACTCACACCCCATAAAACTCCCCCATTTAAAGATTACAATTCATTTACAATGTAGGATATTCAGAGTTGTGCAACTCCCTGCACATCAGTTTTGGAACACTTTCATCATCCTATAAAGAAACTCCATACCCACTAACAGTCATTCCCCATTTCCCTCCAACCCCCTTAGCTCCTGGCAACCACTGACCTACTCTCTGCCTTGATAGATCTGCCTTTTCTGGACATTTCAGGTAAATTAAATCACACAATATGTGGTCTTCTGTGACTGGCTTCTTTCACTTTAGCAAAATATTTTTGCGGTCTGCGGCTAGTTAGTCATGTATCAAATGAAAGTAATAATTGAATCTACCTCAGATGTAGATGTTTTATGAGGTTTAGATGAGAAGCCTGCCAAACGTCTGGTGCAGAGGAAGTACTCAGAGTTAGGTCTCCTCACGCTGATGTATCTTTGCAGAGCCAAGGAGGGGATCAGGTTAGACACCTGTCCAGTCCGTAATGATCTCGTCATCCATACGCTGAGAGTGAGGAACCATGGCGCATGCCCACCGCTCTTCAAAGTTCAAAACGGTGCACGGAGAGCAAGGGGTGACGTTAATTACAGAGGTGACCGCCTCAGAGGTGAGGCAGGTGAGGTGAATGAGGACGTAATGAGGATGATGGAAATAGCATCCTCTTGGGCGCGATGAGAATTAGATATGGGAAAGGGCTTTGCAAACAGTGAGCTAATGTAAAAACGGCAATACTTACTATACTTATAAACCTGTTCCAAAGGAAAGGAAGACATGGAATGCTTATTGGGTGTCCTACCATGTGCCAGGCGCTGTGTGTGTTATTTCATGTAAACCTCTGCAACACGGGACTGATTCCAATTCATAGAAGAGGAAACTGAGGCTCAGGACAGAGCAAGCAGTTGGGACCAGTTCTCACACCAGAGCTTGGCTAGAGGAGCTAAAATTCAAGCTCAAGCCTGGCGGATGAAAGCTGATACTCTTTCTACCATGTTCTGTTTTGCCACCTTGTGGGCAAGTTAATCCTTCCATGTCCCGCACAGGGCAGTCTCCTCTCTCCTCTTATTTATTTTAAATACCCATCTCTTATCTTCTTCCAGTTCTGGCATGTGATACATCACTCCTAGATCATCTTATCTGTCACAATATCAAAAAAATTTCAAACACATCCCTCCTGAGTCTTCATCTTCTCAAAAAGAAGTGCCTTTTGATTAAACAGCATTGTATTCTGATGGGAGAACAGACAAAAATGTCTGTAATCGTTTCAGCTAGTGTGTGAGGACCTTCTCCAGTTTTGTTATTGCTACTTGGAAAGAACCTAAATGTCTAAACCATCCAGCTCCCCCTGACACTGGTAAATGATGTCCTTTTAAAGTTATATCAATTGTTCACTATTTAATTCCCTTGGCAAACCTGTTAGAGTCCATTCTTTTGCTTGTTAAGCCCAAAGAAACACACTCAAATAGTGTAAAGATCTCTGTCTTTTTAAAAAGGGCAAAATGCAGCAGCCAAGACATGAAAGCAACCTAAGTGTCCATCAAAATATGAATGGATAGGGCTTCCTTGGTGGCACGGTGGTTGAGAGTCCGCCTGCCGACGCAGGGGACACGGGTTCGTGCCCCGGTCCAGGAATATCCCACATGCCGTGGAGCAGCTAGGCCCGTGAACCATGGTCGCTGAGTCTGCGCGTCTGGAGCCCGTGCTCCGCAACGGGAGAGGCCACAACAGTGAGAGGCCCTCGTACCCCCAAAAAAAAAAAAAAAAAAAAATGAATGTATAAAGAAGATGTGGTATATATACACAATGGAATGTTACTCAGCCATATAAAAGAATGAAATAATGCCATTTGCAGCAACATGGGTGGACCTAGAGAACGTCAGACTTAGTGAAGTAAACCAGTCAGAGAAAGACAAATATCGTATGATATCACTCACAGGTGGAATCTAAAAAATAATACAAATAAATTTATTTACAAAACAGAAACAGACTCACAGACATAGAAAACAAACGTATGGTTACCAAAGAAGAAAAGTGAGGGGGAAGAGATAAATTAGGAGTATGGGATTAAGAGATACAGATTACTATGCATAAAATAGATAAGCAACAAGGAACACAGGGAACAATATTCAATATCTTGTGATAATCTATAATGGAAAAGAATCTGAAAAAAAATATATAACTGAATCACTTTGCTATACACCTGAAACTAGCACAATATTGTAAATCAATTATATTTCAATTTTAAAAAGTGTAAAACATACTTGTCTCAGTATATAAATCCTTTCCCTTCCTACAGTGTCAGTCACATTGAATGTAGAGGAAGAACACGAATAAAACCAAGGATTTGTGAAAATATGGCTCAATGGAAATTTTCTATACTGTCATGAGAAAATAAAACGATACAACAACTGGAAAGCAACTGGGTATTACCTTATAACATCCCCTGCAACCCAGCCATCCAACTCCGAGGTGTTTCTCTAGGACAGCAGTTCCCAAAGTGCGGTCCCAGACCAGCAGCAAAAGCAGCATCACCTGCAAACTTATTAGAAATGCAAAATCTCTGGGACCCACTGAATCAGAAACTCTGGGCATGGGATCCAGCAATCTGTGTTTCAACAAGTCCTCTGGAGAATTCTGATGCATGCACATGTCTGAGACCTACTACACTAATGAATGCTCATATGAAAATGCACCAGGAGACATCGACCAAGAATGTTGCCTGGGCCCTCAATCATAAAGGCACAAAACCTGGAAAAAGCTCAAATGCCCCAAGTCAGGAGAATGGAGAAGTAAACTGGAATATTCATACTACAGCATACTATATAGACCCCAAAATAAATGAACTACAGTTAAGAGCTCCACATAATATATATGAATCTTAGGAACATAATTTTGAGGCTGAGGGGAACATTGCAGTTGACTACATTCAGTGTGGTGCATCTTTTGTAAACCTCAAGCCAAAAATGAAACAGTATATTCCTTAGGGCTATATACTTACGTAATGAAAGTATAAATTTTTAAAAACTGGGGAAATGATAACCACATAGTTTGAGGTAATGGTTACTTCTGGGGGTGGGGAGGTGGGAACAGGTGGGGAGACGCAGCAGCGTAGGTAACACTCCCAGTTCTTAGAGCAGGTGGTGGGTTCACCTTATTAGGAAGATTTGTAAGTCACATTTGTGTTCCACACATTCTTCTGTGTGTATCAAATATTAAGTTAAAAAAGGGGGGGAAGGGGATGAATTCTGACAAGTACCACACTATTCTTGTTTGATTAGGAGAACAATGCTCAGGAAAAGTACTCTGTAAGAGAAAGGATGAGAAAAGCCTCCAAAGGGGAACGAGACTGGAAGGACTGCCGCCCTCAGAGGAGTCTGCAGAGGATGAAGGAAGTAGACACACACAGAGAATCCCTCTCCCTCCTCCTCATCAACCTCCATCTCTAGGACAGTAACAGTGCTGTGTGTTGGCTCTTCTTCTGCCACCAGCCTTGTCTGGGTTATTCATTCACTGAACACTTGAGCCGCCAGTGTGCCAAGCAGTGAGAAGTCAGTGGCAAGGGATGAGCTGTAAGGCAGTGAGGAGAGGAACCACGAGGAACAGCTGGCCGAGGAGGCCCAGGCCTCCTGAAATGTCAACAACAATACATACAGGCACTCTTACTACACACACACACAGACAGACACACACACACACACACACATATATATATTTTTTTCCTACCACTGGTTGAATCTTCCCTGGGACTGGAAATAAATTGCTGCTTGAAAAATTGTCAATCTTTTCCTGAATGAGTAAATTAGCTTCATTTGAAGATAGAGAACTTAACCACCTCTCAAAGTACTTAAATGTTTGCGCCATCAAGTCCACTGTTTAAGATGAGATACACGATTCCTATGCTCCCTCTGATGGACTAGAGGGTAATGCACCCATTTTTATTTCCATGTGCAGATGGATTTACAATCCATGTGCAGATGGATTTACAATTAGAGTGGAAAGCTCTCCTAAATGGCACGGGCTAGGGCTGGGCTCCCAGAGGCCCAGGGTCAAACCAGGTTTGCCTTCAACTCAGGCAAGTACCAAAGCTCTGTCTGTTTTCCATGATGCATATTTTTTCCTTATTTCCCAAAAGTATACTCAAAATGGTCACGGATTATACTTTGTTAAATGAAACATACTCTTGGAACATCAAATAGCTTTAATGTAGGATGATGAGTGAGTCGTATGTGAGACAGAGAAAGTGGTGTACAAAAAAAATAATAAAGTATGGTGAGTGCTTTTAAACTACTTGAAAAATAAATGCCTCTTCCTCTTAACTGCGCTGGGGGCCGTGTCCAAATCCACACACTCAGTGCTCCTTTCCCCCTTCAGAAAATATAGAAAGATTATTCTTACTCTACGGAACATATGTGGTCCATGGAAGAAACATTTGTAAGGTGCATATGCTTTTCTTTTTTACTTAAAAAATTACGTTTTATTTTAGAATAGTTTTAGAGTCACAGAAAAACAGTCAAAGAGTTCCCATATACCTTACACCCAGTTTCCCCTATAGTAACAGCTTTTATGAGTATGGTATATTTGTTACCATTAATGAACCAATATTGATGCTTTATTATTAAAGTCCATTCTTTATTCAGATTCCCTTTGTTTTATCTAATGTCTTTTTACTGTTGCAGGATTCCATCCAGGAGACCATGTTACATTGAGTCATCATGTCTCCGTAGATGGCACTAGTCTGTGACACTTTCTCAGACTTTCCATGTTTTGGGTGTCCTTGAGAGTTTTGAGTACTGGTTAGGTATTTTGTAGACTGCCCCTCAGCTGGGACTTGTCCGATGCTTTCTCATGATTAGACTGGGTGATATGTCTAATATCACATCCTTGGGGAGGAAGACCACAGAGGGGAAGTGCTCTTCTCATCACATCATGTCAAGGAAACTTACTATCCACATGCCTTATCACAGATAATGCTAAAACCCTGATCACCTGGCTAAGGGAGAGTTTGACAGGTTTCTCCACTATAAAGTTATCTATGTCCCCACCTAGGCTTCTCTGCCCTGTGCTCTTGGAGGAGGTCACTGTGCACACACACATAAGGGGTGGGGAGTTGTGCTCCATTCACCTCCTTGAGGGTGGAGCATCTACATAAATTATTTGGAATTCTTCTTCACGGGAGGTTTGTTTCTGTTTCCCCACTTATTTATTGAATCACTTACTTATATTAGCATGGGCTCATGGATATTTACTTTATATTTGGGTTATTATCCAATACTACTTTATTTTATTCCTCAAATTGTTTCAGCTTTGGCCACTTGGAGCTCTTTCAGTTGGCTCCTATGTTCCTTTGACATACCCCCATCATTGTGGAATTTTCTTCTTCTTCTTTTTTAATTCTGAGCATTTCCTTACTAGATGCATATGATTTTTACCATGAGCTTTCATACTAAAATTAAGAAGATTTGGGGCCTGAGGGTAGGAGAGGATAGGTATTTCTCTGAAGTCTGAGGAGCTATTATTACATAATTTTCTTTATATAAAGTCAACCCTTTCTATATGATCAGTCCTTCCTATATTTAGCTACAAAAATTTCCCTTTTCCATCAATCTGTAGTAACAGGGTCCTCATTCTCCTTTTACCAGAAACTTCCAACAAAAGTGCAGAATTTGGGAGAGTGCCCGAGATGGCAGAGTAGGAAGACCCTGAGCTAACCTCCTCCCATGGGCACACCAAAATTACAACTATTTACATAGCAACTGTCAATAAGGATGACCCAAAGACTAGGAGAAAAGATCTTCTAAAACTAATGATATAAAGAAGGAACCACAATGAGACAGGTAGGAGGGGTGGAGACATAGTATGGTCAAGACCCATACTCCTGGGTGGGTGACCCACAAATAGGAGAATAATTATAATTGCAGATGTTCTCCCCAAGGAGCAAGGGGTATAAGCCCTACATTGGGTTCCCCAGCCTGGAGGTCCTGTCCCAGGAGGATGAGCCCCAGAACGTTTGGCTTTGAAGGCCAGTGCCGCTTACTCCTGGGAGAGGCAGAGGGCTGTAGGAAATAGAGACTCCACACAAAATCTTACACACTATGAGACCCAGGCCAGAAGCAGTCATTTGAAAGGAGCCTGAGCCAGACTCTCTTGCTGATCTCGGAGAGCCTTCTGGACAGGCAGAAGGCAAATGGGATTCATCCTAGGGTCACACATGATGGTGGCAGCCATTTTTAGAGTTCATTATACCATGAGGACACTAGTGCTGGCAGGTGCCATTGTGTAATCCTCCCTCTAGCTTATTAGTGCTGGGACCTGCCCCACCCACCAGCCAATTGGTACCAGTCCTGGGATGCCCCAGGCCAAGCAGCTAGCTGGGTAGGGACACAGCCTCACTCACTAGCAGGCTGGCTGCCATAGGACCCTGAGCCCCTAGCTACCCCAGGATTCGGCCCCACCCAACAGATGGCCCAGGACATAGTCACCCTCACCAGTGGGCTGACACCAGCCCCAGGACCCCCTGGGCCTGAGCTCCACACACCAGCAGGCCAACACTAGTACTCCAGGACCCCCAGTCCGGCAGCCAGCCACCCCAGGACTCAGCTCCTCCCATCAGTGGGCCAACACTAGCCCTGTGACCCACCCCAGGACTCCATAGCCAGTCACATCATAATCCAACCCCACCCACCAGTGAGCCAGCACCAGGACTGAAACTCCCCAGGCCTTGCAACCAGCTGTGACAGGACCCAGCCCCACCTACCAGCATCTAACAGCATCTGTACTAGGCAGGGACTGGCAACTAACCAGACTGGGGGCCAGCCACACCTACTAGATGACCACAGTAGTCAGCAAACCACAACAGAAGGGCCCATGCAGTCCACATAGTGTGCATGCTAAAGCATATGGCCCTGGTGAACAGAGGGGAGTATGCTGGTGGGCCCCCTAGGACGTCTCCTACATGAGGCCACTTCTCCAAGATTAGTAACTATAATCAACCTGTCAAATACATACATGGAAATAAAAACAGAGAATAGGCAAAATGAGGCAACAGAGGAATATGTTCCAAAAGAAAGAACAAGATAAAATCCCAGAAGAACTAAGTAAAGTAGACATAAGCAGTCTACCCAATAAATAGCTCAAGGTAATAGTCATAAAGATGCTCAGAGAACTTGGGAGAAGAATGATGAACACAGTAAGAAGATGGAAATTTCTAACAAAGAGTTAGAAAATATAAAGAAGAACCAAACAGAGCTGAAGAATACAATAACGGAAATAAAAAAATACACCCAGAAGAATCAATATTAGATTAGATGATATAGAGGAATGGATCAGTGAACTAGAAGACAGAAGTGGAAATCACTCAAGCTGAACAGAAATAAAGAAAAAAGAATTTAAAAAAATTAGGACAGTTTAAGAGACATCTGGGACAACATCAAGCACAGTAACATTCACATTATAGGGGTCCCAGAAGGATAGTAGAGAAAGGGGCAGAGAACATATTTGAAGACATAATAGCTAAAAGCTTCCCCAACCTGGGAAGGGAAACAGACATCCAGATCCAGGAAGCACAGAGAGCTCCAAACAGGACCAACTCAAAGAAGATCACACCATGACACACTGTAATTAACATGGCAAAAATTAAAGAGAGAATATTAAAAGCAGCAAGGGAGAAGCAACAAGTTACATAAGGCTATCAGCTGACTTTTCACCAGAAACTCCGCAGGCCAGAAGGGAGTGGCACAATATATTCAAAGTTCAAAGTGATGAAAGGGAAAAACCTGCAACCAAGAATACTCTACCCCAAAAGGCTATCATTCAGATTTCAAGAAGAGATAAAGATTTTTACAGACAAGCAAAAGCTAAGAGTTAAGCACCATGAAACCAGCTTTACCAGAAATGCTAAAGGGAATTCTCTAAGTGGAAAAGGAAAGGCAACAACTGGAAGCATTAAAATTACAAAGGGAAAAATCTCATTGGTAAAGACAAATATACAGTAAAGGCACTAGTTCAACCACTTATAAAGCTAGGAGAAAAGTTAAACAATACAAGTAGTAAAAATCATCTATAACCACAATGAGTAGTTAAGGGATACACAAAGCAAAAATGTTATATATGACTTAAGAAATGTTAAATGATGAGAGAGTAAAAGTGCAGGGTTGTTAAAATGTGTTTAAACAGATACACACACACAAAAAAGAAAGGAATCCAAACATAAGACTAAAGACAGTCAGCAAATCACAAGGAAAGAGAACAAAACAAGAAGAAAGGAACAGAAAAGAACTACAAAAACAATCCTAAAACAATTAACAAAATGGCAATAAGTACATAGCTATCAATAATTACTTTAAATGTAAATGGACTAAATGTTCCAATCAAAATGCATAGAGTGGCTGAATGGATAAAAAAAAATTCCCATGTATATGATGCCAATAAGAGACTTGCTTCAGATCTAAAGACACACAAGACCAAAAGTGAGGGGATGGGAAAAGGTATTTCATGCCAATGGAAATCAAAAGAAAACTGGGATAGCAATACTTATATTAGGCAAAATAGACTTTAAAGCAAAGACTGTAACAAGAGACAAAGAAGCACATTATGTAACGGTAAAGGGATCAATCCAAGAAGAAGACATAACAATTGTAAATACATATTCATGCAACATAGGACCACCTAAATACTTAAAACAAATATCAACAGACGTAAAGGGAGAAACTGACAGTAACACAATAAGAATAGGGGACTTTAACACCCCATTTACATCAATAAACAGATCATCCAGATGGAAAATCAATAAGAAAACACTGGCCTTAAATGACACATTAGACCCAATGGACTTAATATGTATAGGACATTTCATCTGAAAGCAGAATACACATTCTTCTCAAGCTCATATGGAACATTCTCCAGGATAGATCACATACTAGGTCACAAAACAAGTCTCAGTAAATTTAAGAAGACTGAAATCGTATCAACCATCTCTTCCTACCACAACACTATGAGGCTAGAAATCAATTACAAGAAAAGAAATTTCAAAAACACAAACACATGGAGGCTAAACAACATGCTACTATACATTCAATGTGTCACTGAAGAAATCAAAGAGGAAATTAAAAAATACCTGGAGACAAATGAAAATGAAAACACAATGATCCAAAATGTATGGGATGCAGCAAAAGCAGTTCTAAGAGGGAAGTTTACAGCGATACAAGCTTACCTCAGCAAACAAGAAAAATCTCAAATAAGCAACCTAACCTTATACCCAAAGTGACTAGAGAAAGAAGAACAAACAAACCCAAAGTTAGTAGAAGGAAAGAAATCATAAAGATAAGAGTAGAAATAAATGAAATAGAGACTAAAGAAGCAATAGAAAAATCAATGAAACTAAGAGCTTGTTTTTTGAAAAGATAAACAAAATTGATAAACATTTAGCCAGGCTCATCAAGAAAAAAACAGAGGGCCCAAATCAATAAAATCAGAAATGAAAAAGAAGTTACAACTGACACTACAGAAATACAAAGGACCACAGATTACTACAAACAATTATATGCCAATAAAATGAAAAACCTAGAAGAAATGGACAAATTCCTAGAAATATACAATCTCCCAAGACTGGACCAGAAAGAAATAGAATATATGAACAGACCAATTACCAGTAATGAAATTGAATCAGTAATTAAAAGAAAAAAACTCTAAGCAAACAAACAGAAGTCCAGGACCAGACAGCTTCCCAGTGAATTCTACCAAATATTTAAAGAGCTAAAAATATATTCTTTTCATGGTACTGATGAACCTAGTTGCAGGGCAGGAATAAAAAGATAGACATAGAAAATGGACTTGAGGACATGGGGTGGGAGGGTGAAGCTGGGGCGAAGTGAGAGTAGCAGTGACATACATACCCTACCAAATGTAAAATAGTTGGCTGGTGGGAAGCAGCAGCATAGCACAGGGAGATCAGCTTGGTGCTTTGCGATGACCTAGAGGGGTGGGATAGGGAGGATGGGGACATGTGTATACATATGGCTGATTCGCTTTGTTGTGCAACAGAAACTAACAGAGTATTGTGAAGTAATTATACTCCAATAAAGATCTATTAAAAGTTTTTTTAAAAATCTATTCTTTTCAAACTATTCCAAAAATTCAGAGGAAGGAATACTTTCAAAACTCATTCTACAAGGCAAGCATTACCCTGACCCCAAAACCAGACAAAGATATCACACACAAAAAAGAAAATTACAGCCTGATATCACTGATGGACATGGTTGCAAAAACCCTCAACAAAATATTAGCAAACCAAATTCAATAATACATTAAAAGACCATACAACATGATTAAGTGGGACTTATCCCAGGGATGCAACAATGGTTCAATATATACAAATCAATCAATGTGGTATACCACATCAACAAACTGAAGAATAAAAATCATTTGATCATCTCAATAGATACAGAAAAAGCTTCTGACAAAATTCAACATCCACTTATGATTAAAAAAACTCTCTACAAAGTATGTATAGAGGGAGCATACCTCAACATAATAAAGGCCATCTATGACAAACCCACAGCTAACATCATACTCAATGGTGAAAAAAACTGAAAAATTTCCTCTAAAATCAGGAACAAGTCAAGGATGCCTGCTCTTGCCTCTTTTATTCAACATGGTATTGGAAGTCCTAGCCACAACAATCAGACAAGAAAAAGAAATAAAAGGCATCCTAATTGGAAGAGAAGAAGTAAAACTGTCACTCTTTGCAGATGACATGATGCTATATATAGAAGACCCTAAAGTCTCCACCAAAAACCTATTAGAACTAATAAATGAATTCAGTGTAGTTGTAAGATTAATATCCAGAAATATGTTGCTTTTCTATACACTAATAATGAACTATCAGAAAGAGAAAGCAAGAAAACAATCCTGTTTACAATCACATCAAAAAGAGAAAAATGCCTAGGAATAAAATTAACCAAGGAGGTGAAAGATCTATACTCTGAAAACAATAAAATATTGATGAAGGAAACTGAAAATGATACAAAAAAATGGAAAGACATATTGTGCTCATGGATTAGAAGAAGTAGTATTGTAAAAATGAACATACTATCTACAAGTATCTAAGGCAATCTACGGATTCAATGCAATCCCTATTAAAATACCAATGGCTTTTTTCACAAAACCAGAACAAATAATTCTAAAATTTGTATGGAAACATAAAAGATCCTGAACAGCCAAAAGAATCTTGAGAAACAGCACAATTGGAAGTATCATACTCCCTGATTTCAAACTACACTACAAAGCTACAGTAATCAAAACAGCATGGTACTTGTAAAAAACCAGACACATAGATCAATGGAACAGAATAGAGAGCCCAGAAGTGAACCCACACTTATACAGTCAACTAATCTATGACAAAGGAGGTAAGAATATACAACATTCTGAAAAAACAGCCTCATCAATAAATGGTGTTGGGAAAACTGGCAGCTAGATGCAAAGAATCAAACTGGACTACTTTCTCACACTGCATACTAAAATCAACTCAAGATGGATTAAAAATCTAAATGTAAGACCTGAACCCATAAAACTTCTAGAAGAAAACACAGGCAGTATGCTCTTTGACATTAGTCTTAGCAATATATATATATATATATATATATATATATATATATATATACGTACATATATATATATTTTTTTTGTTATGTCTCCTCAGGCAAGGGAAACCAAAGCAAAAATAAACTAATGGGCCAACATCAAACTAAAAAGCTTTTGCACAGTGAAGGAAACTATTAACAAAATGAAAAGGCCACCTACTGAATGAGAGAAGATATTTGCAAACAATATGTCTGATAAGGGGTTAATATCCAAATAGACAAAGAATTTCTACAACTCGGTATCAAAAAAAACCCAAACAACTGATTAAAAAATAGGTAGAGGACCCACTGAAATGAATAGACATTTTTCCATAGAAGAAATACAGATGGCCAATAGACACATGAAAATATGCTCAACATTCGTAATCATCAGGGAAATGAAAATCAAAAACATAATAAGATATCACCTCACACCTGTGAGAATGGCTATTATCAAAAAGACAAGAGATGACAAGTGCTGGCGAGGATGTGGAGAAAAGGGGACCCTTGTGCACTGTTGGTGGGAATACATATTGGTGTAGCCACTATGGAAAACAGTATGGAGGTTCCTCAAAAACCTAAAAATAGAACTACCATATGACCCAGCAATTCCTCTCCTGGGTATATATGCAAAGAAAATCAAAACACTAATTTGAAAAAATGTATGCACCCCTATGTTCACCACAGCATTATTTACAACGGCCAAGATGTGGGAGCAACCCAGGTGTCCACTGATGGATGAATAAATAAAATGTATATGTATGTATATATATATGGTTTCCCAGTGCATATAAGAGTTATAGTTACACTTTTAAAAAGTGCATAATTTGGGCCTCACACACCACCTAGCACCCAGGGCCCTTGAATTCAAAAACTTCTTGAGCCTGAGACTTGAGCTGAAACTTGATTTGTTTCTCCTTTTATAAATTTTGCAAATTTAAGTTGCTAAGCTCCATGACAGCAGGGAGAATGTGTTATTATTTTATTTTTCACTTTTAAGCTGTATTAGTTTCCTATTGCTGCTGTAACGAGTTACCACAAATTTAGTGGCTTAGAACAACACAAATTTATAATCTCACAGTTTCAGAGGTCAGAAGTCTGACTCGGGTCTCACCATGCTAAAACCAAGCGTCTGCAGGGCCACACTCCTTACATCCCTTTCTGGAGCTGTTAGGGGAGAATGCTTCCCTTGCTCGTTCAGGTTGTTGACAGATTCAATGACGTGAGGGTATAGAACTGAGGGCCCACTTCCTTGCTGGTTGAGAGCTGAAGGCCGTTTCCAGCTGCCCAGTTTCCTAGGTTACTGAGGCTGCCTGCATTCCCTGGCTACTGTCCCCCGTTTTCCATCTTCAAAGGCAGCAGTGGTGGATGAAGTCCCTCTCATGCTTCAAAACTCTCCTGCTCTTCTTGGGTCGTATTTCTCTGACTTTGCTAGGAAAGGTTCTCTGCTTTTAAGAGCAGTATGATTAAATTGAGCCCGTGCAGATAATCCAGAATAATCTCCCTATTCAAGGTTCCAAGGATTAGGGCATGAACATCTGTGGGGGTCATTATTCAGCTTCTCACATCAGCATAGTGTCTGGTGCTTCACAGGCCTTCAACGAACGGCTATCTCCTTTAATGACTGAGAGAGAAAGCTGAGTGTGCATGAAGTGGAGACTCAAAACTGAGCGGCTGCTCTGATACTTTGCTGATGCTGAGGTATTTTATGCATACAGCTAAGTGGTGGCCGGACAGAAAGCAGGACAGTTTCAGACAACAAAACCAGCTCAGGTGTCTCTTTGGTATTTCAATTCAACAAGGCTCCCAGTCCTGGGTGCGCATTCAAATCGCCAAGGAGCTTTTAAAAAACACCTTTGTCAGGTGCTCCACAGACCAGTCAAGTGAGACTCTGGGGGTCCACAGCTATTTGTTAAAAGAACTCCCTAGGTGATTTTTTTTTTTTTTTTTTTTTTGCGGTACACAGGCCTCTCACTGTTCTGGCCTCTCCCATTGCAGAGCACAGGCTCTGGATGCACAGGCTCAGCAGCCATGGCTCACGGGCCCAGCCGCTCCGCGGCATGTGGGATCTTCCCGGACCGGGGCACGAACCCGTGTCCCCTGCATCGGCAGGCGGACTCTCAACCACTGCGCCACCAGGGAAGCCCATCCCTAGGTGATTCTAAACTGCAGCTGAGGCTGAGAGGCACTGGCTTAGAATTAGCCAAATTTCATAACTGAGGACTCACAATGTTTTGGACACTATGACCTTTTGTTATGGGCTGAATTGTGTCCCCCAAATCCATATGTTGAAGTCCTAACCCCCAGGATCTCAGAAGGTGATTATATTTGGAGACAGAGTCTTTAAAAAGTTACCTTATTAATTACTTAAGCTAAAGTGAGGTCATTAGGATGGGGCCCTAATCTAGTATGACTGGTATCCTTCTAAGAAGAGATCAGGATACAGACATGCACAGAGAGATGACCATGTATGGACACAGGGGGAACACAGCCATCTTCTAGCCAGGAAAAGAGGTCCCAGAAGAAACCAACCCTGCCAACACCTTGATCTTGGACTTCAAGCTTCCAGAGCTAAAGGAAAATAAAGTTCTGTTGTTTAAGCCTCCAGGTCTGTGGTACTTTGTTATGGCAGCCCGAGCAGATGAATATATCCTTTTAAGCATCTGATCTGATCTCCCTTAATAAGTGCAAGCTCTCAGGTTGGGCCTGGCCTTCTCACCTGTTTCTCATTATGCTTATCATGCTGTTTTGAATATAGCGGTAGCTCAATAAATCCAATCAAAGCAGCCACAAGCCTGGGTTTATGTCCCATCTCCACCACTAGTTGGCTATGTGATCTTGGTTGGCTAAGTCATTAAGCTTCATATCTTCATCTGTAAAATGCCATTACCTCACGTTGACTGCTGAGATAACGCGTGATGGAAAAATCTGTGTGACGGGAAATCTACTAGGATCCTTCCTCAGCCTGTGTGATTTTGATTTTGATGGGAGGGCTTACTGGGTATGTATTGAAAGAATGAACAGAGTGTCATAAAGCAAATCCATGCAAACTTCTTCTTCTATCAGCTCAGCTGCAATTTAAAAAATTAGTTCTAATGTTGGTCTCACCCAGTTGCAGCTTCTCCTTTATTCTGCTGTTTACTGAATGCCTTGGGCCAGTTGGTAAATATCACATCCTAAATAAGACCCAACATTTTCACATAGGATCCTTAAAATATAAATAGATACACCCTTTGCAAAAGTAATGTCAAATTATGAGTGAAAAGCCGTTAAAATATTCATATCCTATTATCCAGAAATTTCACTTCTGTTACTTCTGAGGAACAGAGGCTAAATACAGAAATAACTCGGTTAGTACGGACAGCATTATAGGTAACTGAAAAATCAGAGACAATCTAAATGCCCAAATAAAATATAAAATAGTACATGCTCAACACAGACTATTGTAAAACTAGTGAAATTATGAAAAATACTTATATTATGGTGTTTACTTAATTAAAAGATGCAGAATACGTAAGTTAAAAATGCAGGGCTTCCCTGGTGGCGCAGTGGTTGAGAGTCTGCCTGCCGATGCCAGGAACGCGGGTTCGTGCCTGGTCCAGGAGGATCCCACGTGCCGCGGAGCGTCTGCGCCCGTGAGCCATGGCCGCTGAGCCTGCGCGTCCGGAGCCTGTGCTCCGCAACAGGAGAGGCCACAGCGGTGAGAGGCCCGCGTACCGCAAAAAAAAAAAAGAAATAATAATGCACAGAGATAAGGTTGAAAGGAAATCCAACAAGGTGCTAATAAAGGGGGACCTTAGCTGGTGGGATTATGTGTCATCTTCCTCCTTCCTTCTACTTCTCTGACGTTTCTGACTTTTATTTTTGTATAGATATATGCTTTATTTTCTATTGTGAAAATATCTAGAAGTGGAATACTAGATAATATGGTAGGTGTATATTTCACTATTTTTTCTTTAATGCCAAACTATTTCAAAGTGGCTGTATTATTTGAAATTTCCATCAAAAATGTGTGAGAATGCCAGTTTCTCTACATCCTCACCAATGCTTAGGATCATCAGTCCTATTTAATTTTAGCTACTCTACTAAAAATGTATTACTATTTTATTATGTTTTTTTAAAATTAATTTTTATTTGAGTATAGTTGCTTTACAATGTTGTGCTAGCTTCTACTGCACAGCAAAATGAATCAGCCATACAGACACATACATCCCCTCCCTCTTGGCTTTCCCCCCCATTTAGGACACTACAGTGCATTAAGTAGAGTTCCCTGTGCTGTACAGTATGTTCCCCTCAGTTGTCCATTTTACACATAGTATCAGTAGTGTATATGCCTCAACCCCCATCTCCCAATTCCTCCCACCCCACCCCTCTTCCCCTTGGTATCCATACATTTGTTCTCTACCTCTGACTTTTTTCTAAAAGGAGAGTAGACTACATTTATCATAAGGGAAAATAAAAATAGAGCTAATATAAGACAGCCAACAACAGAAAACAGGACCCAGGTGATCCATTTTGTCGGAGATTCAGCTGTCTCATTACAATGCATACAAATGATCAAATGCCATTTAGCTAATGACACGGCTCTGGCATGACAACGTCCCCGCCAGAACATTTTCCTGGTGTGGGTGTAAAACGTATCCTAAGGAAGTCACAGTGCTTAAAGAGACGCGAGGGCAGGAAGTTGCCAAGTGCTGCTTCAGCAACTTCTCTTTTATCCCTTTAACAAAACATTCTCCTTAATTAAGTTAACAGAAACCTGTCGATGAGAGTCAATATTTACACAAACCTGCAGTTCTGATAAGGCATGTATATTATTCCTACACTTTGTAGCACGCTCTACACAGTGGTCCCAACCTCTGCTGCATGCGACACAGCCAGCCACTCAGTTAAGGCAGAAATCCAGGCACTGAGTCACTGCCTCCCTACCCCTCTCACTGCACCAACCCTTCAGGTCCTGTTGCGGAAGGACTCCAAATCCCTCATCATCCACTTCTCCATATGGCTAATGCCACCACCGTCTCTCCCTCAACAACTCTAAGCCAGACACTACTTTCCTTCTAAATTCATCCTCCCCTTTTTCTATAGTAATAGAACCTTCCTAAAAGAGCTGGCACATGGCCACTTAGGAAAAAACTACAGTTCCCTGTTTCTTTTAATTAGGTGAGATCATGTGACTGATGAGGCAACTTCTGGATTATGTGCATCCTCTTCTCCCCCTGCCGCTTCCCATGGGCTGTAATGAAGACACGGTGGTCATGGTTTCCAATTCTTTACTTACTAGGGGGATGTAACTGAACTGTCGGTTGATAACATATTAGATTCCTTCAGCTGCTATTACAACTCAGCACAAACATAGTGACTTAAAACAACACAAATTTATTCTCTTATGGTTCTGGAGGTCAGAAGTCTGAAAACGGTTTCACCGAGCTAACGTGAAGGTATGGGCAGGGCTGGTTCCTTCTGAAGGATCTGGAGGATCCAGGATCTGAGGGGAGAAAACTTCCTTGTCTTTTTCGGCCTCTAGTGCTGCATGCCTTACATTCCCTGGCTCGTGGCCCCTGCCTTCAGAGGCAGCAGCGCAGCATCTTTGAAACTCTTTCTCCTTCTGTCTTCGTATCACCACCTTCTCCTCACGGAACTCTGCCTGTGTCCCTCTTTTCCGGATGTTTGTGATTACATCAGCCCCACGTGGATAATCCAGGCTTATTCTCCCATTTCAAGATCCTTAACTTGATCATGTCTGCACAGCCTCATTTGCCATACAAAGTAATATTCCTAGGTTCCAGAGATTAGGATGTGGAGATACTGGCAGGGCGGGTGGTGGGGGAGTGGGGCATCATTTAGCTTACCACAGTCATTAAATATAATTTTTGATGAAAATGCATGTATGATTTTGGGCATGTAACTCAGAAGACATTCAGAAAATTGAGTGGCATTGCTAAACAAAATTTCCTTCCATTCTTATTTGCCTGTTTATATAAACAAGGCTGCTTGCACACTTACATTCAACTGAAAGATCGGAATAGAATTCCTAATTCTAAGCCGAATTCTTTCTAGCAATAAGTAACATTCATTCAATGATAAGTTAATTGGAAAAAATTATAAAGCTCCATTCATCTCATTTAGAAATGTATTTTCAGTAAAATTTTACTTTTTATGTGTTTCTTGTTTATCCAAAGTTGTTACATATTCATGTGGTTTTGATCAATAATATACTTCTAATAATTGAAAGATAACTCAATCACGAAGAAATTAAAAAAAATTTTAAGTCTTATGATCACAGGAAATTCAAAAACTTAAATTTAAACTTATATGTATATATTTTTGTTGTAGGAGAAAGGTGATCAAAGAAAGATTTATGTGTAAAATGCATTAGTATAAATTTCTGTGGGGGAAGTGAAATGGATACACAGGTTCCAAAAGAAAATGAAACAATATGAAATTTCTGACAGGTAAAGAAAATCTTGTTTTTATGTTTTTTAAATGGGTGGTGGTTGGTGGGTATCAAATTGCTATGGTATTTAGATTCCATTGGGTACATTTAAAAGAAAGATATGACAGTTTTGTTTTAAATATCAATATTTACAGTGTATCTAAAAAGCCATCTTTACTATCTGCATTTATGATGAAATTCTAGATGCTGACTTTTAAATGTGTGTTTTCCAAAATTCTTTTAGGAAGCATACGAACAAAAAGTTTGAAGACAACTACTGATGGGCCCGCTTGTCAGGAGAGCAGCACCCCGTCCAGCCCCTGGCAAGGGGGTTTTGCTTGAACCACAGTGATGAGAAGTTTCCTTGGGCTCCTGGACTAATAAAGTATCTCAATGGCTATTCCCAGCTCCGTCAAAATAACAACAAGGAAAAATACCCAGACGCTTCTATTCACCAGCTCACTCTTTCCCTTCCTACACTGCCCAGCCAGAGGTACTTCTCTGCAGTTCATCAGGCCGGAGAACCTCACACTCTGGTTGCCAACACAGAGTGCTTGGTGGTAAGAAGAGGCCTCTTAATGGATCTAAATGTTAAGTTCTGACTAGAAGTTGCCACCGGGCTAGATACAGATATTGCCAACTCCCCCATCAGAAAAACAAAAGCAAGACTCCAGGGACCCATATTCAGAGCTTGTTATGAGACTACTTTTTTTTTTTTTTTTTTTGGCGATACGCGGGCCTCTCACTGTTGTGGCCTCTCTGGTTGCGGAGCACAGGCTCCGGACGCACAGGCTCAGCGGCCATGGCTCACGGGCCCAGCCGCTCCGCGGCATGTGGGATCTTCCCGCACCGGGGCACAAACCCGTGTCCCCTGCGTTGGCAGGCGGACTCTCAAGCACTGCACCACCAGGGAAGCCCATGAGACTACTTTTATAAGCGTATATATATATATGGTGATTATTTTGGGTAAACGGGAGTAGATAAATAAAATTCAAAGTAAACTCTTGGAGGGGATTAGTTGGGTATCTTCACTGGAATGGCATGAGCACACACACAGCACACACACAGCATAGCACGACACAACACACACATCCACTTGAAGAGTGAGCAGAATGGAAACCAAGGATCCGCAGCAAGGGGCTCTGAGCACACAGTGGTAACACAATGAATACTTGGTTGACTCAAAAAACATATACCAACACTTAACTAAGGAAAACCAGAAGGAATAAAACGGAATGAAGCAAGAAGACGGGCCATTGCCAGGCAAAGGGAGACTTCATCACTTGTTTGGGCAGCTGTAAAAAGGGCATGGGCACTAAGCCATTCTGTTTAGGCCTGTATCTCAGCTCTATCATTTATGAGCTCTGTGACCTTGGACATGAAAACCTAATATCCTCATGCCTCAGTTTCTCCAAATGTAAAATAGGAACGCCATTGCATAAGGCTATTGTGAGGATTGAATGAACTAGTACTTAAGTCAGTGTTAATGGTTATTATTAGCTATTCTTAAAAATGAACATTTCGGGCTTCCCTGGTGGTGCAGTGGTTGAGAGTCCGCCTGCCAACGCAGGGGACACGGGTTTGTGCCCCGGTGCGGGAAGATCCCACATGCCGCGGAGCGGCTGGGCCCGTGAGCCATGGCCACTGAGCCTGCGCGTCCGGAGCCTGTGCTCCGCAACGGGAGAGGCCACAACAGTGAGAGGCCCGCGTACTGCAAAAAAAAAAAAAGAACATTTATTGAACACTTTACTCTCATCAATGTCTAGGCCTTGGGATATAGAAACAAAGGACTGTGCCACTTCCTAGTTCAAGGTTGACCACCCAGCCCAGATGGGCACGTTCCAAAGGACTTTCCTGGAGAATCCTCAGATATCCCAGCCGTGGAAGCACAGCCAGGGGTAGGGCCCCACTGCAGAGGGACACAGAAAACACTCATTAAGGGGTGTCTTGGGGTGACCAAACCCACCTGGCCAGGTCAGAAGGGCATCTGGGGTAGACAGTTCGGATGTCCTGTAAAGCATCTTGCCCAAAGACAGGAGTTCAAGTCTGGCATTGAGCTGGAAAGGGGAGTTTGTTGAGGGGTTATTTTTGCTGCCTCTCTGACATCAGTTATGAGCCAGTTGCTGTTACTGATTTTATGAAAACTTAGGAGAACAGAAGACCACCACTGTACATCACCACATTGCTCAGGACTCAATCACTTGTAAGACATGAACTCCCAGTTTATGCTAGTTTAAGCTGAAAAGGAAGACTGGATCATATGACCAGATTAAGAGAAAGCAGTCTTTCACTCTGGGACAGCTGGCTGCAGCCCCCTAAACTGGTATGAAGATTCTTTTTTCAGCTCTGTCTCTCATCTCAGCCTTTGCATGCTGGCCTATTGGGAGATAATTCTAGTGTTTCTGCATATATTCTGAGCAAAGCTGAGTATTAGCAGCTATGTTCAAGGATGTTTCCAAAACCGCTCTAAGGCACGGAGCAGACTTTTTTAAAAAATATATTTATGTATGTATTTACCTATTTATTTTTGGGTGCATCGGGTCTTAGTTGCAGTGCATGGGCTCTTTGTTGCAGCATGAAGGCTTCTCTCTAGTTATGATGCGGGGGCTCCAGACTGCATGGGTTCAGTAGTTGCAGCACGTGGGTTTAGTTGCACGGCAGCATCTGGGATCTGCATGTTCCCTGACCAGGGATTGAACCCGTGTCCCCTGCATTGGAAGGTGGATTCTTAACCACTGGACCACCAGGGAAGTCCCCGCATGGAGCAGATTTGCTTACATTCTAGGATCTGGCAATGGTGTCTTAGGTATGACACAAAAATCATAAGAAAAAAATAGGTATATTGAACTCCATCAGAATTTGAAACTTTGGTGCGTCAGAGGACATTATCAAAGGACAATCTGCAAAGTGGGAGAAAATATTTGCAAATCATATATCTGATAAGGGTCTAGTGATAAGGGTCTTGTATCCAGAATACATGAAGAACCCTACAAGTCAATAACAAAAAGACAAACAACACAATTTAAAAAACGAATAAAAGAGTTGAATAGATATTTCCACAAAGAAGATATACAAGAGGCCAACAAGTACATGAAAAGACATGCAACCTCATTAGTTATTAGGAAAACGCAAATTAAAACTGCAGTGAGATACCCACTAGGATGGCAATAATAAAATGGAAAATGACAAGTGTTGGTGAGGATATGGAGAAACTAGAACCCAGGTACTCTTCTGGTGGGATATAAAATGTTACAGCTGCTGTGGAAAACAGCATGGAGGTTCTTCAAAAAGTTAAACATAGAATTATCACATGACCCAGCAATTCCACTCCTCAATTTATACCCCAAAAATTGAAAACAAGTACTCAAACACTTATATATGAAAGTTTATAGCAGCACTACGTATAATAGCCAAAAGGTAGAAACAACCCAAAAGTCTATCAACTGAAACACTGATATATACCACAATACGGATGAACCTCAAAAACATTATGTTAAATGAAAGCAGCCATACCCCAAAGGTCACAATATTGTATGACGGCCTTTACATGAACTATACTAAATAGATTCATCCATAGAGGCAGCAGGCGGGTTGGTGGTTGCCAGGGGCTGAGGGGAGGGGCTGATTGGGGGTGACAATGGGATGGAGTTGTGTTTTAGGGTGATGAAAATGTTTCAGGACTAGATACAGGTGGCGGTGGCACAACGCTGTGAATGTATTAAAGGCCACTGAACTGTACGTCTGAAAAAGGCAAATTTTATGCTATGTGAATTTCATCACAATTTAAAAAAAAATAAAGCTAATGTCTCTCTGTGGGAAAAACGTTGAGCACATTTGTTTGCAGTCCCTTATAAGACTAGGGGTTTCCTGCGCTCAGGTTCCTCAGTTGGAACACAGGCCCATGGCGGGGAGCAGCGTTCACCTGGGCCTGCTGTACACGGCTTCCCTGGGATGTGAGGGGCAAGGGGACCACGCGAAGATGAAGCTCATGCTGCCTGCTGTGCTGAAATGAGCTGTCTACTCGGCTCGTTGTTATTTTCCCAGCAGAATCCATGGAAGTGTGGTGAGCTCGCTAGCCCAGGCCCGCTTGAAAGCCCTCCCTGTTCCCTGAGGATCATGGGCCAATGGGGCCTGCAGAGCTTGCCTTCCAAGGGCGCCGTGTGCCACAGCAGTGAAATGTATAGTGGAAAATGCCAGGCACACCCTACGCTTGCTTTCACCCCTGTAATGCCAAGATCTGTGGGCAAAGCAAGCACCAAATGCTCGGTGACTTAGTGACACCTATTCCAAGAGAACATGGATTTCAAGGCAGGCTTCAAAAAAACACCAGGAGGCTACTGACTGGGAAGGGGAACAGGGCTTCTCTGAGTGTCTTATACTTTGATCTGAGTGGTGGTTACATGGCTATAATATATGTGAAGAAGGATACAATCAATAAATGTTTTTACAATCATCAAGCTGTACACTTAAGATCTGTACACTTACCTGCATATATGTCATATCCCGTTAAAAATCTGTGGTCCAGGGAGAGGCAGGCATAGAACAGTATGCCTGGAATACTTCCATTTAAATAAATTTTAAAAATCAAGGAAACAAACATACAAAGAAAGAAAAAATCTTCTGCAGCAGACTAAACATCGTGTCAGGGCAAGACTTTTAGAATGAGGTGTACAATCATAATGTACTACAGCTGTGGGTCTTAATCCCGGCTGATTGAAAGCTCATCTGAAGAGGTTTTCATAAATACCCACGCCTGGGCACCCCCAATGGAGAATCTGATTTAATTGGCCCTGGGGGACAAGATGATTTTGTAGCTCCCCAGGTGGTTCTATCAGGGGTGGACAAACTATGACCCGAGAGCTATATCAGCCTGCTGTTTTTACAAATGAAGCGTTACTAGAACACAGCCACGCGCGTGTGCATTCGTTTACATGAAGTCCCTGGTTGCTTCCACACCACAATGGCAAAGTTGAGCAGTTGTACCAGAGACCATGTAGACTAAAATATTTATTCACTGGCCCTTTACAGAAAAAGTCTGCTGATCCGGGCATCAGATCAGGACTGCACATTTGAATCACCTGGGGAGTTTACAAACCACTCAGATGATCACGACTACCTGCAACTTTCCACAGCCAGCTCTTCAGGGCTAGGGCTTGGGCCTGATGTCTTTGTAAATTCCAGGAGGTTTTCACGAGGAACCCTGAGTTCCGAACCAGTCCCTTGATGCTTTGGGTTGATACAGTTCCCAGTGGAGCCCAAAACCAGCAGTAGTGGGCTGGCTCTCCTAGCATCATCTGAGGAATTTAGGAAGACTCAGATTCCCAGCTGTCACCCTTCAGACTCTGAATTCTGAATCAGAAGGTCTAGGGTAGAGTCCATCAACTGCTACTAAAAAATCAAGGGCTTCCCTGGTGGCGCAGTGGTTGAGAGTCTGCCTGCCGATGCAGGGGACACGGGTTCGTGCCCCAGTCCGGGAAGATCCCACATGCTGCAGAGCGGCTGGGCCCGTGAGCCATGGCTGCTGAGCCTGCGCGTCCGGAGCCTGTGCTCCGCAGCGGGAGAGGCCACAACAGTGAGAGGCCCGCGTACCGCAAAAAAAAAAAAAAAAAAAAAAAAAAAAAAAAAAAATCAAGAAGCAAACAAAAAAATTCCCCAACTCCTCTCTGTGTTTGGGAATACTGACATTCAGAGGCTGAAACGAGACCATATCCCAGTCCAGATCCAATATTTCAAAGGCATAATTCCACCTGGACACTGGAACTGATACTGACCAGGGTTCTTGGCCTTCCACAATCAATAGAAATTGACTAGAAGCCAGACAAGAAATTCAGGAAGGCTTTATTGGGGCCCCTGTGGCCGCAGGAGGGAGCGAAACAAGTAACATGTTCCCTTGCTCTCTCCCTGAGAGGGGGCTGCCGGGTAATTACATGGGGTGAGGGTAGGGGTGTGTCCAGGGGCTGGGCTGGAGCGGTGGCTTAGGTGTTTTGCCCACCCCTCTGGTGGTGTTGAGTGCGGGGGGCACGTGCACTACCCTGCTTTTGCTCTGGACACCCTGTTTTTGCTCCCAGCTCTTCAGAAGAGGCAGTTGGGAGTTTTTTTGGTCTTTTTGTATCTTTTGTCCAGAATTTGCCCACAAATTATTTTTAGTCCCTTATAGCTTCTCTGTAATTTGTAGCTCTAGGAGATGTTTGTCCAGGTGCAAGCATTGCAGCACTGCAGCAAAGGGTCCCAGGTCCCAAACTCTCTCAGAATGTGCAATGAATCAGTGGGAGTCAAGTGATTTTGATCTGACTTTGGCTTTAAGTGCAAACAAGAGAGTAGGTTCTGCCCAGGCCACGCTTGGAGGGCACCCGAGAGTCTCTGCTCTGCAAAGGAAGTGATCAGAGAAGGACGAGCAACTGCATCAGGGATAAGGGCCACCCGCAGAAGAGGAAACAGGCACCGTGGGCTGCTACACGGTGAGGCTGGTGCTTACCTAACAATGAAGTCCCTCAGGACAGTCAAGGCCGTCTGCTTCCAGAAGAGAAACGAGCAATTTATTCCTCACTCTGGGGATGACTCACAAGAACATCCTGAGAATCAGGAGCACGAACCTCCAGGTGGTAGACATGCAAAAAAATACGCAACAAAACTGCCCACAGGGTGCTAACTAACATATATGAAAGCAGAGTGGGCGCAATGTACATATGCAATCATCTATGGTGGAAGGAGCATGTGTAACCTCCATGGTCCAGACGACAGGGAAGGGCTGCTGTAATTAAGTCAGGGCTTCACTAGGCTTTTCAAGGACTAATAGGATTTGGTGAGGTGATGCCAAGGGTTCTCAAACTTGGCTGCAATTAGAATCACCTGGGGAGGTTTTCTTTTTTAATAAATTTATTTATATTTTTATTTGTTTTGGGCTGCATTGGGTCTTTGTCGCTGCACACGGGCTTTCTCCAGTTGCTGCGAGCGGGGGCTACTCTTCATTGTGGTGCATGGGCTTCTCATTGCAGTGGCTTCTCTTGTTTCAGAGCGTGGGCTCTAGCCTCATGGGCTTCAGGTGCGCGGGCTTCAGTAGTTGTGTCACGCTGGCTCAGTAGTTGTGGCTCGCGGGCTCTAGAGCACAGGCTCATTAGTTGTGGCACACGGGCTTTGTTGCTCCGCAGCATGTGGGATCTTCCCCAACCAGGGCTTAAACCCATGTCCCCTGCATTGGCAGGTGGATTCTTAACTACTGTGCCACCAGGGAAGACCCTGGGGAGGTTTTTTAAATCCAGAGGCCCAGGCCATTCTCCAGACCACTTAAATCAGAATATTTGGGTGTGGCAACCAGGCACCAGAAATTGTTAAAACTTCTCAGATGATTGCAATATTTGGCCAAGTTGGAGCGCTAGGTCTACACGCTGGGAGATCCAAGGGAGCTGGTTCCAGGATGAGCAGTAGAAGGCTGTCTGGAACCGGAGGAAAGCATTGTGGGGAGAGGCCAGAGGCTGGCCATGAGCTCACGGGTGCTGAGGGCAGGCGTGGCATTAGGTACAAGTCCCTAGAAAGAAATCAATGCAGCACAACCATAGGGCTCCACCGGGAAGTGAGCCGCAAGGCTCATGGGAGAGCTGCAGTGGGAAGTTTGGGTTGTTCTTTCCTCTGGTCCAGGCCATTTTGAGCCCACCATATTTGGGGAGCAATTTTAGACTTACAGAAAAGTTGCAGAGATAATACAGAAAGTTCCTGTATGCTCTTCACCTAGTTTTTCCTAATATAAATATCTGATATTACTATGATACATTTGCCATACCTAAAAAACCAACATTGGTACGTTACTATTCAGTGAACTCCAGACTTCATTTGGATTTCACCAATTTTTCCACCACCATCCTTTTTTTTTTCTGTCCCAGGATCCAATCTAAAATGGCATTTAGTCATCTAGTCATCATGTCCCATTTGTCCCCACCCACCATTTTTGAAGACTCTATTTGACCCAGTTGGTGATTTGCCCTTAAAAACATTTTTTTTGTTCTGTCTTTAAGAATATGTAGATTTTAATCTGAATTTTACCAACACTGAAGAAATTTCATTGAGAAACTATATTTTCCTCAGTGAATTCCATCATAAACCACTTTAATCCCTCAACAATTTTTCCATTCTCTGCGGTTAAACTATTACCATGTTGTTCCGATTTGAAATTTTTTCAACAGGAGTTTTTCCCTGCTAAAATATTACCAAACATACATGGTTCTTCAATTACTTTTGTCTATATGAATGCTGTCCATCATGGCTTCTGACAATCTGAGTTTGCTTTGATGACCGCATTTCAACCAACAGCAATTTCCTGGGTCAGATATCTGCATATCCAGATTGTGCCGAGATTGATTCCTCTGAGTAAAAAACTCAATTTTTATTTTTTGAATTGAGGTATAATTGACATACATTGTATTACTTCCAGGTGTACAACATAATGGTTCAGTATTTGTATAATATTATATATAATAATTATATATTATATATATTATATATATACAATATATAATCAAGATTGCTTTGGCTATTCAGGGCCTTTTGTAGTTCCATATAGATTTTAGGATTGCTTGTTCTATTTCTGTGAAAAATGCCACTGAGGGGGAAAAAATCAATTTTCAATGTGCATGCATGTTTCCTTCTGCTGGTTTTATTTTGTGTAGGTGTGTCCTATTATACCTGTTTTTTCCCACTTCAATTGTTTTGTACTTTTCAAACTTACCAACAAGTTTACAATCATGAGTTTCTCATTTGTAACATCTTGTTATGTTCAGTGTTAACTGTTGCCAGTTTCATTTTGCATTGGATATTTCTACTAATAACATGTACTGATAACTTGGATAAAAACAGATAATTCGTATTCTTTTGGGTAAGCCATGGAAGAACTGAGCAGCTCTTCTCAGATATTCCACGAATGCCCTACTGTCCAGAAGTAATCTATTGTGTTGTCCATCCAGTTTTTCTGGATGCTTGAGCTCACTTCACATGCATGGTCTGGCAAAGTAAGAACAAATGGGGTCAAATGAGTCAAATGACCTGCCTCATTTAAAAAAAAAAAAAATGCAGGGGGCTTTGATTTTTTGATGCCGGTACCCCAGCAGCGCTGCCTTACCCACGGGGCACAGTGTAAATGGCACTCTTGGAGCTGTATGGGATGGCAGCCGGCTGTGCAGCCAGCCGTAGAAGATCAACGAAAGACAAGGCACAAGAGCAAAGCAGAACAAGCAGAATAGGATTTGGGGCAGAGACATGGGCACCAGAAATGGGCCGAGGCAGAGGCGTGGCCAAAGGGAAGAAGTCCTAGCTCTTGGAACCAGGGTATAAGGTCAGGGTGGGCCAGCCCCAAGCTGCTGAACTTTTGGCCTCCCCGCTTTAGACCCCTACAGGAGGAGTGGAGTCTACTGCAGCATCTATAACATGACACAGCGACCCACCTACGAGGGCTGCACCAACGGGGTGCAACCAGGAAATCACCAGAGAGGGTAATTCATCTGAGGAGATCAGAGGCCTTATTTAGGTAAAAATGTTCTCAGAAGGTTTAGCTGTAACACTCCCGTGGTAACCACCTGCCAGTACAGAGGGGAAGTGGCTTTATCGTGGCTGAGCCATGCAGGGCAGAGATGCTGCATCGAGGGAGAGGAGGGACGTTCTATATCCAGAAAGAGAAAGATTTGACCCCTTCTCCAGATGCCCCCGGATGGCCTTTTCCAATAGAGCAGGTCAACAGCTCTCTGCTTGGTCTCAGGACAACAAAAGGAAACATTTCACTGTGTCTCCCACGCTGCCCTCTCCCACCAGCAGCTTAGAGTAAGTGAAACCAACAGAAAAAGGGCACAGCTGGGAAATAAAGTATAACTGGGCTTGAACAGTAAATAACAATTCCCCTCCTGCTTTCCCTGGGCTAAACGACCACATCTATTAAAGCCACCGAGGAGAGGTCTTACCGGTATGTGAAATGTGGCATACATTCAGAAAAAAGTGAATAAGTGTGCAAAAGGCTTGAGCATCTGTGTAACCACCACCCAGTCAAGAAATAGAAGACTTCTAGAACTTCAGATGAGTGGTTGACTCTCCAACTGCTATCTGATGAACCAGGACAGTTTTGTTTTTTTTAAATTTTTATTTCATATTGGAGTATAGTTGATTTACAATGTTGTGTTAGTTTCAGGTATACAGCAAAGTGATTTGAGTTATACATATATCTATTCTTTTTCAGATTCCTTTTCCATATAGGTTATTAGAGTATTGAGAAAAGTTCCCTGTGCTATACAGTAGGTCCTTGTTGATTATCCATTTTATACATAGTAGTGTATATATGTTAATCCCAACCTCCTAACTAATTCCCCCCGACCACGTTTCCCCTTTGGTAACCGTAAGTTTGTTTTCTAAGCCTGTGAGTCTGTTTCTGTCAATAAGTTCATCCGTATCATTTTTTAGCTTCTGCATATAAGTGATATCATATGATATTTTAGGAGTTTTTTGATTTGCGCCACGTCTGAGATTTTGTTGGAGAAACAGGGCTTTTTCCACAAAGATCCTCACGATCCAGAGATGTCAAGATACGTACTTGGGGGTTTTCAACGTTAGCGATTTTAAGGCCACACTCAGGGAATTAATTATTAAGATGCAAAAACAGGGAATTCCTGATTCAAGACGTCCAGGTGAGGCTCTGGAACGTACATTTTTTTTTTTTTTTTTTTTTTTGCGGTACACGGGCCTCTCACTGTTGTGGCCTCTCCCGTTGCGGAGCACAGGCTCCGGACGCGCAGGCTCAGTGGCCATGGCTCACGGGCCCAGCCGCTCCGCGGCATGTGGGATCCTCCCGGACCGGGGCATGAACCTGTGTCCCCCGCATCGGCAGGCGGACCCTCAACCACCGTGCCATCAGGGAAGCCCAGGGACGTACAATTTTTAAAGCACCCCATTAGATTTGATAGCAGTGGTTCTCAAAGACACCCCACTTTGGAGAGCCACGTACTGAATCTACAGAAGCTTAGTGCAAGAAGCTTAGTGCCATGTGAGTCCTGTAGGTCCTTGTTACTCAAAGTGTGGTCCCAGCCCAGCAGCAGCAGTGGCACCTGGAAGCCTGATGGGAATGCAGAATCCTGGGCCCAACCCAGAGCAGATGAATCATATGTATGAAATGAGATCCTCCAGGTGACGTGCGCACATCCAAGTTTCAGCAGCATATCCTGGGCTCGTGGAAGACAGAGTCTCACCAGGGCAGTGCTGCCCCCGCAGAGCATTTAGGAAATAGGTGGTTTGGCTGTGAACAGAAATGCTTGATATCCTGCAATGTACAGGACGGTCAACACGTTAAAGAAGCATCCTGCCTCCTGCAGACATTCAGACATCCCGCTGGATATTCAGAGGCCTCTCCCGTTGCGGAGCACAGGCTCTGGATGCGCAGGCTCAGCGGCCATGGCTCACGGGCCCAGCCGCTCCGCGGCATGTGGGATCTTCCCAGACTGGGGCCCGAACCCTCATCTCCTGCATCGGCAGGCGGACTCTCAACCACTGCGCCACCAGGGAAGCCCAGAACCTAATTCTTGTTTACCCTTTTGAGGGGAACCATTTCTACATACACTTTAATTTCCAGGAATGCAACCGCTGTATAAACTGAGGGAAGAGTCAACATTGATTTTAAGTATTACTATGAGTTGTTCACCATAAGTGATGGTTCGTTTTATGTGCCAACTTGACTAGGTGAAGGGATGCCCAGAGAGCTGGTAAAACAGTATTTTTCAGTGTGTTTATGAACATGTGTCTGGAAGAGATTAGCACTTGAATCAGTAGACTGAGTAAAGATCACCCTCACCAAAGCAGTGGGCATCATCTAATCAGTTGAGGGCCTGAACAGAACAAAAAGGCCGACAAAGGAGAATCTGTTCCCTCTGCTGGAGCCGCGACACCCATTGTCTCCTGCCTTGGACATCAGGGCTCCTGGTTCTCAGGCTTTGGACCAAGATCGGGACTTACCCCCTTCAGCACCCCCCCCGCCCCCACATCTCAAGTCTTCGGACTCCGAGTGAGTTAAACCACCAGCTTTCCTGGTTCTCCAGCTTGCAGACAGCAGAATGTGGGACTTCTTGGTCTCATAACCACATGAGCGATTCCTATAATAAATCTCCTCTTATTTCGGTCTCTCTCCCCCATTGGTTTCGTTTCCCTGGAGAACTCTAACACACCATCTCAGATATCCCACTGTGGGAGGTAGTGCAATTGTGTGTAGTACAGCATACCTGTTAGTCTACCTGTAGGTGTAGCACCAGACTATTTCATTAGAGTCAGACCCTAGAATGGATTTATTAACGTACATATTATTTTACTATATTTTCCCTTGTTTTCTTCTTCATGTTAAAATTAAGTCAATATACTGTCTTTTTTGAAATTATGTGTACAGACCGCTTATTTTGTTTATACAATCTCATTTCAGGATAGTAAAGGAATATCTTATTTGTTAAAATTTCATTTTAGTACCATAAGAAAACTTTTGACATAAAAAGGAAGTTATTGGGTATGACAGACCTAAGAAAAAATGCCCTGATTGAACTGCCTCATTTTTTAGATAAAGGATTGAAACCCAGGGAGGTAGAGTGGCCAAGGTCATGGGGTAACTTGCATCAGTAGGACCAGATACCCAAGAATCCAGCCCCTACCAGGACTGGCTTTCTGCCCCCCAGCACCGCCCACTCAGCCTGCCCAGCCATCTGGAGATCTCGTCTCCACTGAAAACCTCCTCCTCTGCCCCTGCTCTTACCAAGGCCCTGGGTAATAATCTGTAACATCATGCAACTTCACAAGGAAGCACAAAACCTTTGCTGGACTCTCAATTATGATTTTTTTTTTACCCAGGGTCTTTTCCTTGGAGACAAAGAAATTACAAATTACAAAATAAATGGAGCCCTTGTTCCTGGCTCTCTCAGGACACAAATTACTGCCTGTCCTTGTCTGTTTGCGATTAGATTCAAGGGACTTCAAGAAAATTGACAAGAAAAAAACAATAACTTCCTTGATTCTGGAAGGCAATGGATTTTGTACCTAAAGACCTAATGCCTGAGATGCTAAGCCCATTAATACACTACCACCCTCAGTGACAACGATCCAGGACCACAGGGTGGGTGGTGCCTAATCTGTCCCCACAGGGTGTTCCCACAAAAGTATAGGGACTTGAGTTGCTCAAATGTTGGTTGTTCTGCCACCTGCTTTATCCTGCGTGTGAAAATCAAGTGACAGCTTTGCCTCTAACATCCATCATTTCAGGTAAGGGCTAGAGAGGAGGTAAATGAGGGGAGGGCTACTTCCCAGAGCAGGTAATAGAAGGTAGCATGTCCTCAGGTGGGGTTGAAGGACGCTGACCCAGTTTCATATAGAGCTGAGAGAAAGAAAGGTGAGTCCAAAGGGGCTGGAAGCAGAAAGGAGCGTGGAAGACTGGAAAACCAGAAAGGAGACCCGCGTGGGTAAGGGACAGTATTACTGAAGGTCGTAGGAGTACGGCTGAATGCAACCCCACCACCCTACTATTTGTTAATAGCAAGATGGAGTTGGAAAGTAGTCAATCCCCAAGTTTAAGATGGCAATGCCTCATAAAGGAAGGGATTCCCCGGGACTCTCCCACCTTCCTGGCCAAACTTGAGTAGCGCAGAGTCTTCTTTTGGGCTTAACCTGGTCATCCCATGAGGACACACTGCCTGGGAGAGAAACAGGA
Organism: Phocoena phocoena; assembly: GCF_963924675.1. NCBI lineage: Eukaryota > Metazoa > Chordata > Mammalia > Artiodactyla > Phocoenidae > Phocoena > Phocoena phocoena. The sequence continues at coordinate 13,499,360 of NC_089220.1, forward strand.
TGGGTATCACCCTCATGAGACAGTTCTGGCAGAATTCGTCAGATGATCACACAAAAGCTTCAAAGAAAATTTTTAAAAGATAAAATTATCAAGCAAGTCACAGAGTCCCCAAACATGGGCACACATGTTGCAACGAGGGCAGCGTGACTTGCTGTCGGCTGGCTGCTTCTGCTGTGTCAAGAGAGAGAACAGGCTTCTGACAATCTGTGCTTTCAGAAACTCATCAAAGAAAGGCCTGTAGAATCATGGATTTGAGATAGTCTCTATAGAAAGTAAGGTTACTGCTTTCAGGGAGAAAAGGGTCCAGAGAGAAAGCCCCAAAATGACTCAGTTCCTGACACCCAAAGAGAAGGCAGGGAGGGGGCCAAACAGCATGAAAAGGAACAGGCGCGGGGGGTTGAGCAAAGCTCTCATTCCTCCCGTCCTAGAGGAGGAGCGAGACTAGGAGGTTCTGACAGGAAGCGGAAAACTGATGTTGAAGGAAAACTGGGCACAGGAGCAAAGTAAGGGGGTTGTCAGAAGAAAGGGGAAAGATCAGCAGAGAAAGAATGGAGGATTACAAGCGGACAAAAGGGCTGACTCCTGGCTGCCAGAAACGTGCAGAGGTAAAGGCGGGGTAGCTTTCAAGGAAGCTGAGAGGCTGATCTCAAGCATCTGGACAAGATCCATGCTTCATTTAGCCTAGGGAGAACGGAAGAAGAAAAGAGAAGTCTTCAGAGGGACACGATGCGCTTACAGGTCTCTCTGGCCCAAGGGAGGGAAAAAGACACCTTTTCCTCCTTGATGTGGAGAGGGTGCTCTAACTTCCCATGTATTTTTCAATCTCCAAAAATACCTGCATTATTTTTCATGGGAAAATCTCCTGGATAAAATCACCCAAGTTGCCATTAAAATTCCCAGAGTGTTAACGAACACAAAATTCCTCCAACTCTAATGTTCTAACACTGTAGATTAAAGCTTTCCAATTCGACTAGATCTCCGGAAAACAGCAACCAGCAGAGAGATGGAAACTTAGTGTGAACATCTGAGAAAACACACCATACTGATTTAGAAGCACCAAGAAAGGCTCTAGTTCCCAAGGGCTATATATAGACAAGGGAAGGAATTTCACAGGGGTTGGGGGAGGGACCCAGGAGAGAAGATACTGTTCATGTAATTGATTCTGATAACCAGGAACGGGGCAGGAGAGAAGACAGCGTCTGAGAGTGGCTGTGTGCAGCCAGGGTTGAGATTATGACTCCTGGAATCGGATCATCCAGGATGGAGTCCTGCCTTTGTCACGAGGCATTTGAGAACATGCAGGATGTTTACTTAACCCCTCGAAGCCTCAGTTTTCTCTCATCCACAGGTGAATGTATTCCAGTAAGTGCAAGAGCTATGTGCTGAGTCTGGTGTCCAGTGAGCTTTCTCTGCGATGGTGGTTACAGTCACCTGTACCACACCACAGGTGTACGTCTCCACCTTCAACCAGAATTAATGGAGCACCCCCACAGTTGCAGAGGAGTTCACTCCAAAGGGCCATTCCTGAAGATGAGACCCCGCTCCCTTGTCTCAGTACTGGTTTTGCCATGCAAAGGAAAAGACACCCTCACTGGGATCACTGATCCAGGATAAGCTATCAGAGTAGAGACAGGCTGGGACTTATGATGAAGATTTCAGAAAGAGTCCCTTGCCCATTTGGTACTGAGAGTGACTTCAGTGAAAAAGCATGGTTCTAAACGCCATGCCTATGTCATTCCTCAGCACAACTCCATGAGCTGTGATTATTATCACCCCCTGTTACTGATGGAGAAACTAAGATACAGAGGAGTGAAGCATCTTGCAAGGGATAAATCCACAGATAAGCTGCAGCCCACTTAGTTGTAAAGCACGTAGGGCATCTGCAGGAGTCAAATAGCTACCCTAAGATGCAAATACAATTTTATAAGTAGCAGATCTTCAGAATATTTTTTCAAAATCATTCCACTGTTTCACGTGTACAAGTCAAAGCTACAAAAATAACCACTACTAATTGGATAAAATTATTGTTTTCATTTGTTCAATCCTCTGCTTCACACTTAAGATGCCTAATAACCTTGGGGCTGATCAGGGCTTGTCTTCTATGAGGTAGGCAGTTTTCTCGCCAGGAAACAGAAAAGCCTTATGTCCTGGAGGTCACAGGTACCAGCCAGAAAGCGTTTATTTACTTATTTTTAATTTTTTGGCCATGCTGCATGGCTTGCGATGCCCTAGTTCCCCGACCAGGGATTGTACCCGGACCGTCGGCAGTGAAAGCGCGGAGTCCTAACCATCAGACCACAAGGGAATTCCCCGGAAAGCGGTTTATTAAGTGTAATTTCATTACGCAGTATCTACTTCGAGTTCAGACTCGATTAGGGTCAAACATCACTGAGCTTTGAGAATGGGCCAATGACAAAAAATTAAGCCACAGAAATGCACCCATGGCAACTATTCTGGAGTTTTAAGAACGTAAAGTGAATTCACACTTCCTTGCATCAGGGTTCCTAAATCAAGCGCTTTTTAGTTTTGTTCTTTTTTGACTGTGGCCAGTCCCTATTTATCCAGGTGTAGATTATCTACACTATTTACACCAAAGTGGGATTAATGCCAAAGAAAGTTTATCTAAGCCCTTAGGTACTTCCTAACATAGAAAAAGCAAATTAATTTTAATATTGTGTTGCAAAGGGAAAGGCAGAAGAAAACCAAGACTTAGGTAATGTGCTAATAGAACAGCAGCTTGAGAAAATTCAAGAGCTGCATCATTAGTCAGGTGTATATACATCTATCAGAGAAGGAAATTTGCTGGGGGTGGGGGGTGGGCGGGAAGAAACCATTCTGTATGTCAAAGCCAAATACATGCCATTTGGAAACTGTTTGCACTACTTGCTTCCCCTGGAAGGAAAAATTATGTTTGCTTGGCAGGAGAAAGAATGTGGTTCTGGGACTTTCTCCCTTAAGCAGATGTTCCAAACCCTTCTGAATAATTCTGTGAACATCATGCCCACCCCAATTTCCACTTTACTGCTGTATGGTCAGGTTCTCACAGATGTTGACTTACCGCTCTGATCACACAGGGTTTCACTTTGCTCTGTGGTAGCAATGCCTTTCATCTAGAGCCCTCAAAACTTGCCTAAACAATCAGCACTTTTTCCCCACTTGCCTCAGACAGAAAACTTTATGAGACATTCAAAGCCAATCGTTGAGTCAGAAACAATCTAATAACTCATATAGATAAATCAACGATCAATTTCCTGAAACCCAACTAATGGACATTATATTTTTCTTGGGATTTCCCCTATACATAACTTTCAGGAAAAGGAGGCCATTAACAAGAAACAAGGTGTATCAGAGATTATTGAGGACGTTTACAAAGTCACCAAGGGAGTGACTTGAATAAGGGTGGAGAGAGGTCCATTTTTGATACTGCCTGTAATTGCAGTTGTTCATAACAGTTCATAACAGTATTGGAAGCCATGCAGAATCCCAAACAAAAACTCTACCTACTGATACAACAGAGTGGGTTAACATATTTTAGAAATATTTCATCTCAACTCTGTGAAAACCATACACACAGTGTTTGGAAAGAAACACACAAAAGTGGAAGCCCTAACTCTGGTTAGTGAGATAATAGGTGATTTTCATTCTTTAGTTTCAAAGATGGATACAAAATTATTTTTTTAAAGATTCGGAATAGGATCCTAGTATTTCTTGATGACAAGAGAAGCCCATTAATGTGACGAGTTCCATTCCCAAGGAAATCTGGGTGAGGCTTTTAGGGTCTCCAGAAGCTCTCTCCATGATGTGGCCATATCGACCTTTAGCTTGAGTGGTCATGGACCTAATAATGTTATATAAATTGCAGCACTTGGAAACTCTAACTAAACTTCCTCCTAAACAAAGAGAGCAAGAATCACAGAGCGTTTTGTGTGTGTGTGTGTGTGTGTGTGTGCGTGCGTGTGTGTGTGTGTGCGCTCATTGTTTAAATAAAAATTGGAGTAAATAAATGTCAATTAAATACCCATTTAAAAATATAGTGTTTTCCATGTACCACCTAAAATTATATGTAGCCCCAGTGGTACTTAAAGAACCCTGCAGTAGGAATTTCTAGTTCCTCTGAATTCATATTTTAGAGCCTATGAAGAGTCCCCAGGTTAGGGCCTGGGATAGACAGAAGTAGAGAGAGAAACGTGATGCAGCTACAGGAGGCCCAGAGAGAGACTGAGAGTCATCCCCTCCAGGTCTGCCCTGAGATTTTGAGAGTGAGCTGGATCCTTGTGATGGATTCTCTCTGTTTGCTTAAGTTAGTGTGTGTGGGTTTTGATACCTGTGTTTGAAAGAGCTGGGTTCACTTTTCTCTCTCCGGCCCTCAGGATGCTGTATACACTCTACACCAATGGGTGATAACTGGACGTGATGCCATGGTGATTCCTATACCCCATTCCTTTTTCTAAAGGGGAATTTGTGTTGTAGGTGATGTAACCTGATTGCTTAGTCCACAAATGGCAGCTGGTAGGTGGTCACACCTGGGAACCAGGATCCTCTCTCCACTGCAGCTCACAGGACTCTGAATATTCTCCCATCAAGGATGCGGAACACAATTTGTGGCTGTTGATAACATGGCTGGTTATACTGGGCCATGTCTCAAGGTGTACAGGAAGGGGAGCTTATGTTAAGAGGTAAAATAAGATAAAATGAAGGAGGTTTGGGGTTTCCCTCCACCTATTTCCTCCCTGGGGATTTTGCCTTTGCAGTCATGTTTATCCTGCCTGATCCAACCCCCTAAGATTCAACTGATTGGACAAGGGATAAACACCTGACTTACATATGGCCAATCAGATTCTCTAAGGAATGCAGAGGCGGGACTAAGAAACAGCAGGCAGTCATTGCTGGTTGTTTCAACTCAGGAGATAAAAACTCAGGGGCTGAGGGGTGGCCATCAGCCTCCAAGAGTGGGGAGAGGCAGGAAGCAGAAGTCAAAAACAAGAGATTGAGAAAATGCCGTTTCCTGCTGGTTTTCTACCTCATAGTTTAGGGCTCTTGGGAGGGAGGGCTGTGCTTCCTGCCCCACAGGTCCAGAAACTACCCCTCTATCCTTATAATACATTCTGCATTTTGCCTTGAGCTAATCCAAGTGAGTTCTAATACTCGTAAGAAAATGAGGCAGTACAGAAAACATGGTCATACTTATTGCTAACAAAATTGTCTGTAGTTTTTATAAGAGAATTAAATGTCACAATGTTTCACTGTAGTCTGCAAGGACGACCACGATGATGAGGTATCTCATCATCTGAACAAGTTTGAGAATGACTGCTCTAATGTGTTGGCAGCAGGAAGAAGCCTTTCTTGGGTCCTCACACAAATAACCTGAGAAAAGTGAAGGCAGCTGATAGCAGCAACAGAAGACATGTTGACTATAACACTGGCTCTCAAAGAAGATAAAAAGGAAGCTCTGGAGTTTGTTTTATATGGAGCTTCCAAGGCCCTACCTCAGACCTACTGAATCAAAAACTCCAGTCAAGTGGTCAAGGCAGTTACACATTTTTTACAGTGGAGAAAGGACAGTGTCTTCAATAAGTGGTGCTGGGAAAACTGGACAGGTACATGTAAAAGTATGAGATTACATCACTCCCTAACACCATGCACAAAAATAAGCTCAAAATGGATTAAAGCCCTAAATGTAAGGTCAGAAACTATCAAACTCTTAGAGGAAAACATAGGCAGAACACTCTATGACATAAATCACAGCAAGATCCTTTCTGACCCACCTCCTAGAGAAATGGAAATAAAACCAAAAATAAACAAATGGGACCTAATGAAACGTAAAAGCTTTTGCACAGCAAAGGAAACCATAAACAAGACCAAAAGACAACCCTCAGCATGGAAGAAAATATTTGCAAATGAAGCAACTGACAAAGGATTCATCTCCAAAATTTATAAGCAGCTCATGCAGCTTAATAACAAAAAAACAAACAACCCAATCCAAAAATGGGCAGAAGACCTAAATAGACATTTCTCCAAAGAAGATATACAGACTGCCAACAAACACATGAAAGAATGCTCAACATCACTAATCATTAGAGAAATGCAAATCAAAACTACAATGAGATATCATCTCACACCAGTCATAATGGCCATCATCAAAAAATCTAGAAACAATAAATGCTGGAGAGGGTGTGGAAAAAAGGGAACCCTCTTGCACTGTTGGTGGGAATGTAAATTGATACAGCCACTGTTGAGAACAGTATGGAGGTTCCTTAAAAAACTACACATAGAATTACCATATGACCCAGCAATCCCACTACTGGGCATATACCCAGAGAAAACCGTAATTCAAAAAGAGTCATGTACCAAAATGTTCATTGCAGCTCTATTTACAATAGCCCGGAGATGGAAACAACTTAAGTGTCCATCATCAGATGAATGGATAAAGAAAATGTGGCACATATATACAATGGAATATTACTCAGCCATAAAAAGAAACAAAATTGAGCTATTTGTAATGAGGTGGATAGACCTAGAGTCTGTCATACAGAGTGAAGTAAGTCAGAAAGAGACAAACACCGTATGCTAACACGTATGTATGGAATTTAAGAAAAAAAATGTCATGAAGAACCTAGGGGTAAGACAGGAATAAAGACACAGACCTACTAGAGAATGGACTTGAGGATATGGGGAGGGGGAAGGGTAAGCTGTGACAAAGCGAGAGAGAGGCATGGACATATATATACTACCAAACGTAAAATAGATAGCTACTGGGAAGCAGCCGCATAGCACAGGGAGATCAGCTCGGTGCTTTGTGACTGCCTGGAGGGGTGGGATAGGGAGGGAGGGAGACGCAAGAGGGAAGAGATATGGGAACATATGTATATATATAACTGATTCATTTTGTTGTAAAGCAGAAACTAACACACCACGGTAAAGCAACTATACTCCAATAAAGATGTAAAAAAAAAAAAAAGTTTCCTAGGAGATTTTGATGTGCACTCTTATTAGGAAGAGCCACTTGATCCCAGGACAAAGGGCCATCTGAGCAAAGGAAGGTTCTAGTGGTCACAGGTTAATGTAAAGACAAATAATGCTAACCACAGTGGTTCCTTGATGGCATTGGTAGAATTCCTTCCTAGCTCAGAAACACGCTGATTTTCTTGCCCATGATGATAAGCTTCAAACATCCAAAGTGGCTTAAATTATGTTCAATATATACTTCTTGAGGAGGTAGGATCACATGTAATCCATTTCTTAAAATAAAACAGGGGTTGAGTTTGCAATGTGCATAAAATTTTAAAGTAACTTCTTCATTGTAGAAATTGGAAAATAAAGATAAGCATTAAAACAAATTACATCCTAGAATCACGTCACCCACTGTTTTGTGATTTATATCACACTGTTGGGTTTCTATCTTTCTCTCTTTATGTTATCAGGTTATGTATATATTTTTTCCTTATATAAATAGGATATTGCTTTATGACATATTTTCTATTTTATATATTATGATCATGTTCTGTGTAAAAATATACTTCTTATAGCTTCATTGCATTCCAGTTATGGATGAATTTGTGAGGGTGGGATGAGACAACCATGTGAGGTGCATAGTAGGTACTCAATAAATGGTAGCAGTTACTACTGTTACTATAATGTGCTTAATCATTTCCCTACTGATGGAATATTAGGTTGTTCCCAGGGGTGCGGGTATTCATGTTTTCTTTATTGTATATATAACAGACATTAACTCTTTTCATTAGCTAGAAACACTTTTTGTAGTTGATCGTTTTATCTTTTGTTTTAGGTGTTAAGTACACAGAAGTTTTGTGTTTTCACCCACATCCTCTCAGTCTTATCCTTTGTGATTTTTAGGCTTAGAAAGCTAAATTCTCACTATGATACTGGGTTGGCTAAAAAGTTCGGGTTTTTCCATAAGGTGTTACGGGAAAACCCAAACGAACTTTTGGGCCAACCCAATACTATAATAAATCTTGATACATGATAAATATCAGTATGCAAACATTTAATTCATTAAAATGCTTCTAACAAAATGATTAACTTAGAAACAAGTTTAGGACAAATGCATTTCTAGAGAAAACTTTAATTCTGGAGAAAAATCCTTGATAATGTAGCACATCATCCCGGAGGTGCCCAATAGACCTGATAATGCTGTGTGCACGTGCAATGGGGACTAGTCCTCCTTCTAGGTGACCAGGGATAGGACTTGATCTCATTAAGACAGAGGAAAAGGAAGCAAGTAAAGCAAGAACTCCACACTCTGGTATTTCCTCTTACAGAATCAGTTATTTTTTTATCGTGTTAACTTTTTTTTTTTTTTTTTTTTTTTTGCGTATGTGGGCCTCTCACTGTTGGTGCCTCTCCCGTTGCGGAGCACAGGCTCCGCACGCGCAGGCTCAGCGGCCATGGCTCACGGGCCCAGCCACTCCGTGGCATGTGGGATCTTTCCGGACCGGAACACGAACCCGTGTCCCCTGCATCGGCAGGCGGACTCTCAACCACTGCGCCACCAGGGAAGCCCTGTTTTGCTTTATTAAACATTAAGATAATGTTTTATTAAACATTAAGATAAGTCATTTCACACTTGTCTCACCCCTGATAATTCATTTGAGCAACCCCGGTTCGGGGCTTTGCGCTGGACCTCTGTCTTCTCTGGCTATCAGAAGAAACAGTCATTTTGGGAGATCATATGAATGCCGGGTTCTCATCCAGTGGCGACAAAGGAAGGGCACAAGAACATCACAGTCAAAACGCACGGAAAGTAGTTCCATTTATTCATCCACTCAACAAACATTTACTGAGGGCCTGTGGTGTGCCAGGCATTGTGTGCTAGGTGCAGACACACAGAAGTAAATGAGATAGACAGGGGATTCATGGTTCCATGTGGACAGCAAGACCTAAAGGTACCTGGGAGACTCCCCACCCTTCCCCATGGAGTGAATGCTGAAGCAGAAGTGATGAGATATGATGTAATGAGACAAAGGAGCCAGAGCGGGAAAGTGGCACCCACCAGGGACTTCCCTGGTGGCGCAGGGGTTAAGAATCTGCCTGCCAATGCAGCGGACATGGGTTCAATCCCTGGTCCGGGAAGATCCCACATGCCACGGAGCAACTAAGTCCGTGCACCACAACTACTGACCCTGCACTTAGAGCCCATGAGCCACCACTACTGAGCCTGTGTGCCATTACTACTGAAGCCCGTGCGCCTAGAGCCCGTGCTCTGCAACAATAGAAGCGACTGCAACACAATGAAGAGTAGCCCCCGCTTGCTGCAACTAAAGAAAGCCCGCACATGGCAACGAAGACCCAATGCAGCCAAAATAAATAAAAAGAAAAGAAAAGAAAGGAAACGGAAAGAAGGGAGGGAAAGAGGGAGGGAGGGAGGGAGGGAGGGAAGGAGGGAGGGAAGGAGGGAAGGAGGGAGGGAGGGAGGGAGGGAGGAAGGAAGAGGCACCCACCAAACCCCATTAAACAAATCCCAATACAGCCAAGCCAATTATGTGATAAATCAGCATTTCCAAATGCCAGGCACTAATTCAGCTACAGAATAAGACTATTTAAGTTATCGAGAAAGATTTAGGACTGTATTCCAGAGTTCCATGAATGAGGATTTGATTTAAGTCTCCACCCATGCATGGTCAAGGAGACCTTCGTGTCTTCTGCGAGGGACTCACCCTAGAGAACTGAGACAGCTCATAATGTTCTCTGCAAGTGAATGGGAGAGAGGAACCCTCAGACAAGCCCAGTACTGTCTGCTCTCCTTGGGTCCTTTAGCCCTTTAGCAATATTCACACCACATCTAATTTAGGCTGGGCACACTGGCAGGATTAGGATTCCTTGGAATACAGCATCAGAAGCATCCACCATTCTCCCTGACTCACTCTGGATTTGTTGAAAATGCAGAGGTGGCAAAGAGTAATCAGGGCAATGGTAATAGCTTTTATTAAAAAAAATACTATCAAGGAAGAATAAAATCAGGTGGAAGTGGAGCTGACTCCATCTTCACTGATATTTTGAATTAATTTTTTTCGTCAGTGCTGGGAGAACAGCAGCAATTCTACATCATGTTTCCGGGGAGCGTTATGCTCAACTCATTAATTAGTTCACAATCTGATGCTTGTGAAGGTGACACAGCAGTCTGGAAAAAGTGTGGGCTTTGAAGCCAGATGGACCTGCTCCTCCTTCTGCCAGCTGTGGGATGAGAAGCAAGTTTCCTAAGTCTCAGTTTGCTCATCTCTGAAATGGCGACATCATCACCTACCTCAGAGTGTTGTTCTGAGGATCAAACAGGACGATTAGTACATATATCATCACTTAGTACAGTGCCTGGCACACTGAAGGGCTCAACAAATTTAATTATTATAATCTGGGCACCTACTGGGAGTGTCTGCCCAGTGCCCAGAGGAGATTTAGCATCTGGTGCAAAATGGGTACCAGTGGTGGCTGTTTGGTCTCCCTGCCCTTTCACAGCATCGTGATGCTTCTCTAAAGACAAAGAAATGAAGATGCTGATGTCTGAAGAGCTTGTTTTCTGTATCTTACATCCTACCCATCTTCTTTCCTCACTGGTGGGTTTTCCTTCTACCTCAAAATGCTCCCTCTGACATCTATCTTCCATGTTTCCTTACCTTCTGCCTGCAAACCTCAGTATTTTTCTTTGTTTTTAACTGTGGCTTTATTGCATCTGTGTTTAATAAACTCAGTCCATCAGTTAAAAACCCTTTCCTCTCTTCATTTTATACAAATTGTTGGAAAGAAGAACCTGAAGGGAAGGATGACTTAGCACTGGGCCCTATCTCCTCTCAAACGAACATGAGATCATGAGAATGTAGAGGGTTTTTACAAAGGAGTCATGAAAAACGTCTCACTGGGTTAAGGTTCAAAAACAAGTGTCTTTAAAAATGGAGCTCCGAGAGGAACCGAGATGGAGGAGCAGAAGGACGTGCTCTCACTCCCTCTTGCGAGAACACCAGAATCACAACTAGCTGCTGGACAGTCATTGAGAGGAAGACACTGGAACGCACCAAAAAAGATACCCCACATCCAAAGACAAAGGAGAAGCCGCAATGAGACGGTAGGAGGGGTGCAATCACAGTAAAATCAAATCCCGTAACTGCTGGGTGGGTGACTCATAGACTGGAGAACACTTATACCACAGAAGTCCACCCACTGGAGTGAAGGTTCTGAGCCCCACGTCAGGCTTCCCAACCTGGGGTTCCGGCAACGGGAGGAGGAATTCCTAGAGAATCAGACTTTAAAGTCTAGTGGGAATTGATTGCAGGACTTCGACAGGACTGGGGGAAACAGAGACTCCATTCTTGGAGGGCACACACAAAGTAATGTGTGCATCGGGACCCAGGGGAAGGAGCAGTGACCTCAGGGGAGACTGAACCAGACCCACCTGCTAGTGTTGGAGGGTCTCCTGCAGAGGCTGGGGGGGGGTGCTGTGGCTCACCGTGGGGACTAGGACGCTGACAGCAGAAGTTCTGGGAAGTGCTCCTTGGCATGAGCCCTCCCAGAGTCTGTCATTAGCCCCACCAAAGAGCCCAGGTAGTCTCCAGTGTTGAGTTGCCTCAGGCCAAACAACCAAAAGGGAGGGAACCCAGCTCCACCCATCAACAGTCAAGTGGATTAAAGTTTTACTGAGCTCTGCCCACCAGAGCAACAGTCAGCTCTACCCACCACCAGTCCCTCCCATCAAGCCTCTTACACAGCCTCATCCACCAGAGGGCAGACAGCAGAAGCAAGAAGAACTACAATCCTGCAGCCTGAGGAACAAAAACCACATTCACAGAAAGACAGACAAGATGCAAAGGCAGAGGGCTATGTACCAGATGAAGGAACAAGATGAAACCCCAGAAAAACAACTAAATGAAGCGGAGATAGGCAACCTTTCAGAGAAAGAATTCAGAATAATGATAGTGAAGATGATCCAGGACCTCGGAAAAACAGTGGAGGCAAAGATCGAGAAGATGCAAGAAATGTTTAACAAAGACCTAGAAGAAAGAACAAACAGAGATGAACAATACAATAACTGAAATGAAAACTACACTAGAAGGAATCAATAGCAGAATAACTGAGGCAGAAGAACGGATAAGTGACCTGGAAGACAGAATGGTGGAATTCACTGCTGCGGAACAGAATAAAGAAAAAAGAATGAAAAGAAATGAAGACAGCCCAAGAGACCTCTGGGACAACATTAAACGCAAGAACATTCGCATTACAGAGGTCCCAGAAGAAGAAGAAGAGAGAGAGAAAGGACCAGAGAAAATATTTGAAGAGATTATAGTCGAAAACTTCCCTAACATGGGAAAGGAAATAGCCACCCAAGTCCAGGAAGTGCATCAAGCCCCATACAGGATAAACCCAAGGAGAAACACGCTGAGACACATAGTAATCAAACTGACAAAAATTAAAGACAAAGAAAAATTATTGAAAGCAGCAAGGGAAAAATGAAAAATAATATACAAGGGAACTCCCATAAGGTTAACAGCTGATTTCTCATCAGAAACTCTACAAGCCAGAAGGGAGTGGCATGATATACTTAAAGTGATGAAAGGGAAGAACCTACAACCAAGATTACTCTACCCTGCAAGGATCTCATTCAGATTCGATGGAGAGATCAAAAGCTTTACAGAGAAGCAAAGGCTAAGAGAATTCAGCACCACCAAAACAGTTCTACAACAAATGCTAAAGGAACTTCTCTAAGTGGGAAACACAAGAGGAAAAAAAGAACCTACAAAAACAAACCCAAAACAATTAAGAAAATGGTCATAGGAACATACATACCAATAATTACCTTAAATGTGAAAGGATTAAATGCACCAACCAAAAGACACAGGCTTGCTGAATGGATACAAAAACAAGACCCATCTATATGCTGTTTACAAGAGACCCACTTCAGACCCAGGGACACATACAGACTGAAAGTGAGGGGATGGAAAAAGATATTCCATGCAAATGGAAATCAAAGGAAAGCTGGAGTAGCGATACTCATATCAGATAAAATAGACTTTAAAATAAAGAATGTTACAAGAGACAAGGAAGGACACTACATAATGATCAAGGGATCAATCCAAGAAGAAGACATAACAATTATAAATACATATGCACCCAACATAGGAGCACCTCAATACATAAGGCAACTGCTAACAGCTATAAAAGAGGAAATCAACAGTAACACAATAATAGTGGGGCACTTTAACACCTCACTTACACCAATGGACAGATCATCCAAAATGAAAATAAATAAGGAAACAGACGCTTTAAATGACACAATAGACCAGATGGATTTAATTGATATTTATAGGATATTCCATCCAAAAACAGCAGATTACACTCTCTCCTCAAGTGCGCACAGAACATTCTCCAGGATAGATCACATCTTGGGTCACAAATCAAGCCACGGTAAATTTAAGAAAATTGAAATCACATCAAGCATCTTTTCTGACCACAACGCTGTGAGATTAGAAATGAATTACAGGGAAAAAACGTAAAAAACAAAAACACATGGAGGCTAAACAATATGTTACTAAATAAGCAAGAGATCACTGAAGAAATCAAAGAGGAAATTAAAAAATACCTAGAGACAGATGACAATGAAAACACGACAATCCAAAACCTGTGGGATGCAACAAAAGCAGTTCTAAGAGGGAAGTATATAGCTATACAAGCCTACCTCAAGAAACAAGAAAAATCTCAAGTAAACAATCTAACCTTACACCTAAAGGAACTAGAGAAAGAAGAACAAAGAAAACCCAAAGTTAGCAGAAGGAAAGAAATCATAAAGATCAGAGCAGAAAGAAATGAAATAGAAACAAAGAAAATGATAGCAAAGATCAATAAAACTAAAGGCTGGTTCTTTGAGAAGATAAACAAAATTGATAAACCATTAGCCAGACTCATCAAGAAAAAGAGGGAGAGGATTCAAATCAATAAAATTAGAAATGAAAAAGGAGAAGTTAAAACAGACACCGCAGAAATACAAAGCATCCTAAGAGACTACTACAAGCAACTCTATGCCAATAAAATGGACAATCTGGAAGAAATGGACAAATTCTTAGAAAGGTAAAACCTTCCAAGACTGAACCAGGAAGAAACAGAAAATATGAACAGACCAATCACAAGTAATGAAATTGAAACTGTGCTAAAAATTCTTCCAACAAACAAAAGTCCAGGACCAGATGGCTTCACAGGTGAATTCTATCAAACATTTAGAGAACAGCTAACATCCATCCTTCTCAAACTCTTCCATAAAACTGTGGAAGAAGGAACACTCCCAAACTCTTTCTATGAGGCCACCATCACCCTGATAACAAAACCAGACAAAGATACTACAAAAAAAGAAAATTACAGACCAATGTCACTGATGAATATAGATGCAAAAATCCTCAACAAAATACTAGCAAACAGTATCCAACAGCACATTAAAAGGACCATACACCACGATCAAGTGGGATTTATCCCAGGGATGCAAGGATTCTTCAGTATATGCAAATCAATCAATGTGATACACCATATTAACAAACTGAAGAATAAAAACCATATGATCATTTCAATAGATGCAGAAAAACCTTTTGACAAAATTTAACACCCATTTATGATAAAAACTCTCCAGAAAGTGGGCATATAGGAAAACTACCTCAACATAATAAAGGCCATATTTGACAAACCCACAGCAAACATCAATCTCAATGGTGAAAAACTGAAAGCATTTCCTCTAAGATCAGGAACAAGACAAGGATGTCCACTCTCACCACTATTACTCAACATAGTTTTGGAAGTCCTAGCCTTGGCAATCAGAGAAGAAAAAGAAATGAAAGGAATACAAATTGGAAAAGAAGAAGTAAAACTGTCACTGTTTGGAGATGACATGATACTATACATCGAGAATCCTAAAAATGCCACCAGAAAACTACTAGAGTTAATCAATGAATTTGGTAAAGTTGCAGGATACAAAATTAATGCCCAGAAATCTCTTGCATTCCTATACACCAATGATGAAAAATCTGTAAGAGAAATTATGGAAACACTCCCATTTACCATTGCAACAAAAAGAATAAAATACCTAGGAATAAACCTACCTAGGGAAACAAAAGACCTGTAGGCAGAAAACTATAAGACACTGATGAAAGAAATTAAAGATGATACCAACAGATGGAGAGATATACCACGTTCTTGGATTGGAAGAATCAATATTGTGAAAATGACTATACTACCCAAAGCAATCTACAGATTCAATGCAATCCCTATCAAATTACCAATGGCATTTTTTACGGAACTAGAACAAATCATCTCAAAATCTGCATGGAGACACAAAAGACCCCGAACAGCCAAAGCAGTCTTGAGGGAAAAAAATGGAGCTGGAGGAATCAGACTCCCTGACTTCAGACTATACTACAAAGCTACAGTAATCAAGACAATATGGTACTGGCATAAAAACAGAAATATAGATCAATGGAACAAGATAGAAAGCCCAGAGATAAACCCACGCACCTATGGTCAATTAATCTATGACAAAGGAGGCAAAGATATACAATGGAGAAAAGACAACCTCTTCAATAAGTGGTGCTGGGAAAACTGGACAGCTACATGTAAAAGAATGAAATTAGAACACTCCCTAACACCATATACAAAAATAAACTCAAAATGGACTTGAGACCTAAATGTAAGACTGGACAGTATAAAACTCTTAGAGGAAAACATAGGAAGAACACTCTTTGACATAAATCACAGCAAGATCTTTTTTGATCCTCCTCCTAGAGTAGTGGAAATAAAACCAAAAATAAACAAATGGGACCTAATGAAACTTCAAAGCTTTTGCACAGCAAAGGAAACCATAAACAAGACAAAAAGACAACCCTCAGAATGGGAGAAAATATTCACAAATGAATCAAAGGATTAATCTCCAAAATATATAAACAGCTCATGCAGCTCAATATTAAAGAAAAAAACAACCCAATCCAAAAATGGGCAGAAGATCTAAATAGACATGTCTCCAAAGAAGACATACAGATGGCCAAGAAGCACATGAAAAGCTGTTCAACATCACTAATTATTAGAGAAATGCGAATCAAAACTACAATGAGGTATCACCTCACACCAGTTAGAATGGGCATCATCAGAAAATCTACAAACAACAAATGCTGGAGAGGGTGTGGAGAAAAGGGAACCCTCTTGCACTGTTGGTGGGAATGTAAATTGATACAGCCACTTTGGAGAACAGTATGCAGGTTCCTTAAAAAACTAAAAATAGAATTACCATATGATCCAGCAATCTCATTACTGGGCATATACCCAGAGAAAACCATAATTCAAAAAGACACATGCACCTCAATGTTCATTGCAGCACTATTTACAATAGCCAGGTCATGGAAGCAACCTAAATGCCCATCGACAGACGAATGGATAAAGAAGTTGTGATACATATATACAATGGAATATTACTCAGCCATAAAAAGGAACAAAACTGAGTCATTTGTTGAGACATGGATGGATCCAGAGACTGTCATACAGAGTGAAGTAAGTCAGAAAGAGAAAAACAAATATCGTATATTAACGCATGTATGTGGAACCTAGAAAAATGGTACAGATGAACTGGTTTGCAGGGTAGAAGTTGAGACACAGTTGTAGAGAACAAATGTATGGACAACAAGGGGGGAAATCCACGGTGGAGTGGGGATGGTGGTGTGCTGAATGGGGCAATTGGGATTGACATATATACACAGATGTGTATAAAATTGATGACTAATAAGAGCCTGCAGTATAAAAAAACAAACAAAAGAAAACAACTAATACTAAACTTTCTTTGGGTTATTTGTATGGAAATATGTTAATATAAATGTTTCAGACATTACATGAAATTTCTAAAAATCTTACATGTTCTGGTATAATGTTATAAGTCATAATTCTAGTTATTACTTTAAAATGTATATCTCAGGACTTCCCTGGTGGCGCAGTGGTTGAGAGTCCGCCTGCCAATGCAGGGGACACAGGTTCGTGCCCCGGTCCGGGAAGATCCCACATGTCGCAGAGCGGCTGGTCCCGTGAGCCATGGCCGCTGAGCTTGCGCTTGCGGAGCCTGTGCTCCGCAACGGGAGAGGCCACGACAGTGAGAGGCCTGCGTACCGCAAAAAAAAAAAAAAAAAAAGTATATCTCAGAAATAACTGAATTTTCTTGTCAATTGCATTATTATGAACTTTCATCAACTCTTTAACCGTGGTCATTTTTAAGTCTTTTGTCGTTTACAGACAGTTCTGGGTGTACTCTGAGGCTTTTGCAAAAATGTTCCTATAAGAGTGTTTCATCTTCAAGGAATTCATGGAAAAGACTCTGACAAGTACAGGTTTCTGGTAACTGACTATACTGCTGAACTGAATGAATAAGCGTTTTCAGAACTCTAATGGAAAACTGATGAACTCATAAAAGTGCTAACCAAAGATCAAGATAAAAAAAAATTAATTACACGGGACTGAGTGAACTGTTGAGGATGATTATAATTTTTGTGACTTTCTGTTTGAATAAAAAAAAGTGGAGCTCCCTTTCCCACAATGAAATTGACTTTATTCTTAAATAACACTCTTGCCAATGTTTAAGTAAGTACATATATAATGCAATTCCTAACATCACTGCTTTTCTGACTGACTTTCCCTCATCCCTCAGCATTGGAAACTCCAAGACTCTCCCTTAGCCCTTTTCTAAACCTCGAATTCCTAAATCATCTGCAGAAGCACTCCACCTCACCCAAGAACACGGTATTAAAGTGTCTAATACCCTTTCTGGGTCCCTTAATACCCATAAATAATGAGGTATTTACAGTACAATCACTCTGGCGGGGTTGGCGTCCCAGGTTTAAGAATGATCTTTCCCCCAGACACTTGGGCATTATCCAAAATCAACATGGCCAGTATCCAAGGAGACCACAGAGATGCTCTTTTCCTTTCACTGTGCTGTGTCTATTGCCTACTGTACAGGGCTTGATACATTTTTAATTACTCCACTGAGTTTCCTTTGAACTTGTTACTTTTTGCCATTTCCAGTTAGTGGGTCTTAACTTCCCATAGGAAAACCTTTAGCCTGTCATAAAGTTCATGCTTTTCTAGTTCAACCTCATTTATTACATAGCTTAAGAAGAAAAGCTCTTTTGCCTACTGATCTGGGATGATCAGAGAGAAATCAACAAGCGTGGAATAAAATCTCCATGCATCCCATCAGGAGAAAATTGATTGTCCCATGATCAAACTGGAAGCAATTTCTAAAAAGTATTTTCATACGGGACACAACTCTGCAACTCCTTCTTGATTTTTTGATAAAGAGCCAGGTGACAAGATCACTTAGTTCTTATATCTCAAAGAGGTAGGAAGAACCTCAGTGCTTAAGCCAGGGGACAGGAAGGAAGTCAAACACACTGATGAATGGCAGGTAACACTCAACCTAGATGGGGTGGGACCAGGGAACCAGTGGGCTCCCCAAAGGGAGCACCCATAGCTCTTCTTCATCCAGTGGTTGGCGTGCAGGAATGTGGGCCCAGCATAGCCAGGTTTCCCATTTTCCAAGAGAAATCAGAAATCTAGACTTTGACTGGAAATCTCATTTTTAAAAGTTGACAGCTGATTTGAATTTTCTCCAACACCCTGCAGCCCACAGTCATGGCCTGGAGCTGGCTGCTATAGGCTCACAAGAGGATATTTTCTCTACTCTTGCCTTCAGTGACTTCATGTTCATAGCTTGAAATCAGCCATTTGGGGAATATTTACATCACAGAAACAGGCAAATGCTACAAATAGGGTTGTTTGTCTTTTTAGCTGATTGTCAAACATTTACCAGCATCTGTGGGTCAAATAAAGCATGTCGCCTTTGGCCAAAGTTGCATCTTCTAATTTAAATACTAAACTAGAAGTAATGTTAAATAACCACGAAGAAGTAGTATATATTCCCAAACCTGTATTTACAACAAAGAGTACATGTGACACTGTAACCACAGGAGAGGCAGTGGGCTATGAGTCAGAGGGACCCCATCATCAGCTGAGAACACAAAGGTAAGGACACAGCGAGGCAGCTCTGAACCGAGCCTGTGACCCTAGAAAAAGTATACCCTATAAATACGACATTTCTAAACACTTACTGCTTCCCCACTGCTCCGAGGGAGTGTGGTATTTTATGCTCCAACCATGACCCTCAAGACGCTGCAACAGGGGTTTCCCTGGTGGTGCAGTGGTTAAGAATCCGCCTGCCAATGCAGGGGACGTGGGTTCAAGCCCTGGACCAGGAAGATCCCACATGCCGCAGAGCAACTAAGCCCGTGCACCACAACTACTGAGCCTGTGCTCTAGAGCCCGCGAGCCACAACTACTGAGCCCACATGCTGCAACTACTGAAGCCTGCACACCTAGAGCCCGTGCTCCACAACAAGAGAAGCCACCACAGTGAG
The DNA here is from genome assembly GCF_963924675.1 of Phocoena phocoena. Lineage (NCBI taxonomy): Eukaryota > Metazoa > Chordata > Mammalia > Artiodactyla > Phocoenidae > Phocoena > Phocoena phocoena. The sequence continues at coordinate 13,518,790 of NC_089220.1, forward strand.
AAGTCCACACACCGGGACAAAGAGCAGCCCCTACTCGACGCAAATAGAGAAAGCCCGCGTGTAGCAACGAAGACCCAACACAGCCAAAAATAAATAAATAAAATTAAAAAAAAAAAGACATTGCAACATCCTGAAATGTCTTCTGAATCATCAGGAAAAGATGAGATTATGCACAGCGATTGAGCAATAAGCCTTTCAAGTCAGTTTGCAAACAACTGCAAGTGGATTAAAGCTCTTTGCCAGCCATGCAAGGAGCAGCAATAACAGCAGTTACAATTTCCCCTTCTGTCTTCATTCAGAATCAGCCTAACCTCAGTCTGGTTCTCAATTCCTGTTTTCTGTGACATAGAGCCTTTGGCAATCTGGGGAAGCCTGCGGGTTCCATCTATGAATGCTTTTTTTAAATGAATGAAATAAAATGCATAGAATTACAAAAGCAACTATATTAAAACAAAGTTATTAAACTAGGAAACAAATGTGTGATATAGTATATGAGCAACTTTATTATATCATTAAATAACAAGAACAGGCCTAAAAACTGCCATAATTTTGAAGTATGTTGAGGGGGGATGACCATGGTGGGATCTGCCACATTCTTAAATGAAAGGAGCACATTTGTGATTTCTACTGGTGACAAAGCTACAGGTGCCACTCATTCTGCCTCTGAGCTGTTGCCTATACTCTCTATTGAAGGAAACGCTAGAGGCTGCTTAGTTCGAGGTTAGTAGACATGAGGACGGAATTCTTTTCCCATCCAAATTTATAGGCCTCCTGAATGCTATGCATGGACCCAGGTTATCAGGCTGGACACATAGTAGGGATTCAATAAATTCTGACTGAACCAAACTAAATTTTCTGCTTGATATAAGATGGGTGCTGAGTGTGGTTCTAAGACGATAAGAAGGGAGAAAAGACTGTTCAAACCCAGTGAGGGACATCTAGATGTCTTCCTTATTATACAGCCTGGGAGCCCAGGTTCTTCAAAACGATAACGTGCAAATAATATTCATCACTAACATCAAATCCACTGATGGCAAAAATAGAACTAGAGTCATAGGTTTTATTTCAGTTTTCACTAGAATGCTATCTCAGAGACTTAACTTCCTCTCCAAAATTTAAATCATGGCTAAACAAAGTTTGAACTAAAGTTCCCACACTTACTACTTGTATCACTTTGGGAAAGCTATTTATGCCTCTGTGCTTCAGTTTTCTCACCAATAGAATGAGGAAAACAATAATCCTACATCACAGGATGAAAAATTGTGTATCTAGAGCATTTAGCATAATACCAAGGAAGACGAATACAATATGCTTTAGCTGTGAGAATAACAAAATTCTTATAAATTGGTTAAGAAAATTTTAAATTTTAAAATACTCAAAAATTTAGCAGTACCTACAAATACTTACAATTGAAAGTTTAAATATTAAAATTTGCTTTATAGAGCTGTTGTACTAGCAAATAATTAGACACAAACTACATGTCCCACAATAGAAGGAACAAATTATTGAACATTCATACCACAGTTGTATATGCTGGGCAACTTTCTGAGGTTGCCCAGAATACTTCCCAACTTATTCTATAGGCCAGTATTATCCTGACACCAAAGCAAGACAGAGATATCACAAGAAAGGAAAAAAAATAGACAAATATATCTTTTGAATATAGATGCAAAAATCCTCAACAAAATACTAGCAAACAAATGCAGCAATATATGAAAAGGATTATAAACCATGACCAAGTGGAATTTATCCCAGGAATCCATGGTTGGTTTAATATCTCAAATTAATTAATGCAGTACCCTAGCATCAGTAGCGGAAAGGATGAAACCACAAGATCATCTCAGATGCAGAAAAATAATCTGACAAAAATCCAACGCCTCTCTGTGATAAAAACACCCAACAAAGTAGGAATAGAAGGGAACTTTCTCAACCCAATAAAGGCCATCTACCAAAACAAACCAGAACTAATATCACACTTCATGGTGAAAGACCGAAACTTTCCCCCCAAGATCAGGAATAAAGCAAGAATGTCCACTCTCACCACTTCTATTCAACACTGTACTGGAGGCATGAAATACAAGAAACAAAAGGCATCCAGATTGGAAGGAAAGAATGAAAACTATCTCTATTCATAGATGATATTATCACATAATATTTATATAGAAAATCCTAAGGAATCCACTAAAAAACTATTAGAACTAATATATGAGTGCAGCAAGATCACAGGATACAAGATCTATATATAAAAATCAATTGTACTCCCTATACTTGCAATGAACAATTCAAACTAAAATTAAGAAGACAATTTAATTTACAATAGCACTAAAAAGAATAATATATTTAGGAATAAATTTAACAAAAGAAGTGTCAAACTTATATTCAATACCTTGAAAACTACAAAGCATTGGAAAGAAATTAAAGGATCCAAATAAATGAAGAGACATCCCATGTTCATGGATTATAACATTTAATACTTTTAAGATCATAACATTCCCCAAGATGATCTACAGATTCAACAGAAGTCTTCTTTGCAGAAACTGACAAGCTGATTTTACAATTCACATGGAAGTTCAAGGGACCCATAATAGCCAAAACAATCTTGATAAAGAAGAACAATGTTGGAGGATTCACACTTCCTGATTTCACAATTTACTACAAAGCTACAGTAATCAAGGCAGTGTGGGACTAGCATAAGGATACACATATACATCAGTGGAATAGAACTGAGAGTTCAGAAATCAACCCTCACATTTATGGTCAATTGATTCTTGACAAGGGTGTCAAAACTATTCAATGGGGGAAAGAATAGTCTTTCCAACGAATGGTGCTGGAACTGGATACCACATGGAAAAATAGAGCTGCACCCACGTCTCATACCATATACAAAAATTGCCTCAAAATGGATCAACAGCCTAAATGTAAGAGCAAAACTATAAAACTCTCAGAAGAAAACACAGGTCTTTGTGACTTTGGATTAGGTGATGGTTTCTTAGATATAGTACTGAAAACATAAGCAACAACAATGACAAAATAGGTAAATTAGACTTCACCAAAATTTAAAATGTTTGTGCTTCAAAGGATACCATGAAGAAAGTGAAATGATAACCCATAGAAGGGGAGAAAATGTTTGCAAATTATATATCTGATAAGGGACTTGAATCTAAAATATATAAAGAACATTTATAACTCAATTACTAAAAAAACAATTTAAAAATGGGCAAAGGATTTGAATAGACATTTCTTTCAAGAGGATATATAAATGACTAAAAAAAAAAACACGTGAGAATACGCTCAACATCATTTGTCATTAGAGAAATGCAAATCAAAACCACAATAAGATACCACTTCACATCCACAGGATGGATGTAACCAAAGAGACAGGTTATTGAAAGTCTTGGCAAGGATGTGAAGAAATAGGAACCCTCACACACTGTTGGGAATATAAAATGATACACCTACTTGGAAAGAGTCTGACAGTTCTTCCAAAGGTTGAGAATAGAGTTTCCATATGACCCGACAATTCCAAATCTACCCAAGATAAATAAAAACATATGTCTACACAAAAACTTGTACACTTATTCATCATTGTACATCATTATTCATAATAGCTAAAAAGTGAAAACAACTCAAATGTCCATCAACTGATTAACTGATAGATAAAATATGGTACATCCATATAATAGAATATTATTCAGTAATAAAATGGAGTGAAGTATTGATATGTATTACAAGATGGATGACTTGAAAACATTATGCTAAGTCAAAGAAGCCAGGCACAAAAGGCCGTGTACTATATGATTCCATTTATATGAAATGTCCAGAATAAGCAAATCTACAGAAACAGACAGTAGATTAGTGGTTACCTAGGGCTGGAGGGGATGGGAGGTGATTGCTAAAGGGGATGGGGTTTCTTTGGGAGATGATGAAATGTCATCAAATTGATTGTGTTGATGGTTGCAAAACCCTGTGAATACACTAAAAACCACTGAACTGTACACTTCAAATATGTGAAATTTATGGTATATGAATTATAGCTCAATAAAGCTATTACCAAAAAAAGAAAAGAGAACCCCAGTATGTGTAAAAAAACAATGGTTACCTCTGGGGAGTAGGATGAGAAAGTAAAGGAAGACTTTGATTTTTCACTTTAAACACTTTTGAATTATTTGAAAATCTATTCAAATGTGCATATATTAGTTTAGGAATTTTTTTAATGGAAAAAATATTTTTTAAAAGAAAAGAACAAAGCCACTTTACAGTTAACAATTCAAGTTAAAGGTGAGATGTCGGGGTGTGGGTGAGGCATGGACAGAGGCAAACACTCCAAACCCTGTGTTTCAAAATTTTCTCTTTAGTCCAGAGACACTGCTAGACGTCCTATAATGCACAGGACAACCCCACAACAAAGGATTACCCCGCCCTTTTTAATGTGATTTTTTTCCCCCCAGAAACAGCAAAGTGCCTCATTCTTCCCACCCCAGCCAGAGCCAGTGAGTGTCTGGTGTGGGCGTCTAAAAGCCCAGTTCCTCTGCCCCAAGGTGGGACAAACCGCAAGGTGTAATTTATGCTGCAGAGCTCCACAAGATAACCTCCTACTTGGCTTCTTCCCTTTTCCCATCCTCACACCCCTCACTCTCCTACTAGTCTCTTCCAGAGTACTTCCTTGATAAATCACTTCCACCCAAACATTTAGCCCAGAGTCTGCTTCTTAGAGAAAATGACCTCAGACCTTGAAAGACTCTCCCTTTCCTACTACTGCTACTTATGGTGTAGATATGATGGCCAGAGCTCCAGCAACCACATTGAGCCCTGAGGATGAGGGCAACATCCTAGGGATAGCAGAGCTGAAGACACCTGACTCCCTGTTGACATTATGCAGTCAGCATACTTGCCCTGAATTGTCTATATGCAGTGTAGACCTCTTTTCTGGAATAGAGTAAAATTTTGTCTGCTTCAACCACTACTTTTTGGGTCTGGTAACTTGATGCTGATATAGTCCCTTAACAGCTGTGTGTACTTGGGAAATTTACTGACTCTCTCTGAGCCTTACTTTCCAGAACTCAAAGAACTGTTGAAAGAATAAGCAGGTCATCAACTCTTCCCAAACAGGCCCTAGACTTCATATCCTCCAGGAAATTTGTCTTAATTAACTGAAAAGAGAGTGATAGTTATTGTTTCAAGTTATAAACTCCCAGATGGATGGTCTCCATCCATCATTCCATGAAATGGAACACCAGTAAATCCCTGTGTGGTTAAAGCACGCCTTCTACACATTTGTTTTTACAGATGTTGGTATTAAGTCACAGGCTGTTAAATAAAAGAAACTAAGTCTAAAAATACAGTAGGTCAAGAAATAGTACATATAGCAGGTCTCCACACCAAATACCAAAAATATAACATCTGAAGCAGAAAACATCAACAGCCAGAATTAATTTAAAAAGCCCTTAGTGGGGAAAATGCTAGCTGTAGCATAAATTCAGTTTTCAAATTTTAAGTCCCAAAGAAAGATCTCAAGATTCTGGTGGGAATGGAAGTGGCTTATAGGAAATAGCAGGAAACTAAGAAAGAAGGAACCCCACAGATGAGTAAGATTGAATGAACATCTACTTTAAGAGAGAAAAGAGAGATAGAAACTATAAACCACCAAAAGCAAAAATAAACAAGAAGGACTACACCAAACCGAAAAGCTTCTGCACAGCAAAGGAAACCATCAACAAAATGAAAAGGCAACCTACTGAAAGGGAGAAAATATTTGCAGATCATATTTATCTGATAAGGGGTTAATATCCAAAATATATAGGGACTTCCCTGGTGGTCCAGTGGCTAAGACTCCACGCTTCCAATGCAGGGGACCCAGGTTCGATGCCTGGTCGGGGAACTAGATCCCGCATGCCACAACTAAGAGTTCGAATATCACAGCTAAAAGATCACGCATGCCACAATGAAGATCGAAGATCCCGAGTATCGCAACTAAGACTCGGTGCAGCCAAATAAATAAATAAATATTATATATAAAACGAAGACAACTCAATAGCAAAAACCCCCAAACAATCCAATCTAAAAATGGGCAGAGCAATTATACTCCAATAACGATGTTAAAAAAAAAATGGACAGAGGATTTTTTTTTTTTTTTTTTTTTGCGGTACGCGGGCCTCTCACTGTTGTGGCCTCTCCCGTTGCGGAGCACAGGCTCCGGACGTGCAGGCTCAGCGGCCATGGCTCACGGGCCCAGCCGCTCCGCGGCATGTGGGATCTTCCCGGACCGGGGCACGAACCCGTGTCCCCTGCATCGGCAGGCGGACTCTCAACCACTGCGCCACCAGGGAAGCCCCTGGACAGAGGATTTGAATAGACATTTTTCCAAAGCAGAAATACAGTTGCTCAACGTCACTAATCATCAAGGAAATGCAAATCAAGACCACAATGAGATATCACCTCACACCTGTTAGAATGGCTGTTATCAAAGAGGTAACAAGTGTTGGTGAGGGTGTGTGGAAAACAGAACCCTTGGGCACTGTTGGTGGGAATGTAAATTGGTGCAGCTGCTGTGGAAAACAGTATGAAGTTCCCTCAAAGAATTAAAAATAGAACTACCATACGATCCAGCAATTCTACTTCTGGGTATTTACCCAAAGGAAATGAAAACACTAACTTGAAAAGATATCTGCAATCCCATGTTCATTGTAGCATTATTTACAGTAGCCAAGACTTGAAAATAACCTAAGTGTCCATTAATGGATGAATGGATAAAGAAGTCACGGTAGGGCCTTCCCTGGTGGCGCAGTGGTTAACAATCCACCTGCCAATGCAGGGCACACGTTTTCGAGCCCTGGTCCAGGAAGATCTCACATGCCACGGGGCAACTGAGCCTGTGCGCCACAACTACTGAGCCTGTGCTCTAGAGCCCGCGAGCCGCAACTACTGAGACCATATGCCACAACTACTGAAGCCCGCGAACCTAGAGCCCGTGCTCCGCGACAAGAGAAGCCACCACAACGAGAAGCCTGAGCACCGCAACGAGAAGCCTGCGCACCACAACAAAGAGTAGCCCCCGATTGCCGCAATTAGAGAAAGCCTGTGCGCAACAACGAAGGCCCAATGCAGCCAAAAATAAAAAGATAAAAATTTTAAAACCGGGAAATTAAAAAAATTAGGTGGTTTACTTTAAAAATTAAAACTAGAGAGATGATCCAAAAGTCAGCAAGTCTCGGCTAATATAATGCAGGAATTTAATCAAATGTAAGTTTAAAAATAGTTAGCATATAAAGCATAAAGAAGTAAACAAAAGTATTATTAATAAAATTTAAAGTTATACAAGTGATGAAATCAATAACACTGAATTTATATGTCCCCAAACACACAAATGTTATTTTGGGTGTGTTTACTAGGTTTGGAGTGTGGTTGGGGATTATGTTCCCTCCTGCTCCAAAATTCTGTAAGGTAAGAAAAAATCCAACTGAAATATATACAGATACCAGGATACACAGAAACTCTCAAATAAAAAAGAGAACTCTGGAAAGTGCACATTCTCAAACCATTATGTGATAATTTTAGAAATAAATCAAAGCATAATTATATAGCCAGCCATAAAAAAGCATTTATAAAACAGTCTTTTTGAAAAACATTGAAATGAGTTAGAACTCAACAGAGAATGGATAAGAATATTTATCTCAACCACAGAGAGGACCTAAATTTATGAAAAAATATAGAAAAAAAATGCCAGTGAAAATGAGTGTATTTGGGTATATAAAAATATTTTCTACATTCCAAACAATAGTCAATAAAAAGGTAGCAGAATAGGATAAATATTTGGGACATATACAAATAAATAAATACACACAACAAAGATAAGAACTTGATGTGTCCCCCTTGGCTCTCAAGACAGCACTTATATACCACAAAGAATCCCAGGGGTCCTTGGAGCATAGTTTGAAAACCACTTGCCTGGTTGGTCTCTAAGATCGATGTTGGTCTCTAAGATTGGTCTCTAAGGTCAATCTGATCTTCATCAGATGCTTAATACTAGGGAAGACCCAAGACACAGCTTTGGTGCCAGTATTCCAAGAGTTCATGGGCAGAGTCAGGAAGTGACTTCTGGGATCAAATATGTCCAAACTGGAGAGTAAAATTCTGGGGGCAGGCACATTAGTTGTCACGGTGATGGGAGGACGCTTGCAACTTTGAGAGGACATCAAATATTCCAATGGGAGGTACAGGCTCTGATTATGTGGACTCCTGGGAGGTAGGCAGAACACCACCCAAACCTTCTACCATCCTGACATTCTGCTAACCAGGCTATCTCTGTCTTCTTCTATTACCCCAGGTTGCCTAAGGACCCTCACCACTGAAAAAAGAGGTTGTGATCTCTTTAACTGGCAATTCTCCCCACAAGGACTCCAAAGGAAGACATGGCAAAGAAGTGGTGGTTCACAGTATAAGCTCTAAGGGGATGCCCCACACTACTTCCACTGGGTAACTTCAGACACTGCCTGGAAGCTCTCTGGGCCTCGGATCCTGGTCTGTAATGTGAGAATATTAACAGTACCTACCCTTATGGGGTTGTTATAAGAATTAAACATATGTAAAGATTGTACTGGGTTTAACCTATGGTAAAGCACTCAATAAATTTCATAATTTTTAATTAAACACAAGAGTAAAAAAAAATCACATATAACCCACAAATCCAATAATTTAAGGATCATTGAATAAACTATTCTACATTAATTGAACACATGGAATTCTTGAGAAAGTGTATAGGAAGTAACATAAAAGGAAAGGAAAAAAACCAGAATAGTAGGTACTTATGGATTACAATACAATATGTTTAGTCATGAGTATCAGAAGAGTTAAGAGAATATATTGATAACTACCCCCAGCTCCTTTTATTTATTTATTTATTTATTTTTTTGTGGTACGCGGGCCTCTCACTGTTGTGGCCTCTCCCGTCGCGGAGTACAGGCTCCGGACGCGCAGGCTCGGTGGCCATGGCTCACGGGCCCAGCCGCTCCGTGGCATGTGGGACCTTCCCAGACCGGGGCACGAACCCGTGTCCCCTGCATCGGCAGGCGGACTCTCAACCACTGCGCCACCAGGGAAGCCCCCCAGCTCCTTTTAGAGATTAGTGGGTGTACAACGTGACAGCGAATATGTTAGATTTCCCCTCTGTGATGATCAAGTGTCCTGCACAAACAGGTACTTAAGTGAACTGCAAAGATCAAGATGCTGCTACTGATGAAGAAGAGTTCAGAGCTTCTTATCCTTCTCCCTCCCAAAGGGAAAGCAGCCTGGAGCTCACAGATGATCAAAGCTTTAACTGAGGGACTCACACTCTGGAGTCGAGCTGTCCTCAGACCTGTCTGGCCAGGACGATGTTGTTTTGCAATTAGAATCTGAAGGCCTGTGGTGGGGCTGCTCTTTCCAGGGCACATGCCCCACTGCTCCCTAATGTCCCACATCTCTAAGTCCCACTCAGTTGCATTTCTGGTCTGACCCCTGGGCTCACTGACCACAGGATTTCCCTCCCAAGAAGAGGTGATCAACAGCAGAGATGCTGGGGGGTTGATCAGAGAATGGGAACAATAAATCCTGAACATTTCATGACGCTTCTATGATGGCTCTCCCGCCAAAGGAAGATGCGGTGGGTGTGCTAAAGGTGCAGCCTTTCAGAAAAGTGGTATAATGTCCAGGAATGCAGATAAACTGAAGAGAAGGAGGCAGAAGGTTGGAGGGTGAAGGGAGAGCAGCACGATGATGGAGATGTTTCCTGATGAGGTGTGTTTCCCCACTGTCCTCAGCAGGACCGTGGGCTTCTGGATCCAAACACAGTAACGTGTTCCTCTGCAGGGCGAGAGTGTCCCCACGTATAAAGTCACTGATGGGCTGGAGATAGTAATCATCCCCTGTCCTTCTCTCTTTCCTCCTCAGGGGAAAGGACTGCTGCTTGCTGGGTCAGCTCCTGGGGCTCTGCTTTACTATGAAGACTAGGCTGAATGAGGGGAAGCTAAAAGAAGTTGGAGAGGTTAAGTCAATCACGATAATACAGAGCAGAGAGAGATGGGGGAGAAGAGACAAGGAAGGACAGAAAGACTGAGAGGGCTGCCAGGTGGGGAGGATTTGGGGAGGGGTTTCGGGATAAAAGGCTCCAGAATTCCTTTGAGGAATGAGAGACTGGGAGATGGGGAGAGAGGAAGCTTTCCTTTGTGTTATAAGTTGGAGACTAAGATTCTTTAGAGATACACAAGCAAAAATTGAATTTATTTTTCCATTACTTTGGGCTAATGGAACATGCTTGTTTGTATGGAACACTATACCCTAAGAACCCTAAGGAGCCCAAGAATTATTTGGGTTACATTCATACCAAACCCATCTCTCCTTCACAGAGAAAGGTATGAAGGGGAAGAGAGAACAGGAGGGAATTTAGGATAAAAGAAGAGGAAATCGCTGTTTTATAACATAAACGAGAATTTCTAGTGAAACAAGCTGAAATTAACATGTGTGTGTATGAGAATGCTGGGCAGTGGGGAGTAAGAGCTATGGCCTGCAAAGTCTCTAATTTCAAGATAGGCACTGAAGTTTCCTAAGTAGGAAACAAATAATTAAACAAATCCAGGGTTCTCAGAATGGACAGTCTGAGAGCTTCCCCATGAAAATTTGGTAGTAGATCCCAAGAGAGATGACCCTACCTGGAATGAATGCATGCAAATTCCTACCAGCCACTCTTTCTGCTCCCTCATTCCCCATGACCAGCACTGCTCCTTGGCTACAGTCTTAAAATGTACCCATCATTGTTCACATGAAACAATAGGTTAAAGTGTTTTAACAACTATTGCTATGACTAAAAGTGCAGAGCAGCTGAAAAAATGCTGAACAAAAACTGGCATCCTGGCTATTATCAAAAAGGCAAGAAATAACAAGTGTTGGCAAGGATGTGGAGAAAAGAGAACCCTCCTACACTGTTGGTGGGAATGTAAATTGGTGCAGCCACTGTGGAAAAGAGTACGGAGGTTCCTCAAAAAGTTAAGAATAGAACTACCATATGACCCAACTATCCCACTTCTGGGTATTTACCCAAAGCCTATGAGAACATTAATTTAAAAAGATATATGTACCCCAATGTTCACTGCAGTATTATTTACAATAGCCAAGATATGGAAACAACCTAAGCGCACGTCAACAGATGAATGAAGAAAGTGTGATACACACACACATATACATGCAATGGGACACTACTCAGCCATGAAAAGATGACATCTTAGCATTTGTGACAACATGGATGGGCCTGGAGGGTATCATGCTAAGTGAGATAAATCAGACTGAGAAAGACAACTACCGTATGAGTTCATTCCTATGTGGAATATAAAAAACAAAAAATAAATGAACAGGGCTTCCCTGGTGGCGCAGTGGTTGAGAGTCCACCTGCCGATCCAGGGGACACGGGTTCGTGCCCTGGTCCAGAAAGATCCCACATGCCGCAGAGCGGCTGGGCCCGTGAGCCATGGCCGCTGAGCCTGCGCGTCCAGAGCCTGTGCTCCGCAACGGGAGAGGCCACAGCAGTGAGAGGCCTGCGTACCGCAAAAAAAAAATTTTTTTTAATATAAATAAATAAACAAACTAAATCAAACAAAAACAAACATGTAAATACAGAGAACAGAGTGGTGGTTCTCAGAAGGGAAGAGGCAGGGTGAGGGTAAAATGGGTAAAGGGGATCAACGGTATGGCTACAAATGGAAACTAAATTTCTGGTGGCGAGCACACTGTAGCGTATACAGAAGTAGAAATATAACACTGTACACGTGAAACTTACCTAATATTGTAAACCAATGTCACCTCAATTAAAAAAAAACAATAAGCATTCTTACAGACGGGAAAAGATTTTCTAAGCACAAAAGCAATGGAAGAAATCAGAAGGAAAAACTAAAACATGAAATGGCACATAAATTAAAAATGTTTCTATATCTAAATAAACATTAAACAGGAAACGACAACAGATGGAAAGTAAGATACAAACATGGCAAATGGCTAAAATCCTCAAAATATAAAGCACAACCATACAATGATTAACACAATATCTCTTGCTCCCAAAAGAAAAATGGGGGATTAGCTAGTTGATTCAGAGATGAACTGTATCTTTAATAAATATTTTAATCAGCTTTAATATAAATCAAAGAAATTCTAACTATAATGAGATTCATTTTTACTTAATTACATCAGTTGTTATATGCTCATTTTATACAACAGCTGTTATATGCTCGTGTTATAATGGTTATATGGAAAACAGATACAAAATATATTTCAGTGATTTTAAGATATTTTTCCCAATATTTTAATATCTCAGAAATCAGGATAATCTCACAATTGCTAGCATGTCAAGATCTAATTGGCAGCATTATTTGCTTTCTTATGGTACATAAAATAATGATGCATACTAGATTCAGTAAAATCTTTAGTACTTTAGGTCCAATATAATATACCAAAATATTGACAGTGGTTCTTGTTGGATGGTAGAATTATGGGTGATTTTTAGTTTCTTTTTTATACTTTCCCATATATTTCCAGTCTTCTAAAATGAATATGTATTTCTTTTATCAACAGACAATAAACGAAATGAAATCCGGTTCTAATCTTGACTTTGCTGCTTTATAGCCGCGTGGTCGTAAAATACTTATGTTATCTGTACCTCAGTTTCCTAATCTGCAAAATGGAATTGATAGTAACTTCTCTGCCCATCTCCTAAGATTTGTGTGCAGGGCTTCCCTGGTGGCGCAGTGGTTGAGAGTCCGCCTGCCGATGCAGGGGACGTGGGTTCGTGTCCCGGTCCGGGAAGATCCCACATGCCACAGAGCGGCTGGGCCGCTGAGCCTGCGCGTCCGGAGCCTGTGCTCCACAACGGGAGAGACCACAACAGTGAGAGGCCCGCGTACCGAAAAAAAAAAAAAAAAAAAAAAAGATTTGTGTGCAAATGCTTTGTAAAGTGCCAATTCAATGTGTCAGTTAAATCTTGACACACGTATGACATCTGCTAACGTGACATTTATTAATGTATTCATGGGATGTTTTTACTCTTTCGCAATGCCTGTTCATCATCTTTGATGTTCGGTTATAGCTTTAGACTATAAGATGGTGATTCCCAGTATTTTATTTTTTGGATCTAATATAATTTGATTCAAAAGCTCTTTCCATGTAGGAAAAAAAAACACGATTCTGAAAACAACATCCAGTTCAGCACCCCAGAGGTGTGCACACTGGCCAGGCCAAATCACATACCTGTCTGCCCAGCTCCTGAACCCCACGAGAGCCTTGTAGAATACCACTGCACAGGTGCTAATCATGAACCACACCCAGGTCCAAAAAGGGGCGCCACTGTGATCATCTCTGTTTAGTTAAAATAAATAAAACTGTGTTGAAGATCTGGTCGTCTACTTTGAGTGGTCCACCACTGAGGCGGGGCTGGTCGTCTCTGAGCCTGAGCTTCCCAGATCCGTACAAGCCAGAGTCACTTTCTCAGCTCAGATGCAGCATATTCCTGCATCTGATAGTGTAGTTCTAGACTTTTTTTCCAAGAGTTTTTCCTTATCTCATTTGCGCCTTTTTTTCCCTTCTTGTTTTTATTTGGCCTCGACACGCAGCATGTGGGATCTTAGTTCCCCGACCAGGGATCAAACTTGTGGCCCCCTGCAGTGGCAGCATGGAATCCTAACCACTGGACCGCCAGGGAAGTCCCAGTGTTGTTCTATGTTCTAAATTAATGTTCCCCTTGCCTCCTTAACCACCAGCAGGTGAGGAGGTCCACCAAGGCAAAAGACAAGCACATCTCACCCCTCTCCATTCTAGTCCTGCCACCGGCTTGCCTAAGTTTCAAAGCTCAGGGAGGGGCCTTCCCTGGTCATCACAACATCACATAACAGCCTTCTAGACTCGAGTTCTCAAACTTTAGCGTGGCTACAATTCACCAGGTGGTTTGTTGAAGAGCAGCTTCTAATTCAGGTAGTCTGGGGCTGGCCTGTGACCGTGCATTTCTAACAAGGTCCAAGGTGATGCTGGTCCTGCTGATTCACGGACCACTGTTTGAGTAGCGACAATCCTTGGGGGTGGTCTCAATTTTCAACCCTAGGCCAACTCCTATCACACATGCCTCAAGTGTGCTTCCTGTTCTGCCTCTATCAGAGCCATCTGGGGAAGTTTCTTAAAATGTATCTGAAAGGGGGATCCAAACAGCTGCATTTTAACAAGCACCACAGTTCCCTCAGGTAAGTTCTTATGGACAGTGAACCTTGGGAACCGCCAGTAGAGAATTCTAGACGTTCTTACTGGACCACACAATTGGAAGCTGGACACCGCCCTGCATGACCTTGGACTTAGGCAGAGGGGCTTTTATGGAACTGCACCTTGTACTGAGGGATGCCGTGCCATGCAGGAGCACAGGGTTGTCTTTCAGAGCTGGGATGCAGTGGAGAACACTACTCATTACATTGTCTTGTCCCTTTCACGACAATCTATAGGAGAAATTTTTATTCACATCTACAAAAGCTGGGTGTCTTCCAAGCAGCCAGCCTGGATAAAAGGAACCATTTAATGGTTGCCCTTGCCTCTTTCTTTCAACAACTGGAAAACTCACAGCCAAATCTGGCAATTACGTGGGTCCTTTTGACATATATCTCTGTGTATTAACAATTTGTGGCTTAACTGTCCTATCCTACTCATGTTTTCTCATCTCCCCAATGTCTTAAATCCATTAGTATCCATTTCTAGTGCACTGTGCATATATGTGCGGTAGGCATCCGTGCTGTTCACCGAGGTCAAGTCTTATCCACTTCTGGACTTACGGGAGGAGTGTGCTTCTTTACATCCTTGAAGTTGGGTGTAGCCATGGGACTTGATTTGGCCAATGAAACGCGTGTGGAGGTGACTTCTTGTCACCTCCAGGTGGTGGCCGTTTAATTGCAGGTGGCTACACTCTTCAACCCTTTCTGTCCCTTCCTGGGCAGTACTGGAGGCATGAGCTGATAAAGAGCAGCCACAAGATAAAAGAATCCTGGAACACTGGGCCAACCCAGGAGACAACTGTCCTGGTAAAGCACCTCGCCTGCAATGGGCTTTGGGTGAGTAAGAAGTAAACTCTTGTTGTGTTAAGCTACTGAGATGATGGGGTAGCCCAAGGCTTAAGGCTTCCCTGACCATATCAATATGCAAATGATCTCATATCCTTTGTGGACAGAAGCTGAGTTATAAATACACAGGCAAACACAAAAACAAATGCCTAACAAATGCCTATTTGAGAGAA
This sequence comes from Phocoena phocoena, assembly GCF_963924675.1. Classification (NCBI taxonomy): domain Eukaryota; kingdom Metazoa; phylum Chordata; class Mammalia; order Artiodactyla; family Phocoenidae; genus Phocoena; species Phocoena phocoena. The sequence continues at coordinate 13,534,070 of NC_089220.1, forward strand.
AAAAGATATTTACAGAAGATCACTTACAGAGTATAACGTCAATCTACTTCTCTGAGTACTTCAAATTCATTCTTGTTTCAAGTCTGATCACCAGCCTATTTCAGAATCAACTCCCTGAGTTGTGTTTTAATATTCTGCTCTTTCTATGCTGTGGTAAAATATACATAATATTTGTCATTTTAACCATTCATAAGTGTACTATTCGATGGCATTAAATACATTCACATTGTTGTACAACCATCGCCACTATCTATATCCAAAACTTATTTATCATCCCCAACAAAAATGCCATTAAAGAAGCCTTCCCTTCTTCCCTCAGTCCCTGGTACCCTCTATTCTACTCTCCATCCCTATGAAATCTGCCTATCCTAAACACCTCATCTAAGTCGAATTGTATCTGTCCTTCTGTGTCTGGCTTATTTCACTAAGTATCATATTTTCAAGGTCCATCTGCGTTGTCCATACATTCCACCGTATGTATGCACATTTTGTTTATCCATTCATCTGCTGATAGACACTTGGGTTGCTTCCACCTTTTGGCTCCTGTGAATAATGCTGAAATGAACACTGGTGTACAAACACAGGCATACCTCTTTCTACTGTGCTTTGCTTTACTGTGCTTCACGGCCATTGTGTTTTTTACAAACTGAAGGTTTGTGGCAACCCTGTGACGAGGAAGTCTATCGATGCCATTTTTCCAACAGCATTTGCTCACTTCGTGTCTCTGTGTTACATTTTGGTAAGTCTTGCAATATTTCAAACGTTTTCATTATTGTTATATTTGTTACGGTGGGCTGTGATCAGTGATCTTTGATGTTACTGTTGCAAAAAGATTATGACTCACTGAAGGCTCAGATGGTGGTTAGCATTTTTTAGCAATGAAATATTTTTAAATTAAGGTATATACATTTTTTAGACATAATGCTGTTGCACACTTAACAGACTACAGCACAGTGAAAACATAATTTTCACATGCCCTGGGAAACCAAAAAAAATTCATGTGACTCGCTTTACTGTGATATTCGCTTTATTGCCGTGGTCTGGAACCGGATTCGCAGCATCTCTGAGGTGTTCCTGTATCTGTTTGAGTCTCTGCTTTCAATTCTTTTGGATATATATTCCCTAGGAGTGGAATTTCTGGGTCACATGTAGTTCTATGTTTAAACTTCTGAGAAACTGGCCACAGTGTTTTTTACTCTGCTCTGACTTTTAAATTAAACAACAGTTGCATGAAATCCTCAGTTGCATTTTCCAGGAAACTGTTGTTTGTGAGCATCACCCACTGTCCTATGCAATGTTTCCCACATAAAATCCCAAGAGGAAAATATTTTTGAGAATTGCATATTGGGAAAAGGTGTATGCTTCCTTTTGTCTACTAAGAATTCCAGTGTGGGGACATCCCTGGTGGTGCAGTGGTTAAGAATCAGCCTGCCAATGCAGGGGACACGGGTTCAATCCCTGGTCCGGGAAGATCCCACATGCCACGGAGCAACTAAGCCCATGTGCCACAACTACTGAGCCTGTGCTCTAGAGCCCACGAGCCACAACTACTGAGCCTGCACACCACAACTACTCAAGCCCGCATTTCCTAGAGCCCGCGTGCCACAATTACTGAAGCCCACGTGCCCTAGAGCCCACGTGCCGCCAACTACTGAGCCCGCACGTCACAGCTACTGAAGCCCGTGCTCTAGGGCCCGTGTGCCGCAACTACTGAGCCCATGTGCTGCAACTACTGAAGCCCCCATGCCTAGAGCCCGTGCTCCGCCACAAGAGAAGCCACAGTAATGAGAAGCCTGCGCACCACAACGAAGGGTAGCCCCCGCTCGTTGCAATTAGAGAAAGCCCGCGTGCAGCAACGAAGACCCAACACAGCCAAAAAAAAAAATTCCAGTGTGGGTCATGACTCCGCCATGGAGCCTGCAGCCAAATCTGAAGCTTGAATAGTCGCTGGTGGTACTCAGTTCTCACCCCCTGGCATCTCCTTTACCACTTCTGGACACACTGGCCTGACTTCGAATGGCCAGTGCCTATATCTTATCAGAAGGCTACTCTTGGGCCGTCCATGAAAAATCAGGACAGAAGTACCTGGAAATTATACTTTTGTGGTTCCCCCACCCTCCAAGCAGCTTTTAACCACTTTCTGACTAGTGTGGGTGTATAAATACCCCAGCTCCCTTGCCTGGGGTAAGTCTGGTTAATGAGCTCTGTACTGTTCTCAAGCTTCCACTTGAGATTAAGGATCAGTTGCCCACTATGCTTTCTGCCTAATACCATACCCTATACTGACTGACTTCCCTCTCTTGTATCACTTCCTCCTTCACCTCCCCGTCTCCCTTGAATCTGCCAGTAAACTGCTTGCACTCAAATTCTTGGCTCAGAAGCTGCTTCTGAGGGAACTTCAGCTAAGACAAAGCTCCTCTCTACCGATTTCCTAGATCCAACTGCTTTCCATATTTCTGTTCTTCTGTTTTTCCTAGTTCTGAGGTTTTATTTACATTTTATGATTATTCTACTGTATGCTTTCTTGTTATCTGTTACCTCAACACCTTTGCAGAATAAAACAGAGTGGAACTAATTTTTAGAAGAAAAAACCATCACGTAATACTACGATTAAAATACAAGATGTAAAGGGTTTATAGAATATGATCCAAATTTAGAAAAATACATATGTACATATGTGTGTCCATAGGGAAAAAGAATAGAAAGAAATGCACCAACCAACAAGGACCTATTGTATAGTACAGGGAACTATACTCAGTATTTTGTAATAACCTATAAGGGAGAAGAATCTGAAAAAAACTGATATATATGTATGTATAACTGAATCACTCTGCTGTACACCTGAAACTAACACAACATTGTAAATCAACTAACCTTCAATTTAAAAAAATGACCAAAATGTCAACCATGGTCAACTTTAGGTGATGTCATTACAGATGGTTTTTTTTTTTCTTCTTTATTTCACAAAGAACATGAAGCTTCAGTTTCCTCATCTATAAAACAGGGATAATCACACTTCACACATATGAATCACATACTACATATCTGAATTGTGTTGATTGAAATTGTGGTTAATCGATGAAATTAGCTGCATCACACATTCACATAATAATCACAGTATGTGCCTAATTATGTACCCCAATAAAGGGTTGCAAGTGCTGTTATTACATCAGCGATTAATGAAACAATTTAAGGACATGTGAGAAATGAGAAAGTAAAAATAAGCCCATACTTACATAGTGCTTTGTCCTTTTTAAAGAACATTCACTTATATGAACTCATCATCCCTGGCAAGAACCCTGCGAGAGGGGCCTTAGGGGCAGGGTGTGGGAAGGAGACAGGACTAATATTTACTCAACAGCTACAATGTGCCAGATACCAAGGTGGGCACTTGTAGGTATCTCAGAAGAGAAGGATGGGGCTCAGAATGTTAAGGAACCGGCCCAACGTACAGGCAGGGTCAGTAGCTCCAACTCCAGACTCTCGGTCCAGGTTTTCTTCTATTCCATCAGGCTTCATTATTCTATTTGTGCCCCCAGATGACTGTGTGCTTATATGCCCACCCATCCACGACATCCGCGGTTCCTCTGGCATTGGTGTTCACCAGTCTTTACACACACTCTGCTCCTTCCTACGTCCATGGCCATGGGAAGTACAAACGGGGGGGGCCTGTGGAGGGCGTGGGGAGGACTTAGCTCCCCAATCTCCCACCAAAACCACCCCCAAATGAATAATCTAAATCAAAACCCTGTACCAGCTACACAGACATAGCAGATTCAAAGAAAGTTCCGCAGCAACCCTTCCCAATCAGTTTGCTCACCCCAAGTCCTCCCTACATAGAAGTTCTGGAACTGTCTTCTGAGAAATGGGAGGACTTAGGCAATTCTGCTAAGAGAGTCCAGTGGAGAATGTGGGCTGGGGGAGAGAGCTGTGGAGGGTATTACTCTGTCTCCATCCCCGTCAGGGCCCGTGTTCTGGTCATCGTGGAGAATGCTATGAAAGTCTTTCTTACCAGATACCCAGGTACTGTGGTGTCATAATGGCCCACGGATGGGCAGGGCCGCCTGAAATAAGAGAGGGTTGCGGTGGTGAGCTGGGCAGTTCAGCACAAAGCACTTCAGACGTAGCCCGTGTATCTGGAATCAGGCCAGTCCTCCCCACCTTTCCTCCTACTCACCACCTGAAGCCCTGGGCTTCTAGACTAACCCTGGGAAGTCTTTCTTGACTAATCAGGCCTGAGGCTGATCCCTGTTGTACCTTGTGTTCCTTCTCCTGGAAGAACGTCTACCAAAGACAACCTTGCGTGGGAGCTTCAAAGAAGTCCGCCTTGTCACCGCCTCACTGACAGCTCTGCCAGTCAGCACAGGGGCTACGGCAGCCAAGCCCCTGCACAGCCCCCTGCCGGCCCTGCTGCGGCTCCGGTGCTCCGGCAGCCAGCCGGGAGCCGCTCCCTTTCTGCGCAGCCTTTCAAAGCCCCCTCCTCCGCTCCAGCTCTCTGCTTTCTTCAGAATTTCTACAGCATCTTTCCCAACCCCCTTATCACTCAAGTATGCTTTACGCATGAACAGTCCTTAGGAGTGTGGTGCAAAGACTCCCAATCTTTTTCCTTCTGCTGGTAATAAAGGCATAACTGACAGCAGCCATGAGACACGCTTGCTCAAAAACTCTCAATAGCCTCCAACTGCCTCTAGATAAGCTCTAGCTCCTGAGTCTGTCACTAGAGTTCCCCCCTCCATCCCATTAGCCAGGAGACTCCCCTAGCTTTCCTTCCACTACTCCCGACAGATCAGGGAGCTCACTGGACCCTGAACGCAATTCTCTCCTCCTCCGGAGTGTAAAGCACTTTTAGTTTCCAGAGCCCAATCAGGCCAACACTTAGCGGTTCAGCCCATAGGCTCCTTCTCCCCACCACCACCTGCTTTCTCCTGGCAGAAAACAGTTTCCATCCTCATTAGCACTCTTGCCTCCTTACTTCCAATCTCGTTTTCGATCTATTTTTTCTCTCTATTAAGTTTTAAGTCATGGACAGTCTTTTTAAAATTTGTTTCTCCCCCTCAGACCAGTGCCTCACGCATGGTACTAACTCAATTAACGTTTATAGGCTCCTGTCCCGATCTGTAAGCTTTCTCCCTAATGTTCCATGAATTCAAGCTCAGTCTCCTTAACTAGGAACACTCCCAGAGCAGAACGTCTCCAATTTAAGGATCACTCAAATTCCCTAGAGATTTTAACACGCAGATTCTGACTCAAGTGGTCTGGGGAGGGGCTGAGGCTGCATTTATAACAAGCTCCCAAGTGATTATGACACAGCTGGTCCGTGGACCTCACTTAAAGAAGCAGGCAGGCAATACCACCTGTGGATCAGGCCAACAGCTCACATCGGTGCCACCTGGCCTAGCGCGGAGGTGGATGAATGCAGGGCTGGGAAGCGCGGTCACGCCCTTCGAAGCGCCGGGCCAGAAAAACGCCTGCGAGGATGGCCGCCCCACCGCCCTCCCGCAGGGCCCACTTACCTATGGTGGACACGACGGTGCCCACGAAGTAGAAGGCGCCGGTGAAGTCCCAGCGCTGGCGAACATTGTCCACGCGGATGCCGGCCTCGGTGGCCTCCTCGTAGTGGCGAAGGAAGCCGCGCAGCTCGTCGCAGCTCAGGTTGTGGCGGCGGCTGAAGTTGGCCAGGCGCTCCTCCCAGCGCTGCTTGGCCTGGCGTTCGTGCGCCAGCTCCAGCGCCGAGAAGACGGCGGCGCCGCCCAGCAGGTAGAGCACGATGAGCGCGGCGAGCAGCAGGAAGCGTGCGTTGTCCTCGTTCAGGTGACCCGGGCCGCAGCTGCAGCCGCAACCCCGGCCGGCCATGGCCAAACGCCCGGGGGCAGCCCCAAGCCGGGCGGCCGTGCCCGCCGTCTGACTGTCGCCCGGGCGCCCCGGGAGGTGGGGTCTCGGCCCGGCGCTCAGTCCGCCCCTGGCCGCGCGACAGCCAGCTCGCCCATGACCGCCGGACGCTCCTCCAGGCCACGCGGCTCCCTGGGCCGCCGCTTCGACCGCTCCTGCGGCGCCAGCCCCCCACGTCCGCCTCGACTCCCGGTTTCAAATCCGCATTTTCGCCGCCGTCCCCGCCCCCCTAGGAGTTCTCCTAAAAGCTGAAGAGCTGAGTGACCCGGCACAGAGTCCGCTTCTGCTTGGCACGAGGATGCAGCCGCTGCTTCCCCCTGGTGTCCTGCCCGGCTCAGATTGGGGAGGGGGCGTGGCGCATCTTAAGGGCAAACTCGGGTGGGCTTGACCTTCCCCCAAAGCAAGGGGCCTCGGGGGCTGACGGGTGAGCGGAGCCCCGCGGTCTCTGTCTCCTTGACCGTCGCTTCTCAAGCCGCTGGCGTCTAGGACGCGGGCTCTCAGTCCGCTAGTGCTGGAAGTGCCTCCCCAGATAGAGCCGCAGTGCTGTGTCCCAGGCTCGGCGTCGCACGGAGCCTCGGGCCTCTCAGGTCACCGGCCCGGCTGCCGGCGCTTAGAGGCTGGAGCAGGTCCCGGGCGGGCGCACGGACAGAGGGATTGCGCAGAGCGCGGTTCACGGGTTCCGACCTCCCGCCCGCCCCCGACGCTGCGCGGCGTCCGGCGGGCCGACTTGCTGGAGGAGGAGACCAGAAAGGGAGGTTGGAGTGACGGAGCGAAGGAAGTTAGGGGCCTCTCCCCCAGGCAGGCTTCCTAGCCTTGCCCGACCAGACGCCCTTGGCTTCTGGATCCCGCGCGGGGGCGTTTTCCACCCCCACGTGTCGGATCCGCCCGCTCGAAGCGCGCGCCGCGAGCCAGCCCCAGCTCCTGGGGAGGCTGCCAAGGACCGGGGACTGGAGGAGCACGCGGGCAGGAGGCAGTGACCCCGGAGAATTCCATCTCCTGCACCCTGGCTTGGCTGCCTCGGTGGGCTCCAGAGATCCTGCGCCGACAGGGCTCCGCTGAGAGTGCTTTACCCCACCCTAGCCACAGGCTCGCTAGCAAACCGCCGGGGCCCCTCCCCGAGACCCCGCCTTTCAAGGGGCGCTGGCGCCGCGCTCGAGTCTCACTCACCGGGGAGTGCACCCTCCGCGCCGCTCTGTCAGCACTGTCCTCCGGGTCCCTCTGCGGGGGGAGCAGAGGTCCACGCCGCGCTCTGCCTTGCCTGGTCCGCGCGCTCCGACGCTGCAACAGGTGGAGCCGCTCGGCTGGCAGCAGCGGTGGCGACTCCACCCCGTCCTCCGCCTCCCGGCCGCGCGGAGCCGCCCCCAGCACTAGTCTCCGCCTGCTGATGCCCGGCTCCCTGCTGGGCCACCTGGGGGCTGCGGCGCTCCCATCCGGGACGCGCAGATCCCGGGAGTGGGTGCTCAAGAGGAGGGTCAGGTCAGGTGCTTAGCGGGCCTGTGTGGGCCCCACCAGGGCCAGAAGAGGGCGCTCCGTCCCCTTCAGACACATCTCGCCCCCACCTGCGTACCCAGCCACACACTGCCCCTTCGGAATCACCAGCCCCTAGCATTTGGGAGTGAGTATGAATACAAGAAGGAAAGATGCATGGGCATCTTCGAACTAAGGAGAATTTCCTCGCCTCCCGAGAGAGTGACCCCAGGCTCAGAGGCCACCCACCTATACTCCCCAAGAGCAGAGAATAAAAAAAACACACTTCCGGGTTCCAATGCATCTGCCGTAAGAAGCCCTGATGCTGCTAGGATTCCTCTCCCACTCCTCTCCCGTTATCCACCCCCGGATACCCCTCTTTTATCTAGCCTATCGAGGGCAAGAGTTTTAGGTGGCAGCGCTTACAGGAGGCGCATGTGTATACACACTGGGTGAGTCCTGCAATTACTCCCCCATCCCATTTTATTGTGAAAAATTTCAAACAAAGTTGAAAGAATTTTACAGTGAATAGCCTTATTCTCAACGAACATTTTACTATACTTGCTTTATTACGTATCTATTCATCCCTCTTTCCATCCATCAACCCATCTTGTTTGGATTCATTTCGAAGTAAGTTGTAGACATCACTACACGCCCCCTCCTCACCCCACCCCCCAAGTTCTCCCTGCATATTACTACCTAGAGTTCAACACAACCCTATTTACTTCCAGATTTTTGGGGGGAGGATAAAATTTACATACTATGAAATGCACACATCTTAAATGTACCATTGAATGAGGTCTCGCAAATGCGTACACTCTTGCAAATTAAACACCTACCTATGCAGCCTCTCAACCAAATATTGTGTGTCCCTTCCCAGCAAATCCCTACCCACATTCCTACAGAGGAAATCACTGTTCTGGATTTTTCCACCATCAACTTGTTTTCACTTTGTAGAACTTAGTCTTGCTTAGTTCTAGATCTTCATATAAATGGAATCATACAGTTATGTATTCTTTTGTGTAAAGCACTGTATTTCTGAGATCTATCCATGTTATATGCCTTAGTAATCTGTTCTTTTATTGCTACTTTTTTATTGTTTGAATATTCATTCTCTTCTTATTGATAGAAACCAGGGCTGTTAAAAATGTTTGCCATCATAAATAATAAAACCGTTAGGAACATTCTTGCACAAGTATTTGCGGATATATGTTTTCATACCTCTTGGGTAAATACCTAGGTGTGGAATTGCTGGGTCATAGGGGTGGTGTGTATTTAATTTTATAAGAAACTGCCTAACATTTTTCCAAAGTAGCTGTACCAACCAACAAGATACAAGTCTTGGATGTCCCACATCCTTGTGAACACTTGGCAGTATCAGTCATTTTAATGTTAAACATACTGGTGGATGTGTTGTCATATGTCATTGTAGTTTAATTTGCATTTCCCTGATGACTAATGTGCTTCTTGGCCATTCGTATATCTGCTTTTTTATCTTTTGAAATATTGTAAAATCTGTTGAATATCCATTAAAAGATTTGTTTCTCTTTTTTACTACTGAACTGTAGGGATTCTTTATATAGATCCAGGATACTAGTCCTTTCTCAGATATGTATCTTGGAAATATTTTCGACAAGTCTCTGGATTGCCTAATTCTCAAAGATGTTTTCTGATGTTTGTTTTTAATTTTGGTGAAGCCCAATTTATCAATCATTTCATTTATGTTTGGATCTCTTTGTGTAATAAGAAATCATCCCCTCCCTTAAGGTTGCGTAAGTTTTACGGTTTTTTTTTCCTGTAGAAATCTTACAGTTTTAGCTTTTGTACGTGGGTCAATGATTTATCTTAAGTCTGTTTCTGTATGGCGTGAGGTAAAAGAGTCGAGGTATATTTTGTCCGTGTGGCTATACAGTTATTTGAGTGTCATTTGCTGAAAAGACAAAAGTGAATTTATTATAGGAATCTGTATCCTGCTCATTATTTGTCCATCCTTATAAGAATACCACAGTATTTAGATTACTTGTAGCTTTATAATCGGTCTTGAAGTCAGGAAGTGTGAGTCCTCCAACTTCGCTCTTCTTTATCAAGATTTTCTTTGGGTATTATAGCATCTTACCATTTCCATAAAAATTGTAGAATCAGCCTGTTAATTTCATCAGAAAAAACCTTGTGAGATCTTGATTAGGATTGTGTCAGATCTATTTTAGGGAGAATTGACATCTTAATTCATGAATGAGGTATAGCCCTCAGTTTATCTCAGACTTAGCAAATTTTCATGTAGAGATCTTGTACATCTTTGTAAATTTATTCTAAAGTATTTTGGTTTTTTGATGAAATTGTAAATGAAATAACAAGATCCTGTTTTCCAAGTGTTTGCTGTAGTATGTAAAAATGCAAATGATTTTTACAAATTAACTTGGTTCCTGCAACCTTGCTAAATTCACTCATTAGCTGAAGTAGTTGATTCCTTTAGGATTTTCTTTTATTTATTTATTTATGGCTGTGTTGGGTCTTCATTGCTGTGCCTGGGCTTTCTCTGGTTGCGGTGAGCGGGGGCTGCTCTTATGTTGCGGTGTGTGGGCTTCTCATTGAGGTGGCTTCTCTCGTTGTGGAGCACCAGCTCTAGGTGTGCAGGCTTCAGCAGTTGCAGCACTTGGGCTCAGTAGTGGTGGCTCGTGGGCTCTGGAGCACAGGCTCAGTAGTTGTGGCGCACAGGCTTAGTTGCTCCGTAGCATATGGGATCTTCCTGGATCAGGGATTGAACCCGTGTCCTCTGCACTGGGAGGCGGATTCTTAACAACTGTGCCACCAGGGAAGTCCCCCTTTAGGATTTTCTATGTAAATAACGATGGCATCTGAAATAGTGTTTTGCTTCTTCTTTTCTGATGTTTACCTTTTTTTTTCTTGTCATGCTGCAATGGTTAGGACCTCAGTATAATACTGACTAGAAGTGGTGGAAGCAGACATCCTTGTCTTGTTCATGATCCTAGGGGAAAGCCTTTAGTTCTTCCACCATTAACTGCAGTGTGGGTTTTTCATAGATACCCTTTATCAGGTTGAGGAAGTTTCCTTTTACTTTTGTTTTTGAGAGTTTCTTTTTAAACATGAATGAGTGCTGAATTTTATCAAATGCTTTTCCTGCATTTAGTGTAACGATCATATAATTTTCTCCTTTATTCTGTTAATATTTTGAATTTCATTTATTGTTTTCTAATGTCAAGCCAACCTTGCATTTCTGGGATAAATTCCACTTGGGATTTCTACTCATATTTCATTCTTCTAATTCCTTTTGGGTTTACTTTACTTCTTTTTACAACTTCTTACAGTGGATGGTAAGGTCACAAATTTTAGATCTTCTTTTCCAATGTTCGCATTTTTCAGCTATAAATCTCTGTTAGCCCTGGGCTAGCTGCATCCTAAAAATTTTGGTATGCTGTATTTCTACATCATTTTGTTGAATATATTTTCCAATTTTTTCTTCTTTGACCCACAAATTATTTAGCTGTGTTAATTTTTTAAGTCTGTTTTTAAAGACAAATTATAACATTTTCAATGTGGTCAAGTGAAAAAAATGCACATCCTAAAAGTTAAGAATTATGTTTTGTCAGACTTTCTGAGGATTTCAAGCCCAGGACACAGCTTCTCAGATAGTTCTGAGAGACTGCTCTGAAGAGGGAGGGGAGGAGCCAGGGTATACAGGAGTTTTCCAACAAAAACCAGGTAGCTGGAACACCAAAAGATTACTGGTAAAGAAAACTGGGTATCTCAAGTTAATGAATTTAGCACTTTCCCGGGTATGGGAAGATGCAACATCTGGCCTCAGTGAAATCGTTTCTTTGACGTGCACCTGAGCTATCTGGGGCCAGTATCCTGTTCTTTCCCATCCTGAGTGCCCTCAGGGTGCACCACTGGGAGTGGCTGCAGTGGCTTGATGGCTGCCACATCTTTTGTTTACTGATAAGGAAGGCAGTGTTTTTCATTCACAGGTCAGAGGACCATATTTGGTATGTTTCAGTATTCCTAAATTTATTGGGACTTGTTTTATGGTCCAGAATATGTTCTTAGTGAATGTACCATATGCATTTGAAAGGAATACGTATTCTGCAGTTGTTGGACGTAGTGTTCTATAAATGCCAAGTACGTCAAGGTTGTTGATAGTGTTTTTCAGATCTTCTGTCTTTAGTGACATTTGTTCTAGTTATTCCAACAATTATTGAGAGTATTAAAATCACCAACTATGATTGTCAAATTGTCTATTTCTCCCTTTAATTATGTCAATTTGTGTTTCACATACTTTGAAGCCGTTATTTAATATAAGCATTTATGATTATTATATCTTCCTGATGTAGTGACCCTTTTATTTTTATGAAATGTCTGTCTTTATCTCTGGTGATACTCTTTGCCTTGAAGTTTATTTTGTCTGATATTAATCTGGTTACCACAGGCTTCATTTACTTAACATTTGCATGGTATCTTTTCCATTTACTTTTAACCTATGTCTGTCCTTATATATATTTAAGGTGGATTTGTTACGGACAGCATATAGCAGTTCGGTCTTCTTTCTTTCCATTTTTCTGGTCAGTTGTGACAATCTCCACATTTTAATTGATCAGATAAACACTGTCCATCACTTCCGTGATGAGGGAAATATCCCGTATCTATGCTGTTCTATAAAGTGGTCCATCGTGGTGCTACCGAGCACTTGAAATGTGACGAGTGCAAGTGAGGAACTGAATTTTTAACTTTATTTGATGTTAATATATTTAAATATCACATGTGGCTAGTGACTGCTGTATATAATTTATGATGGAGAAATTCTGGATTCTGTTCCTCTAAAAACAATACTTCTTAATCAGGCAGTAAATTTGGCTGAACTCAACTGCAGAATTATCTCTACAGCGGGAAGTATCTCAAGTTCTAGTTCAGTTCTTCTAGCCTTAGCCACGCACGGAGGGTTCGGCGGTCAGCCAGTGAGGAGAGTTTACAAACACATCGGGAATCCCCTCTCGCTCTTTCTTCTGTTATTTCCCTCTTCACTCTCAGAGGCTGTGGATGCTCCAAACCCTGTACTCTGGACCTCCAAGCCAAGAAGACTGTAGCTTTCCCACGGGTGGTTTACCTGCCATGCATAAACCTGACCTCAGGCCCAAAGTGGTGAAAAGACAGGAAACTCACCCAGTGGAGTGCTTTTCTTTCCGTCGTTGACTCTCTTCTTTTCTGCCTGCTTTTGGTCGCTTTCAGTGGCTGGTATAAGCTCCACCCCAGAGCGTATAACTTTTATTTGTGAAAGAATTGGTTCAATAGGAGCCATTGGGCGCTGCCAGAAACCGGAAGTTACGTGGTTTCCCCACAACGTTTGATAATGAAATTTTCAAACATACACCAAAGTCGAAAGAATTTTAGAGTCGCAATCTAGATTGTACGATTAAATTTTTCTATACTTTATCATGTATCTACTCGTCCTTTAATACACCTTATTTTAAAGCATTTCAAAATAAACTGCAGACATCAATACACTTGCCCCTAAATACTTCAGTATATATATAACTAGAGTTCAGCTCCTGATTTTTTCTTATGTAGAATTTACATACAATGCACATATCTGAGCTGGTACATTCTTTGAGTTTTTAAAAAGCAGCTTTATGGAGCTATAATTCACATTCAATAAAAATGACCAATTTGGTGTATAATGCAAGGGGGTTTGTAAAGTGTAACCAATGCCACCATCATGATAGGAACATTTCCATCACCCCTAAAAGTTCCCTCATGCATTCAATCCCCTCTCCCCACAGCTGCACTTATTTTTAAGGCCACCCAGCTCTGCTTTGGGCAGGGGCTGGGTGCCACACCAAGAGCAGGAACTAGAGACCCAGGGGAGAGGTCATGCACGGCCAAGTATGTCCTGGAATGCCAGAGAAGAATGGAATGGAAGGGCAGAACCAGGCTAGACTGGGCTCTTCCTAAGTGCTTCCTCCCAGGTTGTTCCTAGAGAGGTAAGTGGCTGAGATCACACAGTTCATTCCTCTCTCTTAAGGAAGATTCTGCCAATCCAAGCACAAGTAAAGGTGCCCATTTCTTGAGGCTGTTGTATCAGAGGCGTTCAGGACAGAAGGCAACTGTAGGCAGTTCACAGATCTCTTTGCACCTTAGTTTCTTCATTTGTAAAATGGACTTCCTCCCAGGGCCGAAGGGTCAACTCACACGTGGGGTTCACATGAACATGGACTCCCAACCCCACCCTCAGTCCCAACTCAGCCTCCACGAGGACCCCTCTTTCCCAGAGGCAGGAGGCAACATGGATCCGTGCTTTCAGGGCAGGAAGTATGTGGGTCAGCTCTGCAGAGTTGTTCAGGGCGCGTTTGAGAGCCTGCGCCCCCGGACAAAGACTCCCTTGAAAATAGAGCCCCCACCTCTGGAATCCAGAGGCCTACTAGCCACCCTGCTGCATCCAGGACTCTTCAATCTACCCCCATCTGTCAGAAAAACCTGCCTTTAGTAGTGGGTGAAGGAGCAATATTTGTGGCAAGTAGCTAACTTTTCAGAAGGCATGGGTTTTATTTTTTTACACTTGAGTTACCATTCTCTAAATGCCCCAGGGAGACACTGCCAGTTTGGTACTTACCAAGAATCGTTCCAATTTACATTGAGGGAGTTCTTACCAGTGCTTAGGAGCTCCATTTCATTTGATTCTTACAACAATCCCACAAGGCAGGAAGGATAGCTATTAGCCCCACATAACAGGAGAAAATGAAGACTCAGAGGCATCACATGACTTGCCTAAGGTCTCATGGCGGGAGGGAGCAGAGCTGGGGCTAGACAATTCTAATGAAGAGTGAGACACTGCTCAGGCTTCGGTAAAACCTCAAGTCATCACCCAGGTGACCATCTGTCTTCATTCAGAGTGGATAAACTAGCAAACCTGGGGAAGAATACATTTTAGATTGTAACCCTGAACCCACTCACACACATTGAAACAAAAATAACCTTACTTGGGGCTTCCCTGGTGGCACAGTGGTTGAGAGTCCGCCTGCCGATGCAGGGGACACGGGTTTGTGCCCCGGTCTGGGAAGATCCCACATGCCGCACAGTGGCTGGGCCTGTGAGCCATGGCCGCTGAGCCTGCATGTCTGGAGCCTGTGCTCCGCAACGGGAGAGGGCACAACGGTGAGAGGCCCGCGTACCAAAAAGAAAAAGAAAGAAAGAAAAAAATAATCACCTTACTTTGTGCTACACACAGATAATTTCTACTATCTTTCATTTAAAAGTGCTGGTCATGACACCCTAAACTGATTCATGATTCACTAAAGGGTTGTGACCCGAAGTTTGAAAAATCACTGCTTTAGAACACTCAAGTTACAGGGGTTCACTTATGTAACCAGCTTTTTCGAGAAACTTGGATTTTAAAATTTCCTTCTTGGTTTCCTTTTGCTTTTATTATTTATTTATTTTAAAATTGAAGTATAGTTGATTTACAATGTTAATTACTGCTATACAGCAAAGTGATTCAGTTACACATATATATATATATTTTTTTTTTAATATTCTTTTCCATTATGGTTCATCATAGGATAATGAATATAGTTCTCTGTGCTATACAGTAGGACCTTGTTGTTTATCCATCCTATATATACTAGCTTACATCTGCTGACCCCAACCCCCTCCCCCTTGGCAACCACTAGTCTGTTCTCTATGTCCGTGAGTCTGTTTCTGATTCACAGATAGGTTCATTTGTGTCATATTTTAGATTCCACATATAAGTGATATCATATGGTATTTGTCTTTCTCTTTCTGACTGATTTCACTTAGTATGATAATCTCTAGTTGCATCCTTTTACTTTTAAATAAAATCTGCATGCTTGCACACGTTATTTAAGAACAAGGCATAAAGAAGGTTCCTCTGGCACAATATTAATACTTCACCTAGAGATAGTTCTTGTTCTGGATTGGACCTCAGGCATCTTCCACTTGTCTTTGGTGAACTCCGCACCTGCCCCCTCCTCAGCAGGGGCAGTCTCTGATCTGGAGTGCTTGCATCATGGATGGACACATGACTCAACCTGACCAATCGGATGTGTCAGGGGACTTTGGCCAGTGCAGTTGGGAAAGAAGTATTTTGTTTTCTCTGACGTGACTAGCTGGATATAATATGGGATCCTGGAGCGTGTGGTGGTGGTGAGGGAGTGGGAATTTCAGCCTCCAGGTGGAGAGAGCTTGATTGAGAATGATGTCCAGATTCTGGAAAGCAGAGCTGAGACTTGAAGGTAGACTTGGTTAGACTCGTGTTAAAAGTCTCTTTCATTGCTTAAGCCTAACTAATCTGGTTTCTGTAACTATAAAAGCATCCTGACTAATGTAGTCTTTCGTAAAAATATTAATAAAGTATTATTAAATAACAAATATTTAGGGAGGCTTTTAAATTTTAGTAATGTCAATTATCTGAAGAAAACAAAATCAGCATTCAGCTGTCATAATGTTAATTTCTGAAGAACCTATGAGCACAGAGCCACCCAGATCACACACAGTGGCATTACCTGTGTCCTTGGGGCCACAAAGGGACACACACTAGTTCTGTGACCTTGAACCTTACTTCTCCCTCTTACAAAATGAGGTATAACCTGCCCCACGTGTGATGATGTATATAAAGTTACCTACTACCATAACCCATAATAAATTCCCTACGGATGCAATTTCTCTTTTGCCTTTCCCTTCTGAGAGTCTCTGTGCGTATTAAGAAAACTGGCCATTGCAATGGGGCTCTCCGAAAACCTTGCTACAAAGGGAACAGGAGAAACTGAGCCAAGCGCCTTCGACCGATTAACATTAATCAGACTGCAGTTTCAGTAGAGCTTCTGGTAGACCTGGAGAGAATAAAGTGTAATGTATACACAGCAGTTGGATTCTGCACTGAGACACCTGCTTGGAACTCTGTTGTAAAAACTGGGCTACTAATCGTACCCAGACTTGCAATGCTTTGGCCCTGTGACTACTCGTCACCCCTCCTTAAATATATGACGTGCCCTCATTTCAACACATCCCTGCTCCCCACTTCCTGGGCTGCCTCTTGCCCTCCCCCCTCCAGCATCCTCTACGCTGCCAGTTTTCTGTGCTTTAGATCTACTGAGTCAGTGGAAACGCCAGGTTTCAGAGAACTGAAGAGAACACACTCAACAAGGCAAAGTTTTCAGCCACCGACGTTCTCTCTTGAAAGGAACCGGCTCCACTGCCGGGTTCTGGCTTTAACACTGCAGTGGCTCAGCCCTGCACGCTAAGGCTGCATTTAGTGGCTGATTTTGTGCACTGCCAGCGGGTTCTGTCCCGCCAACCGTGCACTGTTGCAGCGTCTGAAAGTGCACCCGGTTTTGTAGCTACAGCTACAAATCATGAATGGGAGCCCTGCTCCTTGACTGGAGCATTGGCCACACCTGCTGCCCGGCTCCTCCCAGCAGTCCCGCCTCGGTTCAAATCTCAGCTTTGCCCCTTGCCAGCTGTGTGACTCTCTGGACAAATCATCTTAGTTTCCCCATGTGTAACATGGGGATAATACTAATGCCTCCTTGATCAGGTTCTTATGAAGATTCAGTTAGTTAATATGCATAAGTCACAGAACAGTAGTCGGGACACAGCAAGTACTCAGTACTTGTGGGTCAGTGTTACTCCTCAGGGACCAGTGGACAGAGACGGAGCTCAGAGGTGGTCCCTGCCTCTACGCTGCTCTGTTGGCATCTCCCAGGAGCCCCTTTTCTGGCCTCATCTTTTGTTTCTGCCTGTGAATCCTACTATGCAAGCAACGGCCACTTAAGACATATAACTTACTGGTTGATAGAAATTCAGTAAGAAACTGTACAGTTTTGTTTGTAGTACTTTTGTCCTGCATATTGCTTGAAATAAGTGGGCTACTAAACTTGGCAAACTCGGCAAAGATTTAATCATAATGGGATGTGACCTGTGCATAACACGTGTTAGCACATAATCAAAAGAATTTTAGATTTAATTCCATACAATTGTTAAGCTAATTTATTTCTGCCAGTCACTGAGTTCCTGTACAGACTTCTGTCATTATACTTTATCATTACAGTTAGTATCATTCAGGCATCAACACAATTGCTACATTTTACGAATGTAAAAAAAGAGTGCTTACCTAACCTTTTTCTTTGACATATTCAGTCAAAAGCAAGTATTCTCAAGGAATTCTCAAGGATGGGGTTAGTTAAAGCTCTAACTCTACAGTAAGCGGTGTGGGGGGGATGGAAGTCAAAATGTCTTAAGATTTGAATCAAACACTTATATCACCCAAAAATGGTTTCACAATGGATCAAATGATGTTAGACACTGTTTCTTAGAAAGTGAATTTTTACTCTCATGTGGGAAAAAAAGTTCCAACAAGGGCTTCCCTGGTGGCGCAGTGGTTGAGAGTCTGCCTGCTGATGCAGGGGACACGGGTTCGTGCCCCAGTCCGGGAGGATCCCACATGCCGCGGAGCGGCTGGGCCCGTGAACCATGGCCGCTGGGCCTGCGCATCCGGAGCCTGTGCTCCGCAACGGGAGAGGCCACAGCAGTGAGAGGCCCGCGTACCGCAAAAAAAAAAAAAAAAAAAAAGTTGCAACAAAATCAAATCTAAGATCCTCATTTTAAGCATACTGAATCTGATGCAGAAACCATGATCATTTGAAAAGCCATGTGGTATTAATAACTTCTATTAAGGACAACTGTATAACTTCCACATGAGAAAACTTCCACACCAGGAAAGTGAGGCTTCGTGCTGCTGCTCACTGTGGGATCTTACGGACGTTATTTAAGAGAAGGCTGCAGAGGAAGTGGAGAAAAGGGAACCCTCCCGCACTGCTGGTGGGAATGTAAGTTGATACAGCCACTACGGAGAAGAGTATGGAGGTTCCTTAAAAAACTAAAAATAGAGCTACCATATGACCCAGCAATCCCACTACTGGGCATATACCCTGAGAAAACCATAATTCAAAAAGAGTCTTGTCCCACAATGTTCATTGCAGCACTATTTACAATAGCCAGGACATGGAAGCAACCTAAGTGTCCATCAGCAGATGAATGGATAAAGAAGTTGTGGTACATATATACAATGGAATATTACTCAGCCATAAAAAGGAATGAAATTGAGTGATTTGTAGTGAGATAGATGGACCTAGAGTCTGTCATACAGAGTGAAGTAAGTCAAAAGAGAAAAATACCGTATGCTAACGGACGTATATGGAATCTAAAAAAAAGGTACTGATGAACCTAGTGTGGCAGGGCAGGAATAAAGACTCAGATGTAGAGAACGGACTTGAGGACACAGCGTGGGGGGAAGGGGAAGCTGGGACGAAGTGAGAGAGTAGCTTTGACATATATACACTACCAAATGTAAAATGGATGGCTAGTGGGAAGCAGCCGCATAGCACAGGGAGATCAACTCGATGCTTTGTGATGACCTAGAAGGGTGAGACAGGGAGGGGATACAGGGATATATGTATACATATAGCTGATTCACTTTGTTGTACAGCAGAAGCTAACACAACATTGTAAAACAATTATACTCCAATAAAGATTAAAAAAAAAGAGATGTGACGCTTAAACAAGCACTTAAGTACAGGAGCTGAAACATAGGAAGAAGTCAGGAAACATCAGCTATTACATTATGTAGAAAAATACAGTCTCCAAATCAGTGAACTTCTAAGGCTGATTTTTATCAACTATGGTTAAAACTAGGCCTCCTTTCCCAGGAGTATGAGGATAAAACATAATTTAAAAATCCCATCTCCCTCCCTCCCCCAAGAAAGAAGCTGGTGGCAGATCATTCCTCTCTTCACCAGAGAGTACCAGAGAAGTGAGGGGACATGGAATCCTCCTGCCTAAATGGCAAGTGACTTCCTTTAAGTCACCAAGTGCCAGGGATGACAATTTCCTGCCTCCAAAAATTTGGGGAGGGTCTCTTAAATGCTTAAGCATTTAGAATACTATTGAAATTCATTGTCCAATATGAAAATCTCATTTAGATTTTTGGCTACATGTCCATCTCTGTAAGAGGATGCTAGGTAAGATTTCAAAAGAACAAGATAAAACTTTTTAAGAAAAAGAGGCACTGGTTCTTTTCGTCCACATGCAGAGAAACTCCTTACTCAGCAGATGAGTCTCCTGTATCAGGCAGCTTACGAAGAAGAGGGTGGATTCTTTTATACGGAAGTTTGCCCTCAGCAGGTAGAAAGTCACTGGATAAGTGTTTCCATGAGATCTGAAAGGACGGAAAGAGGTGGGGAAAAAGGATAAAAAGTGGCACACAGCTATGGCAGACAGAGGGAGGTGAGGGTTTCCTGAGTTGGGGAGAAATAATTGTTGAACCCCAACCTGAGAATAACAGAAGTGGTTTCCTCAAACATTAACAAGTGTTTGGACTTCCCTGGTGGTCCAGTGGCTAAGACTCCAGGCTCCCAATGCAGGGGGCCTGGATTTGATCCCTGATCAGGGAACTAGATCCCGCATGCTGCAATGAAGATCCCCCGTGCCGCAACTAAGACCCAGCGCAGCCAAATAACTAGACAAATATTAAAAAAAAATTAACAGGCGTTGATGATGCTTTTTTGTAGCACTTTGGGTAATTTAGCCAGTCACATTAATAAAAGGACCAGATGGGGTTGAACCTCTTGTTTTGCTGAACCTCATGGGATTTAATCAATCCCATGTTGATTACTCTTGAGGCATTACTTTATTTTCCACATGTGCTATCAACTGTGCCCAGAGAGCTCGTGGTACTGACCTGGGACTACGCTGGCCTGGCCTAGCCCTGCCTCGCTGAGCCCACGCTGACCAGGGCAAGGGCCACGGGAGGCAGCTCTCCGGGGCTGAGCCTGCACACCCACTGGGTACATGCCCCTTGACCTTGGACCTCCCCTAACTGTACCTTGATATACCTAACCAGCCCATCCTACAGAGATCGTCTCAGCTTCCAGAAGGGCACTCTGGGTCCCTGCTGGGTCTAGGGTGCCGCTCCAAGTGTGGCTGTGGGCCAGGCCAGCCTGTGACGAGTACAGAAAGTAAAAGTGAGCATTTAGAAACTTTCTTAGCAATCTGACAGTGCTGGGACATCCAAGCACCTGATCCTGTATCCTATAAAAGTATCTGTCCACAGTGGGTTGGGGGAAAATGGTCCATCTCCTCAGATACTGTCCACCACGCTGCCCGGGAGCCTGGGCCCCCTGGAAGTACAGAACAGGCTCTGGATGCTGCCGGACCTGGGTTCAAACACCGGTGAGAGCACTTTCGAGAAGTGTGACCTTGGACAAGCACTTCACCTGTCTGAGTCCAGGTTTCCTTATCAGAAAAATGAGGACAAGCCTAATGACCCAAGGGTGTCCCCTGTACAGTCCCCACTCCGGGCAGGCACCTTCATGTCCTAACTCACTGGACAGTCTCAGTGAGCCTCTGCAGCGGGAATGATTATTACCCCAGCCCTATCTTACAGGTGAGGGGACCAAGGCACAGAGAAGTGGTGGCAGAACGGGGATTCAAAGCCCGGCAGCCTGACTCCAGCTCTGGGCTCCAACCCACTTTGCAGTCATGTGGATCAGATGAGCCACATACCCGAGTCCGCTATCCTTTGACTGGCTGGGCCCCAAGCAGCCCGGGCTTCCTGGGTCCTGCCCGGAGCTGGCCGACTACTGGCGGCGGTTGGGATGCTCCCCTGCTGCCTGGAGGCTGGCACTCCCCCCACGCCCACCCAGGACAGACCACTGTGCTGGTGGGAATCACAGGTCTTTGATGGCAGTCCCCTGGACACCCAGCTCAGACTCCTGGGCTCCCGCTCTGGGCCGGCCCCACCCCTACTACCAGTCCAGGGCACCTTCCCTGTTGCCTTCCAAGGCAGCTGGGCTCATGTGATACAGGGTTTGAATGCCCCTCAAGTAGAAGGCAGGGTGCGAAAAGGATTAAGCCTAACTTTTCTTACCAGCGGAAGAAATAGGTTAAACGAATTCAGTGGCTTTTCAACTTTATGTTTTTAAGCAGAATGCAAAACAAAAAACCACCCAGATAGTATCCTTTAGAGAACCCAATATATAAAAGCGGTGAAGGAAGGCTCCTCTGATCAGGGAAGGAGAAGGGAGGAGCCCCCGTCCCTAACCCACCCCAGCAGCTTTCCGATGTGAACATCCTCGGCCTCTGAGGAACAGTCTGGAAAACTAGTATCTTAAAAAAATCTTTCAAAATTAACATTGGGGCTTCCCTGGTGGCGCAGTGGTTGAGAGTCCACCTGCCGATGCAGGGGACACGGGTTCGTGCCCCGGTCCGAGAAGATCCCACATGCCGCGGAGCGGCTGGGCCCGTGAGCCATGGCTGCTGGGCCGGCGTGTCCGGAGCCTGTGCTCCGCAACGGGAGAAGCCACAACAGTGAGAGGCCCGCGTACCGCAAAAGAAAAACCCAAAAAAACCCCAAACAAAACAAAATTAACATTGAACTCTATTCTAAATTCTACGATGAAGGAGCTGATGACAACCTGGAAATGAGCCTCACACAGAAGAAAAAACAAGAAGGCTCTAAGTCATCTGAGGAGAGTGCGATCCTGTGTGTGAAGGGCACGCAGACACAAAGCAGGAAGATGCTCGTCGCTCTGACCCAGGCATCTGGGGCCTGGGGGACGTCCTGAACCTTTCTGGGCCTCAGTTCCCTCACTTGTGAATTAAAGGCACCCAATCAGTTCACCTTTCAGGGGCTCTTGTGAGTGAAATACTTGTGTGCTTTTTTATGATCCTGCAAGCTGTCTTTTGTGGACATTTCTGGGGATGGAGGAGACACCGTGCACTGTGGGGAATGGGTGAGGGGAGGGCAGGTGGTCCTTGAGTGGGAAGGCAGCCAGCACGGCCGGGGGCGGGGGGCATGAAACGTCGTCTAAAGCTGCAGGGTGACGATGGTCAACACGGCCCATGGCGTCGGGGTAGCCGCACCAGCCGACACACCCCAGACTCCCTCCAGCAACCCCGAGACACACTAAGAAAGCTGAGAGAGGGCTGGGTGAGAGGTCACGTTCCTGCTCTGAGAAGTTCCAGCTGAATCCAGAGCACCTCTCCTGACAGAGCACAACTGACACAAGTCAACCTTCAATTCACAAGTGCCGACACCGCCGTGAAAAGTCCAGTAGGAAGATCACTTTACACCTATATATTCTTTTAACGTGGTGAAGTTTAATAGCTTTCATTCCAAAGCATAGAAAAGGGAATTAAGAAAATATATAATTTTTTTAAGTGAGAATGTTAACAATGGTCATTAAAAGGATAACCGACATCTGTGTTTGAAATCTCGACTTTTGCAAAGAGTTTTGTAGGGGGGGCAGATAAAACATTAAGAAAAGTGAACACCCAGTGCAAACAAGAACATCCAATGTTTGGGGTTCAATGCCTTACACGTCAACTTCACAGTACTTTACTGCTCTCAGGAGGGAACCCACATGTTCCCGTGTGTATCTGGTGCTTTGACATAAGGAATGTTCCAAATCCAGGGCCGATCTGGAAGAAAAAAAATTACATAAGTATAATAATGATTCAAATATGATTACAGAAAATTCACCCACCTGACAGGATAAAACTACTCATGGGCCGGAGTCTACAAATCATGAAGAGCCTTTTCTGAATCAAGCCCCGACGAGAGCCCTTATAGGTAAGAGCTTGTAGTAAAGGTTCATGTTAAGACACGGGTGAGTGAACGTGGGAGCAGGCTGAAGCCCGGGGTGAATGCTGGCTTGCCACTTACGTTGACAAGTCACTTCACCTCTCTGAGCCTCAGTTTCCTTATGTGTATCTAAGTCATGGAGCTGTCTGGAGGATTAAATGAAAGAAACCCGTGTAGTGCACAAGACGCAGTGTTGCACACAGAGAGAATGTGACAAATGAGGGCAGCTCATTTTCTTCTTTTAAGAGCCTGGAGAAACCAACAGTGACAATGGGTACAGTCAAAGGCCATTCTTCTGCTCTCAGCAGCTGGTCACGGTCGCACAGAACCAAGAGGCCCAGCGTCACATCCCTGAAATGGTTTTGTTCTGTAACTTAAGGCTAGTGATTGATAAGGCAGAAAGGTCTCTGTATAATGACCGTAGACCCACGTTGAGAAAAGCAGCAAGCCTTGGAATGGTACAACGGAAAGGTGACCTAGGCTCAAATCCTGCCTTCATCCTTCTCTGCAGCCTGAGGAAGGCATGTGGATTTTGGCCTCAGGTTCCCCATCTCTGAAATGGGAAGTAATGACATTAGCAACCTCCCAGGATTATTGTGAAGCATGAATGAGAGAACATCTGTGAAAGTTCCTGGCATGTTGTAGGTGCTCAATATGCGTGAACTTTTCTTCCTTTTAACTGATGTTTCACAAATTGAAAAAATTGGAAATCTCTTTTACCACACATGGCTACTGCCAGAGTCAAACCATTTCAAAAAGAACCATAATAATATGGGTAGGGTGTTGGGACTTCCCTGGTGGCGCAGTGGTTAACAATCCACCTGTCAATGCAGGGGACACGGGTTCAAGCCCTGGTCCGGGAAGCTCCCACATGCTGCGGAGCAACTAAGCCCGTGCGCCACAACTACTGAGCCTGGGCACCACAACTACTGAAGCCCGAGCACCTAGAGCCCCTGCTCTGAGAAGCCACCGCAATGAGATGCCCACGCACCACAACGGAGAGTAGCCCCTGCTCTCAACAACTAGAGAAAGCCCATGTGCAGCAACGGAGACCCAATGCAGCCAAAAATAAATTATTTAATTAAAAAATATATGGGTAGGGTATAAATACACTGCAAGGATTAAAAATAACCCCCCATACTATTGTTCTGAGAAATGCAGAGAGATGGAAGGGCTGCATGCTTATAGTAAACTGGCCACTTGGCAGGTCAGCTGAGATGGACCACCTCACTGCAGCAGCTGCTCGCCGGCACCGCCCGCAGCCCCTGGGGGAGGCTTTCTCCTTTTCTTGAACAGAGGCAGATGGCACCTTGGAGGCCGACCCAGCAAACAATGGTATCTGTTGCTCCTTCCACCCAGCCTCGCTGTTTGTTTTGAATAATCACAGGGCAAGTATGCAAATGGCAGCTCCCAGCAGGAAGTGCAGGAAAAGAATGCCAAAGATGGCAACAAGTTATCAGAACCCTGTTCTCTCCCCTTTGGCCTCCAGATGGTTTGAAAGCATGAAACCACACTTTCTGGTAATTAAGTTTCTTAAGAGGTAAGGGACTAGCAGAGCTGGCAACTTGACTCTGCAGCTACTCACTGGCCTTAAGAAAGCACCCACTCTCTTCCATTGGAAACACCATCTTCTGTGGCTGGACTTCCCCTTATTTACCTCTTTCCCTGCAAACTGCTCTGTTGAGCAATGTCTGCTCTGCTTCATCCCCCAGGCAGAAGACCCCCCAATCCTTGCTATATGAATAGCCATCAGAGAGAGTCTTCACCAGTGCAGATCTGTGATACAGACATTTGCCAATGAGGCTGTAACTTAAAAACCACCACTGCATTTACAGTGGACCCTTCAACAACTTGGGTTTGAACAGTGAGAGTCCACTTATATGCGATTTTTTTCAATAAATACACACTACACGATCAGTGGTTGGTTGAATCTGGGGATGTGGAACTGCAGATACGGGTGGCTCACTATGGGGCTTGAGCATCTGTGGATTCTGGGATCCAAGGTGGGTCCTTGACCAATTCCTGGCAGATACCAAGGGATGACTATTCCTTTCCCTTAAATTTAGCCAACGATGACCAAGCTAGGACCTGGAAATCACGCTCCTGGCAAATCCCCCTGAGGCTCTGCTTTATAAATGAGCAAATGTCTGCACCTCCCGGGCAGCGCCTCTCCATGCCAGCTGCAAGGCCTTCCACTACCGTGGGGGAAGGCCACAAAAAAGGCCAAGAGGAAGGCGAAATGAGGGGGGTTATGATTCTGTTGTGTCTTTTTACCCATTACTACTGGAAATCAGCCATTACCACTCACTGGCTCAGATGACGGCCTGTTTTAGGGAATCCTCCTAAACTGTCCCGTGACAGAACAACTTGCCTCACATGATACAGTCACATGTGTATGTGAAATACTTGGTAGTGCTGGTTAGATGCCTGGTACTCCGCTAGCCAAACATGAAGGCCTCTCAAGTTTACGGTCCAGGGGGCAGCAGACAAGCAGGCACGCCCTGCTGCTGGGACGCTGAACCCCACTGTGTCTGTGCAGCAGCTCCCTGACTGGGCTGATGTGGGAATTGCTGGCACGTTTTTCTGGGACCCACCCCTGGAGAGCTCGTTTCAGTAGGTCTGGGCTGGGGCCTGGCAATGTGCACCTTTGTCAAGTTCTAAAAGTGATTTTCACAGAATCTGTTTGGGATCTGAGGCTAAAGGGGATGAAAAACGTCTTTTTTTCTTTTTTTCTGGAATACGATGAAAGGATTTAAAACAGGAGAGGGAACGATCAGAGGAGCCTGGCAGCAGCGTGGAAGATGGCATCCAGGGGGAGGAGTGCAGAACCAGGGAAATAAAGAGCAGCACAGTCCGGGTGAGAGTCCGGGTGAGGCCTGTGTTAGGGCCAGGGTGGGGGAGGACGAAGGACAACCTGGGGGGCATGGTTCGCTCTGTGTGTCCCTGTGGTCAGGGACTGCATGCTACAGTGTGTGATTTACAATGTTAGTGATTTTGCTTTGTAAAAGTTTTCTTTTAAAAACACAGTTCCTGTTGTAAAATGGGTTTGAGTACGTGTAACTTTTCATGGGAGGAGTAATATAAACTCAAGGAGGGCAAGGATTTGTGTCTGTCTTGTTCACTGATCTATTCCAACCACCTAGCTGGTATCTGTGCACAGCAGGTTCTCAATGATACACCTGTGGGGAGAGAGAATAAGCAGCAAGCACGAAGCAGGTACCCCTGTAGCTGAGTCTTTGTTTTTGTTTAATTTGATCAATTTCTTGGTGTCAGGATGTCTGGTGGTCTCTTGTATCCAACTGTGATTTGTTCACATTAGTATATTTCTCTGCTAAGCTTTTCTTATAGTCTCCTGACTTAAAAAATACTGAAAAAGATCTTATATATGTTGAAGTGGCTTGAAAATCACTTATTCAAATGCAGGGCTTTTTAAACAAAATTTATTTATTTTCGGCTGCGTTGGGTCTTCGTTGCTGTGTGCGGGCTTTCTCTAGTTGCGCTGAGCGGGGGCTACTCTTCCTTGCGGTGCACGGGCTTCTCATTGTGGTGGCTTCTCTTGTTGCAGAGCATGGGCTCTAGGCGCCCTGGCTTCAGGAGTTGTGGCTCACAGGCTCTGGAGCGCAGGCCAGTAGTTGTGGCGCACGGGCTTAGCTGCTCCAGCAGCATATGGGATCTTCCTGGACCAGGGCTTGAACCCGTGTCCTCTGCACTGGCAGGCGGATTCTTAACCACTGCACCAACAGGAAAGTCCCAAATACAGTGCTTTTGAAATGTTCTAAACCACTCAACTTTTCCAAGCACTGGTAAGATGCCCCCCCCCCTTTTTTTTTTTTTTTAACATTTATTTATTTTTGGCTGTGTTGGGTCTTCGTTGCTGTGCCCGGGCTTTCTCTAGTTGTAGTGAGTGGGGGCTACTTTTTGTTGCGGAGCACAGGCTTCTCACTGCAGTGGCTTCTCTTGTTGCAGAGCACGGGCTCTAGGCATCCAGGCTTCAGTAGTTATGGGCTGCGGGCTCTAGAGCACAGGCTCAGTAGTTGTGGCGCACGGGCTTAGTTGCTCCGCGGCATGTGGGATCTTCCCGGACCAGGGATTGAACCTGTGTCCCCTTCATTGGCAGGCGGATTCTTAACCACTGCACCACCAGGGAAGCCCAAGATGCCTTTTTTAAGGTGCACATGACTCCCCCGAATGTTGGCTTTACAGGAAATGGTGATATCTGAATCCCTGGCATTATTCTACATGCTAGTAAAGCAGTGTGGAAGGTAAAATAGTACTGATAAAAAAAACTAAAATGTTCCAGCCTCTCTCGCATATGTCTTTCAAAGGAAATGCGTAAAAAATAGAAAACTCACTTAAACAATGGAAAACTTCTGCGTGCTGGTCAAATAAAAGGATTACCATTTTTATTACATTGTCTAAGACACTACCTAGTTGTAAACTTTTAAGTTCTTGGGAATGCTTTTTCTAGTGGAACTGAGGGAACCTCAGGATATTTTTAAGGCTCCTCTACCTCTTCCATTCTTGCTTTTACAGTCCTTTGGAGATTAGGATTAAAAGGAGGGGGTGAAATTCCAGCCAAGGTTCCTGGCTGTGGGTGGGAGGTACAATGCCTGAGGCCAGACTGCAGGAGGCTAAGCCTAAATGAGACTGTCACAGTTAGTCCTTCCCACCTCCACCTGTTTATTCAGGAGCACTGAATGGGGGTAGGGGTGAGGGACATGAAGAGCAGAGAAAGGGAGAGAAGGCAGAGGTACAGCGCAAAGCCAGAAGGGGGGAAGGTCACTCACTGGGTCATGTCCTGGGTTAGGGACTGTCCTACACAAGCCTCAGGCTCTTCTGAATGTCAGCTCATCAGGAGGAGGGGGAGGGATAGCCATCAATCCACTGTTATAACTGAACTGGACATTTTAAATAACAGAAACAATGGCTAACAGAAATCAGCTGCTAACTGAGCTGGACGCTGAGTTAGATGCTTTCTAGACCATATCTCGGTCACTCTTCAACAGTGAGCTATGCACTCTCATGTTCTCATTTTGCAAACAGAGACACTAAGGCATAGAGAATACAAACCACTGCCCAAGGTCACTTAATAAGTTGTCAGGCTGGCACATAAACACGGCCTGGATCTAAAGCATCTGTGGGTTGGAGGGTGGGGAGGAGTGGTCACAGATTTCTTGAAATTCTGGTAAAACCTCTTGCTAGTGAAAAGTGAACGTGTGTGAACTTGGACTTGACACATTTAGAGGACTCAGAAAACTGCACACGGCTTGGAAGGAAGGGAACAAGAATACTTTCCAAAACAGCATCCACACGACTGATCAGAGAGAGATGAAGTCACCTGGGCGAGGCAGGATGAACTCTGCCAGGTGTGCCAATACAATCGGAGAAGTGGGTCCATCAGCAGGGCAGGTTTGGTTCACCACGAAAGCCAAAAGGGCGAGTGAGGGTGGGGAGGTAGCTAGGACCCAACCAGCATCGCTCAGGGAAGGAAGGGACCCACTGGGGCAAGGCTGACTCCGTTAGGGAATCCGAGAGTTTGGAATATTAATGGGGTGGCATCATCAAAATTTACCAATCAAAAACCAAATTTTCCCTGTTCACATTCAGCCTTCACTCAAAAACCACAGATTACAATCTGGCTACCTGTGTAGGCCTCTACCGTCCAGGGGAAAATACGCCAGCCACAGTGATAAAAGAATCTGCCATTTTAAATTAATAAGCTTGTCCTGATTACACATCTCCTCCGGGGTGAGCTTGGTGAAGTGTGAACTCACCCCAAAGACATTTTCTGGGGCTGAGCAGAGCAGCCCTGCGGCCGGCGGGGCTGGGTTAGAGCTGGGATGAGGTGATGCCCGCATCCCAGCCAGCCTTCCTCCCATAAGCGCTGGGAACCTGGACCAATACTCCACTGGCTTTCTCCTGTGAAAAATACCTGGTCACTGCCCTTGAAGTCCTCACCTAGCACAGCAGTTCTCAGAGTGTGTGGCCTGGGGACCGACTTTTTAAGGGGGTTGGGGAGGGAGAAATACCTGTAAAGTCAAAATTACTGTCAACATAACATTAAGCCATTATTTGTCACTTTCACATGAGTGTACAGACGCTACACGACCTGTGTGATAACACAACAGAGCAGCTGTGAGAATCCGACTGTTAACCCAGATAATAAAGGGGTCTGCAGAAAAGGTAAACAATGCCATCTTCCAAACTAAATTGTTTTGGGGAATAGTCATTTTATATATTTTTAAATATACAAATGGGTTTATTAGTATCTTTAAATAAGTTAATAAATATTTAAAAATTTATTGGTTTTAATTGCTGATATGATACATACCAATAGCTATAAAAGCCCACGTAAACAAAAGCCCTTTGTGGTCCTCAGTAATAAAACGTAGAGGGGTTCTGAGACCAACCAGTTTGAGAACTGCGGCTCCGGTGGCCACACACAGGGCAGCAAGGGAGACTCTGCAAAAACCTGCGCTTCCATGGCCACCCACGAGCCAGGCTCCCAGGGAGAGCCCAACCCAATGGCTTTCCCTGGGCTCTGTTTGTTTCTGCTCTGGTACACACACCCAAGGTTTTCTTTCACCAGTGTCTCACCTTTACTTCCATACAGTTCTGGAGGCAGGTCATATGGCACAGGAAAGGAGGCTGTCGGCTCCTGGCTCCCTGAGAAGAATTTCTGTTTCACTCTGAAACTGTCCAGGCCCTGCAGACACAGAGAATCTATAATTGCATCTCATTTTCTGGAAAAAGATAGCAAGAAGCAATTATATTTTTATGATACTCACAACAAAATTCAGAGCTATTTTTGTTATTTCAGCGCTATTTTTGATATTCAGTGGGTCAAATATATTTACAACACTCCCCCAAATATTCTTTCCTAAAAATAAGAGAGGTCCAAATGTCAGAAAATAAATTATAGCAAAGTTTGCAAAAGTGTAATAAAGGATACAAAGACATGAGAAAAACAATTTTGGATGTTACAGCCCATTTCTACTAATCTCTGTGTACAGCAGCAAGGAGTGTGTAGAAGACACTGTGTAAAAGTACCTCTGAATACTTTCGATATTGCTATCTGTAGTAATGGGCTGTTCACTCTGGTGAAGAATGAAAGTTGCTTTCATGTATCATGAAAGTGTCCAATACGACGGGATAGGAATATAAAAGTGAGAACTCTTCAAGACCCGTCAAAATGGAAGGTTTATCCCAAGAACTCGAGAATAGGCTACTATTAACTCTGGATCTGAATCAGGGTGCAACTATAGGTGCCACACCCAGGCCGATGTACACACTGCACTGCCTCCTCACACAGGGCCTGCCCGGTAGTGGGGGTGCCTACTACGTCGGCTTTGCCCTCCCCAGGCCTCCACGCATCGATCATCTCCTGGCCCCCTTCCCGGATGATCCTGGCATTCTGTTTTTGCCTCATTCCTCTGGCCACCCATCCACGCACAGATCCACCCTTCTCATCCTAAACACCCACATATCAAACAGTGCTAACGTCCATGAACCCACATAAAGAGCTACAACTACAGTTCTTCGGAAGATGAGGTAAGTGTCAGGGCTGTGTGGACCTGGGTATTGGGCAACCTGAGTTGAGTCTCTGTGCTGGTATTTACGGGCTGTGTGAATGGCTCACATTTGCATTCATTCATCCCACACATTATTTCTTGAGTCCCTCTTTTGTGTCAGGCATGGGTGCCGGGCACTGAGTGCACAGCAGTCAGAACAATTATCACGATCCCTGTTCTCATGGCATGTACAGTCTAGTAGGGAGACATTAAACAAATGCATTTATAGAAGTAAAATAAACAACTATAATTTTTGATAAGCGCTATGAGAAAAACAGAGGAGTCCTAGAAGAGAGAATAGTAGGCCTGTTTTAGATATGGGGGCGAGGGGGTGCTCAGCGGAAGCCTCCCTAAAAAAGTGACATTTTAATTAAACTCTGAAAAGTGAATAGTGTTTGGTCAGTTGAGAGTGGAAATAATAACGTTCCAGGGACTTCCCCGGTGGTCCAGTGGGTAAGACTCCGCACTCCCGATGCAGGGGGCCTGGGTTTGATCCCTGGTCTGGGAACTAGATCCCGCATGCCGCAACTAAGAACTTGCATGCCGCAACTAAGAAGTCCACATGCTGCAACGAAGATCCCGCATGCTGCAATGAAGACCTGGTGCAGCCAAATTAAAAAAAAAAAAAAAAAAGTTCCAGGAGGAGGGAACAGCATCTGCAATGGCCCAGAGGTGGCAAAGAGCTTGCATGTGCTAGGAACTAAAAAAGATGGTCGGTGGGACACTTGGCCACTTATTCACTAGGCCTCAGTTTCCTCATTTGTAAAATTGGAATAATAACTTTCTGGATGTTACCATATTAACGTTTCTTACTTCAACACCTAGAACAAGTCTTGGTGCATAGTTGGTCAAGCAATTTTGAGCTGCAAAAATGGGATTAAAGTACCTTCCCTGCTTACTTTATAGGCGACTGCATAGAAGCAAATTCAACAAGATGCACAAAAGTGCTTTGTGCCAGTGAAGACCTACAGGAAGGTAGGGGTGACAGCACCAACCAAGATGGTGGCTAGTAACTCCGTGAAAGGCAACACGTGACAGACGCCGGGCACAAACTCTAGGCAGAAAGGGAAGAAATGACCTCTTGCCAGT
Organism: Phocoena phocoena; assembly: GCF_963924675.1. NCBI lineage: Eukaryota > Metazoa > Chordata > Mammalia > Artiodactyla > Phocoenidae > Phocoena > Phocoena phocoena. Next base: position 13,565,753 of record NC_089220.1, read on the forward strand.
GGCAGGTTAAGAAAAGGGTCTGTAGAAAATATTTTTGCTGGGCCTTGAAAAATTGATGTAATTTTGATAGAGAGCTGGCAGAGAAGAGCATCAGAGGGAGACCGGCATGACCAAAGGCGGAGCTGGAAAAGCACAGAGCTGGCATTTCAGGGGGACAGCGAGTGAAGCAATGCCCAGGAGGAGAGCCTGGGACACTGGAGAAGAAACGCAGAGACAGGCTGCAGAGGGTTTTGAAGGAAGCGGCTTTGGACATCTGAGGCTTCTACCTGTTTATCTGGGCCCAACTCCTGGCCACAGTGACTCGGGATGGGAAGCGGCCTGAGTCAGAGGTGCTGGGGAAGAGTTCACCTTTCTCTGGGGAGCTCACCTGGCAAGGCGCGAGCCCTCAGCTGCTGGGGGCGCCTCACGTCCTTCAAACAGAACTGGGTGTTAGAAGAACTGAACATTGATGACATGTCCCACGCCCCTGGATTTAGCCCTGCCTGAAGCAAGTTTGAGCTGGTTATCCTTCACTTACAACCCAGGGTGTCACAGGACCCCATTTAGAGTGTGGCCTTTACTGTGATATATGGTGAGGAGTTGCAGGGTTTTGGGGTTTTTTTAATTTTTTATTTATTTATTTTTGGCTGTGTTGGGTCTTCCTTGCTGCGCGCGGGCTTTCTCTTGTTGTGGCGAGCAGGGGCTGCTCTTTGTTGCAGTGCACGGGCTTCTCACTGCGGTGGCCTCTCCTGTTGTGGAGCACGGGCTCTAGGTGTGCGGGCTCAGTAGTTGTGGCACGTGGGCCTAGCTGCTCGGCGGCATGTGGGATCTTCCCGGACCAGGGCTTGAACCCATGTCCCCTACCCTGGCAGGTGGGTTCTTAACCACTGTGCCGCCAGGGAAGTCCCGAGGTGCAGGGTTTTGAACAGAGAAGTTCCAGTGTAAAGGTGGAATGGCACAGACGGGAGAATGCATTGGACTGGGAATTGCTAGAGCCCGAAGACCAAGAGCTATTACAACAGGAATGTGAGATGGATTAGAGATGGTAATGGGGATCCAAGTATCATCACAACAAAAGCTGAGATAAAAGTGAGGTAAATTTGGATGAGAAACAGAAAGACAGAAATGGATCTGAAAGAGGCTGAGGGAAAACGCAGTAAAAATCAGAGCCAAAAAAAAAGAAAGTGGGGGACTTCCCTGGTGGTCCAGTGGTTAAGACTCCACACTTCCACTGCAGGGGGCATGGGTTCAATCTCTGCTCAGGGAACTAAGATCTTGTATGCTGCATGGAGTGGCCAAAAAAAAAAAAAAAAGAATTCGTGCCTGGGCAGATGGGATCGAACGGGATGACTGGGTATGGATGGGCGAGTGGCAGCAGTGGAATGCCAGGACGTGGCTCTATTCGCTGAGTCAGAGAACATGAGAGGTTACAAAGAAACACCACCTGAAACAATGTTGCCCAGCTGTGGCCTCCTGGGAAACGCTGAGAGCCCTGAACCCATGCGCTGGGCCCAGGGCAGGCTGTCAGAGGTGGTGCGGGGAGCACGAGGGGGAGTTAATGTGGCAGCTCTTGTCAATTGTATTAGTTCTTCCAGCCAGAGCCATCTTTGGCAACAGAGGGACAATAAAATAGTTTAACCAGAATGGAGAAAAGAGAAAGTAAAGACTTGAAGACTGAAAGTTCTTGGGGATTTAGTGGCAGCATTTTTGACTCCGATTGTAGGAAAGAGAGCCCGCCATCTGGGGAGCAAATGAACCTGGGGCTGAGCAGGGCCTGAGCTGGCTCTCAGCCCTGGGACAACGGCAGGGATGCTCAGGGTACCTTCCTCTGGAGGAAGGAGTTCAGGACATCGATCCATGATTCTGAGATGGTCTGTGCATTATTCCCAGAGGTAGGAGGCGTTCTAGACACACAGTGCTGGGCAGCCTAGTCGGCGCCTGACAAAGTACGTACTCAGTAAACACCAAAATGCACCGAGTTCAAAGAGAGAAAATTTCTATCTCCCTGAAAGACAGATGCCTGAGGGTTTGGAATACAGCTGCTGGTCTTTGAAATCATTAGATGATCTTTCCTATATTGAGATTTTTCTGAACCTAAATGCATTAGTCTAATCTAAAAGTTAAATACACTTAAATTAAAGGGACAACTCAAAAAGCATAATAAAACTGATAAGTTGATGTTAGACATCAAAAGAATCAAGTCTTCAATTAAACATTTATTAAGCACCTACTATGTAGCAACAACAGCCAAGTGCTGGGTACACAGTCAAATGTACCTTGACATTAAGCCCCAAAGCCCTTGCAAGTGTTCCTAATCACAGGGAAAGCTACTGACTCCATGCTCTATGGCAAGTCAGGTTAATTTCGTAATGATGTGTTTATTGATTCA